>NC_059102.1:70926158-71261158 GCF_020740685.1 Jaculus jaculus
GTATTTTAAAGTGTACTTTATGAAGCCTGTTACTTTATTCACTGAATTTATTCCAAGGGATTTTATTATTTTTGAGATAATTTTGAATGAAATTATTTTCCTGATTTCCTCCTTAGCAAACAAGAAGAAAATCAGACTATAAGTGAAAACTACAGGTTCTAGGCAAAATATATTAAATAACTCTCTGAAAACACCAGATATTTATTAAAACCAAAAATTCAGAAGAAAATAGACAAGTTAAAAAAGTAACTGAAAGTGAGAAATCTTAGTTATTTTATAAATCATGTTATCAAAAAGCACCCCTGATGATTAGATGGTAGCTAAAATGGTCTCACTGTTTTGGAGAACAGAAAAAGAAAAATAAATAGGAGAAGGAGGAGAAGTGAAAAGAAGGAGAGGGAAGGAAAGAGAAGAGCAGTATAGAGAATAGGAGAGAAGATGAAGGAAATGACAGAATTAGTTAAAGATAAACACAACATCCAAAATATGAGGAACCATGGAAATAAAGTGAGAGATGCCTGAAAAACAGTTGAGAGCAGCACAAATTGTTTACATAAATTCTTGCAAAATTGTGTATGTGTTGTGTTGGGATTAAATTCAAGTCCTAATTCACACTAATCAATTGTTTTCCCACTGAGCTATGTTCCACATATATTTTGACTCAGAAACCACACATCTGCAAATAGAATCTAAATGACTGAGATAATTTTTTAACAAATGAACCAACATTTTAGCAACAGACTAATGTAGAGAACATATATTTTTAAGTTTGAATTCAGTCAAGCTAATGATACCTAACAAACAAAAACAACCTCTTCACTGGAGAATAGTAAAATTCAGAATTGACCATGTGTTACTGTGTCTAAAACTATAGCATATAAGAAAACATAAAAATATTATCGGGACTACATAAAAATTATTGTAATGCTCAAAGTGGGCAAATTAGCTGACTGGATTTGAAAGCAGCATATATAACTAAATTAAATGACATAAAGTAAACGTGCAAAAAATAGATAAAAACTATATGTGAAAACCTATAAAAGAACAAATGGGGGGGGGGGCTGGAGAGATGGCTCAGCAGTTAAGCACTTGCCTGTGAAGCCTAAGGTCCTCAGTTTGAGGCTCGATTTCCCAGGACCCCGTTAGCCAGATGCATAAGGGGGCACATGTGTCTGGAGTTCATCTGCAGTGGCCGGAGACCCTGGCACACCCATTGTCTCTCTCTCATCTGCCTCTCTCTCTGTCTGTCACTCTCAAATAAGTAAATAAAAATGAGCAAAAACAAAAAAAGATCCCAACATGCCTCATAAATAAATATTTTTAAAAAAGAACAAATGGAAGTACCTCCCAGAACTAAATAATAATAATAATAAAAATAATAATACCTGAAATAAAATAATCATATACAGGCTTATCAAAGATTAAATATAACAGAAAATCAAGTGAACTTGAATATAGTTCTGAAAAAAAAACATCTGAATTTGAATAATGGTAAAAATTTGAAAAGATTAGACACACTGAAATGAAAACATCAAAAATTTAGTATGCATAATATGTGAAATCACAGTTGAAGGAAAGGAAAGTGAGAATGTGGGAGAAACAGATATACATGTACTATTAGAAGCTGTTTAAAATTATGCACAAAACATATTTTATATGTTCTAATATAATTTACATAATTAGTAATCTCTGAATAAATATAGATAATGTCACATCTAAGAGCTGCTAAAATTCAAAGTGCACAATAAATTATAAATATGTGAGTTACAGATGACTGTTTTTCTCTTAGATAGTAATTGGCTATTATTGCTTAAAGAAATAATGTGCTATGGAGTTTCACTGCATGTTTATAACACGTATATACAAAATGAAGGAATGCTGCTACTATATTATGTAGTATATAAAATTTGTATGAAGTGAAACAATATTAATTCAAAGTCAGTATCAATGTTTAAAAGTTGCTATTCATTTCCTAATAAAATAATTTTAAAACATACATGGTGACAAAACAGGTAAATGAGATTTTAAATTTTTAAGTAAGAAATAAGATGGGAAAGAAAGATAAAGAGGAAATGAGAAAAAGTGGCAAAAATTAAATCTGGTAAAATCCATAATACATTAAATGTTAATGTACTAAATACTATAGCATAAGCTTTTTAGACTAGAAAAGAATATAAACTTCATTATGTAATGTCAACAAGATACATATTTTCATAAATTTGTATATTTATATTTATTTATTTAAGATAGAGTTGAGAAAGAAGGAGAGAGAGAGAGAATGGGTACATCAGTCCTTCAGCTGCTGAAAATGAACTCCAGACACATGCACCACCTTGTGTACCTGTCTTACGTGGTTCCTGGGCAATCAAATCTGGGTTCTTTGGCTTTGCAGGCAAATACCTTACCCACTAAGCTATCTCCCCAGCCCAGTACATATACATTAATATAATAATAGTGTGTTGGTTTCATTGTAAAATGTTCCCTAAAGCCTCATAGGTTTGTAATTTAGCCTCATACTCAATCTTCAGCTGGTAAGGTCCTTGGGAGGTGGAGCCATACTGGCAGAGGGGTGTTACTGGAGGTGGACTTTGAGGTTTCTTATCCAGCATCCCTGGGCATTTCAGAGCTCTTTCTCACTGCTTCCTGTTTCTTGTGGGGTGATATGATGAGCTAGCTGTCTGTTCCTGCCATGCTTACCTGCCATGATGAAATGTTTCAAACTTTTAAGGCAATACAAACTGTCTCTTTCCAAAAAATATTTTAGGCTGGATGTTTTGGTCCAGCAATGAGAATATAACTGCCACAAACAGTGATAAGTCAAAGATAAATAAATTTCTAATGATGGACTAAGTAAGCAGTACATATTATAAACTTTAAAGTGGTTGTGTTAATATCAGATCATAAAAGCCTGAAAATAAAGAGTATTACTAGTGAAAAAGAATATTTCACAATGTGAAAATGATGATCAATACATCAAAATGGTGCAGTGGTATAACATTCATAATGATGGATCTAATTTGAAGAACATTAAAATATAAAATGAATTTGGGAGGATTAGAAAAAAAATGAAATTATTATTTTTATTGACACTTCCATAGACAATAAATCTGATAATTCCCTCCTCTCCCCTCCCCAATTTTCCCCTTCACAAATCCACTTGCCATCATATCACCTCCCTCTCTTAATTATCTCTTCTTTTATTTTGATGCCATTATCTTTTCCTCCTACTATGAGGACTATAAGCACCATATATATATATGGGCACTATAAGGCCATGGATATTAAGACCAATTTCTGTCTGAATGATTGCATTCTAATCAGTTCTAATTTTCCTTTGGCTCTAACATTCTTTCCACCACCTCTGCCACAATGGACCCTGAGCCTTGGAAGATATGATAGAGATATTTCAGTGCTGCGTATTCCTCTGTAACTTCCTCTCAGCACCATGTTGCCTTTTGCGTTATCCTAGTGGTCACCAGCATCTGAAAAGAGAAGCATCTCTAACCAAAAGTGAAAGTAGCATTAATATATGAGTATGAACATTAAGTAAAGTGCTTACAAGACAGTTTGGTGAGAATAATATATGCATTTATCCAGGTAAGAGCAGGGGTTACACTCTTAGGCTCTTGACCTCCCCTGTCTATGGCTGATTAGGTTTTCAGTACCAGACATGTATTCCCTCCCACGGAGCAGACCTCCAGTCCAATTAGAGAATAATTGGTTTCCACAATAACAGACATGCCAGTATTGTACCCATATGTCATTTGGCCTGGCTGGCCAAATTCATGGCTTGCAGTGTCCACTGTTTACACAAGTGATGATTTCTGTGTTCCACAGGGCTGTGCAGTACAGCTTTTTCCAGCTTTCTGTCACCTTGCCTACAGGGAGGAGGTTTTCAGCTCAGCTTCAGCTTGATTGTTTAGTGACTTTGCAGCCCAGGAATGTGGAGTCTTCAGCAATAGGGTCTTACCATCTATTCCAACAATGTAGCATACTTGCCAGCATTTATTGTCACTTTTTTTTTTTTTTTTTGATGATAGCCATTCTGACAAGAGTGAGATGGGATCTTAAAGTAGTTTTATTTGCATTTTCCTAATCGGATGTGCACCATTTTTTAGAGGATTATATGTCATTGGTATTTCTTCTTTTGATAGCTCTCTGTTTAGTTCCATAGCCCACACTTAATTGGGTTGTTTTATTTCTTATTATTTATTTTTCTGAGTTCTTTGTATATCCTAGATATTAATGCTCTATCAGATATATAGCTGGCAAAGTTTTTCTCCAATTGTTTGGGTTGTCTCTTTGCTCTCTTCACAGTGTCTTTTGTTATTTACAAAAATTTTGTAATTTCATGAGGTCACAGTGGTATATTAGTGGTCTTATTTCCTGAGCTACAGGGGTTATATTCAGAAAGCTATTTTTCCTCTAGCAGTTTCAAAGGTTCCAGTCTGATATTAAGATCTTTTATCAATTTGGACTTGACTCTTTTGCATGGAGGGAGATAAGGATCTATTTTCATCCTTATACATATAGATAACCAGTTTTCCCAGCACCATTTGTTAAAGAGGCTGTCTTTTCTCCAATGAATATTTTTGGCATTTTTGTTGAAAATCAGACGGATTTACATTTGGATCCTCTATTCTGTTCCATTGATCTACATGTCTATCTTTGTGCCAATGCCATGCTGTCTTTGTTACTATACTTCCTTAATATATCTTAAAATCAGGTATGGTGATACCATTAGCCTCATTCTTGTTTTTCAGAATTATTTTGCATATTCAAGGTTTTTGTGTTTCCAAATAAATTTTATGATTGTTTTTTTATATATCTCTGAAGGATGCCATTGAAATTTAATGGGGATTGCAATAAATGTGTAGATTGATTTTGGTAAGCTTGACATTTTTACAATATTAGCTCTTCCAATCGAAGAACATGGGATGTCTTTACATTTTCTACTGTCTTTAGCTATTTCTCTCTTGAGTGTTTTAAAGTTTTCTTTGTAGAGATCCTTTACTTCCTTGGTTAAGTTCATTCCAAAGTACTTTTTTTTTATTTTTGAGGCAATTATGAGTGGGAGTGATTTCCTGATTTCAGCCTCAGCATGTTGGTTGATAGTATATAGGAAAGCTATTGATTTGCGTGTGTTTGTTTTGTATTCTGCTAAAAGTGCTTATTAGCTCAAACAGTTTGCTGGTAGAGTCTTAATGGTTCTTTATGTATAGAATCATATCATCTGTAAATAATGATAATTTGATTTCTTCATTTCCAATTTGTATACCTTTTATGTGTAGCTCTTGCCTTGTTGCTATGGCTAAGACTTCCAGTACTATATTAAAGAAAATTGGGAACAATGGATACCCTTGTTTTATTCCTGATTTTAATAGAAATGCTTCAAGATTTTCCCCATTTAGTATTATGCTGGCTGCAGGTTTATCATAAATAGTCTTTATTATGTTGAGATATATTCCTTCTATTCCCAGTTTCTTTTACCATGAAGGGAAGTTGGATTTTTTCAAATGCCTTTGCTACATCTATTGAGATTATCATGTGCTTTTCTTCATTGAATCCATTTATATAGTACATTAGATTTATCAATTTGCCTATGTTGGGCCATCCCTACATCTCTGGGATAAAGCCGACTTGGCTAAGGTGAATGATCATTTTGTTCTATTCTTATATTCTGTTAGCTAATATCTTGTTGGAAATTTTTGCATCTATGTTCATGAGGCAGATTGGTGTGCTTTTTTTTATTGTTGTTCTGTCTTTGTCTGGTTTTGATACCAGGGTGATGCTGGCTTCATGGAAAGAATTTGGCATTTACTTTAATGGGCCTGGACTTTTTTTAGTTGTGAGGTTTTTTTAAAAAATTTTTTATTTAACTTATTGGATTTCTGCACTTGTAATTGGTCCATTTAAATGATTTATCTCACTTTGATTTAATTTTAGTAGGTCGTATAGATCTAGGAAACCAATCATTTCTTTCAGATTATGAAACTTAGTGGAGTATGTACTCATGAGTTTTTGAATTTCATTTGTATCTGTTGTAATGGTGACTCTTTCACTTCTAATTTTATTAAGTTGTGTATCTTCTCTCTTTTGGTAATATTTGCCAATGGTTTATCAATCTTGCTTATCTTTTCAAAGAACCAGTTCTTTATTTCATTGATTCTTTGTATTATTTTTTATTTCAATTTCATTAATTTGTGCCCTAATCTTAATTATTTCTTCCTGTCTGCTGACTTTTGGTTTTTCTTGTTCTTCTTTATCAAAACCTTAATATGAAGCATTAAGTTGTTACTTGTTACCTTTATAATTTATTAATATAGCCACTTAAGCTATAAAATTCCCTTTTAGGACTGCCTTCATTGTATTCCAAAGGTTTTGTTATGTTGTATTATCAACATCATTTTAGTCTATGAGTTTTCTGATTGAGTTTTTGGTTTCTTATTAAGTAGTGGACTGTTTAGTTTTCATGATTTTGTGTATGCACTATTGGTTTTCTTGCTATTGATTTGTTGCTTTATCCCATTGTGATCAAATAGACTACAAGGAATCATTTCAATTTTTCTGCATTTGTTAAGATTTGCTTTGTATCCTAAAATATGTTCTGTTTGAGAGACTGTTCCACGTGCTGCTGAGAAGAATGTGTATTCTGAGGCATTTGTATTAATTTTTCTGTAGATATCTGTTAGGTCCATTTGTTCTATGACATCATTTAATCCAGATGTCTCTCTGTTTATTTTTTGATGGAATGATCTGTCAACTGATGAGAGTGTGATATTGAAGTCACCAACTACAGTTGTGCTTGGTGTTATCTGTGACCTTAAGTCTAATACTGTTTGTTTGATGAAATTAGGAGTACCCACATTAGGTGCATAGATGCTTAGAATTTTAATGTCTTCCTATTGAATTCTTCTTTTAATTGATATAAAGTAACCTTCTTTATTTTTTCTCACTAATGGTAGTTGTAAATCTATCCTGTCAGATATTAGGATAACAAAACCTGCTTGTTTCCTTGGCCCATTTACATGAAATAATATTATCCATCCTTTCACACTGATAGTGTCTGTCTTTTATAGAGAGATGAGTTTCTTACAGGCAACAAAAAGAAGGATCCTGCCTTGTAATCCAGTCTGTAAGCCTGTGCCTTTTGTTTGGGGCATTGAGTCCATTGATGTTAAGAGTTATTATTGAAAGATATGTCTTTTTTTTCCACCATTCTTCTTGTTTTGTTGTGCTTCTTATGTTCACTTTACTCTCTTGTACTATTATTTGGCTATGTTTTATTTTTCCTATTTCTTCCCATTAGTGCTTTCCTTTAGCATGAAGGATCCTTTCAAGTCTTTTCTGTACATCAGGCTTAGTGGTTATATATTCCTTCAGCCTGTTTTTTTTTTTTTTTCTTTTTTTTGGTTGTTGCTGTTGTGGAATGTCCTGATTTCTTCATCCAGTTGGATGCATAGCTTTGCTGGGTAATCTTGGTTGACAACTGTTCTCTTTTAGAACTTGAAATACATCATTCCAAACCCTTCTGGCTTTTAAAGTTTATGTTGAATAATCTGTTGTTATCCTGATGGTCTTGTCTTTATAAGTGACTTGCTTTTTTTCTCTAACTGATTTCATCATATTTTGTTTGGTTTTCATGTTTTGTAGCTTAATTATATAATAGTAAGTAGAAATGATCTTTCCAGGTTTTGTCTGGTATTGTAAAAGATTCCTGTATCTGCATTAGCATCTTTCCTAATTTGGGGAAAATTTTCTTCTATGATTTTCTTTAAAACCCCTACTGTGCCTTTGGAGTGAAATTCTTCTTCTTCTACTGTACCTTGAATTCCTTTTCATAGCGTGATGAATGTCTTGAAATCCCCACTCACACCTTCCTATTAGCTTGTTTTTCTCTTTGCTGATTCACATTATACCTGCTGCCTGGTATTCTACTTGAAATATGCTGTTCTCTCCATCATCCATTCTATTAGTGAGACTTTCTATAGAATTTCTTTTTAGACATGCTGTTACTCATTTCTAAAATCTGATTGCTTTTTCTCCAATGTTTCTATTTCCTTACTTGTGCTTTGTATTGACATGCTTATTTTACTAATTTGGTGTCCTGTGTTCTCCTTTAGGTGTTTGTTTTCTTTTTATATTCCATTGATTTATTTGGATGTACTTATAATCATTCCTTTGAAGTCTTTGTCAGGCATTTCATCTAAATCAGTCTTACTTGATATAATTTCTGGTAGATTTATGAATTTTGATGAAATTTTATTGTTTTTATTTTTTGTGCTTCTTGTATAATAATGTAGTGATTCTTGAATCTGGTTAACTTGATGTTTGGATGATTTTCTAATGATATGGACATTCTTAGACATGTAAATATGATGTTATATATCTTCACAGTAGGAGCTTAAGGTGGCAAGTGTGGCTTCTATGTGATTTCCAGGATAACAGCTAAAGTTACCCTAGGTGTTAAGTTTGCCTGCTAAGCAAATATTCTGGTAGGCTGGCTAGAGCAAAATACAGGCAAATTCTAAACTCCAAATGAGCAATATACACAGTCAATAAAAAAACAGCACAGGATATTTATATAAGAGTAGGTAATAGGGCTGGAGAGATGGCTTAGTGGTTAAGCACTTGCCTATGAAGCCTAAGGACCCTGGTTTGAGGCTGAATTCCCCAGGTCCCACGTTAGCCAGATGCACATTGGGGCGCATGCCTCTGGAGTTCATTTTCAGTGGCTGGAAGCCCTGGCACGCCCATTCTCTCTCTCTCCCTCTACCTATCTTTCTCTCTGTGTCTGTTGCTCTCAAATAAATAAATAAAAACTGTACAAAAAATATTTTTAAAAAAGAGTAGGTATTAAACCATGCAGGAAACAATAATATCACCCGTTCTTTGTGTCGTACACAAATAAGAAGAAATTGCCTTGGCCTCAAACTGTACTGATTTATTTTAAGAGTGGGTATTAATCTGGAGAGATGGTTTAGTAGTTAAGGTACTTGCCTGAAAAGCTGAAGGGTCCAGGTTCAATTCTTCAGGACCCACATAATCTAGCTGCACAAGGTGGCACAAGTGTCTGGAGTTTTCAGTTGCCCCACACCCTTAATCCTGTTAACTGAGATGCTGAGATTTCTGCTCTGTAATAATTCCAGGTCAGTCTCGGGCTAATTGAGACCCTGTTCCCAGGAATTACAGAACAAGAAAGCAAAAGCACTAAAAATAAAGAACCAACAAAAGTTGATCCTAAAATACAGATTATTTAAGTATTACAAAGCTGACCATCCATCAAACCTAACACATAACCTGCATTGACATGGAAGATGGGATTAGCACTTCCAAGGCAGGCCTATATACCAGAGTTCATGGTAGGTACTGACCGGTTATAAGTAGCGTTATCTTTTGGGATGGTTTTGATCTTAGCTATGCTGTGTTCCCACTTGAGTCTCTATTTACTGCTCTGTGGGTTTGACTAGGCTGGTTGGGTTGGTGGGTCTGCTATTCTATTTGCCTGTGCTGGTGGTTTGGTAGCTGAGTTTCTGTCTCCAGATCTCCAGTGGTGCTGGTGCTGGTAGTTGGGGAGGGAAGGCTATGGAGTGTGCCTGAAGTTGTACTGGAGCTGAGTAGTTGGTCTCCGTGATCCTCTTCCTCAAAAGCCACTCAGCTACCTCTATATAGTGGTACATGCGTTTAAACCCAGCACTTGGGAGGCAGAGGTAGGAGGATCACCATAATTTCAAGGCCACCTGAGACTACATAGCGAATTCCAGGTCAGCCTAAGCTGGAATGAGACCTTACCTTGAAAAAGAAAAAGAAAAGAAAACAACCAAACTAACAAGGCCTATGCATCTGCACAATAGTAGCACACAACCTAGGGGGGTGGTCAATTGTTATTTGATTGGCCATGAGATCCATTCCATGTAAAGGAACCCATAACTGGAATTAGCAACCAAATCACAACCTTATAGAGACCAAGAAAATGGACTCCAATGAGAACCTCCCACTAGTTATTAAAGTTAATAAAGTTAGATGGCATGAACACCAATTGAACCTGCCTTGCTGGGTCTTGGTTTCTGTAGATATCAATTAGATCAACACAGGTTCTATCACAGGGATGAACCATGCAAGCCTTGTAAATGAAAAGAGCCAGTTATAAAAAACAACAAAAAATGTTATTCATATAAAGTATTCAGGATGGGAAAATCTATATAGAGTGAAAGTAGATTACTGCTTGCACTAGTGTGGGTACAGAATGACTGCTAGTGGACAGTTTCCTCTGTGGTGTTCCAACACATCATTAAAATAGATATGAGGTCTGGAGAGATGGCTTAGCACTTAAGTGCTTGCCTGTGAAGCCTAAGGACCCCGGTTTGAGGCTCCATTCCCCAGAACCACATTAGCCAGATGCACAAGTGGGCGCATGTGTCTGGAGTTCATTTGCAGTGGCTGGAGGCCCTGGAGTGCCCATTCTCTCTCTCTCTCTCTCTCTGCCTCTTTCTATCTCTGTCACTCTCCAATAAATAAATAAAAGTAATAAACAAAAAAAATTAAATAGATGTGAGAGAAAGCTTTGTGACATATGAAACTACTGTTTGTGCTGTAAATTATATACCATGTAAATTGTATCACAATAACAATATTTCCATAAGCACTGTAAATGAAAGCAATGAGTCAGTGTAAGCTATGAATAAACAGCAATAGGAAAATATCTGAATACAAAAATTACCTCTGTCAGTAAGTTATTTTCCTTTTGTTTCCACAGCACCTCATACTGCTACTGAAATAAGGTGCTGTGGAAACAAAAGTTGAACCCACCCACTGAAGTTTGGCATATTGAGATGGGTACTTCTGAGGGCTTGAAATGTGATTTGTTTGG
Organism: Jaculus jaculus; assembly: GCF_020740685.1. NCBI lineage: Eukaryota > Metazoa > Chordata > Mammalia > Rodentia > Dipodidae > Jaculus > Jaculus jaculus. The sequence continues at coordinate 70,937,029 of NC_059102.1, forward strand.
GCATTAGAGCTGTTTTCCTTTATTGACCAGTGATGTATAGAGTCTCCCAATTCCATGAAAACTAACTGTTGGGCTACAGGGAAGATTTACTATGTCTTTTAGTCTTCCACTGTAATAGTAAATTTAAATTACCTGAGTTAACTTAAACTTGTCAGTTTATTCAAATTAGAAACAACACCAAAAGTATATGTCTTGGTTTGTTCTAAATGCAAAAGCATCAGAAAAAAAAAACAATTGTATTTTACTTTTGCAGATTATTATTAAAATAGTTAATAATGTTTTTGACATTTTTCTAGATTGTTGTAGCACAAATGGTCACAAAGAATAAAATATTTAAAATTAATTTAGAAAGCTACAAAGTGCTACATTTTTATTGTGTATATTTCTATTTCACCAATTACTCAAATAAAGACAGATGTTTGGGGGCTGGAGGGATGGCTTAGTGGTTAAGCGCTTGCCAGTGAAGCCTGAGGACCTGTTTCAAGGCTCGATTCCCCAGGAACCACGTTAGCCAGATATATAAAGGGGCACGTGTCTGGAGTTCGTTTGCAGTGGCTGGAGGCCCTGGTGCACCCACTCTCCTCTCTCTCTCTCTCTGTCTCTTTCTCTCTCTGTCTGTCACTCTCAATAAATAAATAAAAATAAACAACAACAACGTGTTTGTCATTTGACTTAGTTAACTTTACTGAGGCTTTATATTAAGGTCCAAATGAAGGAAAGGATACTCTTTCAGTGTTTCTTTAAATTTCTAATAATGAGGAAATGGTCAAGCAAATTATAGCATAGCTTATTCATAAATGCAGACAAATTATCATTACAGGAGGCATGGGAAATGGGAGTATCATGTGATAAAAAAAAAACAATGCTTTATTCTTTCTGTGATTATAGCTATAAAAATATCAAATGTACTGATAAGAAAGGTGCAGACAAGAATCAAGAGGCAGGGGCTGGAGAGATGGCTTAGCGGTTAAGCGCTTGCCTGTGAAGCCTAAGGACCCCGGTTCGAGGCTCGGTTCCCCAGGTCACACGTTAGCCAGATGCACAAGGGGGCACACGCGTCTGGAGTTCGTTTGCAGAGGCTGGAAGCCCTGGCGCGCCCATTCTCTCTCTCTCCCTCTATCTGTCTTTCGCTCTGTGTCTGTCACTCTCAAATAAATAAATAAAAATGCTTTAAAAAAAAAAGAATCAAGAGGCAGTGAAAGCAATTGTGGCGATATAAAAGGATCATTGGTAGGTGTCCTTTCTGCCAAATTTTCTGTACATTTATCACAGTCTTCTAATTTAGTGGGGAAAATACAGTAAGTAATTTCATATGTTTGTGAAGACATTGTAGACAATGTGTACTGCAGAAAGGAAACATGCAATGTATAAGGCAGGGGGACTATAGTGCCAGGCCTTTGAAACAGCTGTTTCTCACAGAATAGAACAGGTGTTTGTTTGTTTGTTGTTTGGTGCCAAAGATCCAAACAGAGAAAAATACGTAGGAAAATTCTTCTGCAAACATACTTGTATTGTTTTATCACCGTGGATAAAGGAAAAGAAAATGATATTGAAAAAATATGTTGACTTTAAGTTTCTCTGAAAAGAACATAGCAAACAACTTTGCCAGACAAATGCAGAGTACCTCCAACTCTGTAAAACAATGCCAACTTGTGCAAGGCAAACATTCTGTCTCAAACAAGAATATTTCCATCTGAGAGTGGAGTCAGAGTAATCTTACAGGAGGCACAAAATCTTTTTTTTTTATTTTAAAGTTGAAAGATTTGAAGTATGAAGTCATTTTTAATTTTAACAAAATAGATAATTTCATATTACATTGAGTGCCAAGTCTATCCGCTCATTATTGATAAAGTTTTAGAAATATTTTCTATAAAATTGCAGTATTTAACTGAGAATCTTTTGTACTTAGTGATGTGCTTCTGTCTTTGCTCCTGATAAAGACCAGCTTTAATGCAAGGCTGTAATTTGTCTTGAAAAAGGAAAGCCTTATTTTTTGTGTGAATGTATTGGAAAGCTTGGCAACATTAACTGAAGGTCTCCTGTAGCTCTAAATTGCCAGGTGGGTGCTTATTTCACAGGCATATTTTTCTGCCTAGATTGAAAAATTTAGGAAACAATACAAGAATTTTAAAACAAAACAATATTTTCATTATCCATATCACTGAATCAGTGGGTCATTTGCTTACATTCCCAAAGCATGGCCTATGTCATAGCCAAACCTAACAATTTGCAAGGAACCCAGCATCCTTGCTCAGTTCCCTCTTCCCTGTCATGCTTGGTCATAAGGCACCAACACAATCTGATCAGTAGTCAGAGGCTGACTCTTAGGTATCAGAATTTTAAAGTTACTGATAGGAATTATTGATTCAGTTCGTTTTCAGGACAGTAAAACTTGACCATTTAGACACTTCAATCAGGATAGTTTAGCTCACATGTCAATCCTTTGGAAATGTTCAGAAAAGTGGTTGATCAAAGTGAAAGCACTTGTAATTCCTTCACCCAGCTAAAAGTTTAAGAGGTGAAGCAAGCTGTGATGTATATGAATTCCATCAAGAAAATGAAAAATCAATTTGTATTTGCAAATTTCCCTCAACTATCTAGATCTTTCTGCATCTAGAAATAAATATTATGTCTTCAGGATTATTGTTCCTTTGAATTTTCTGGTTTATTTTGTATAATCTTGGGTTTGCTATGAGTTGCTGCTATGAGTTTTTGAAATGCTTTTTTTTTTTTTTAAAAAAATGTATTTATTTAGGATAGAGGGAGAGGGAGAGAAAATGCCAGGGCCTCCTGCCAGTGCAAATGAACTCCAAGATGCATTTGCCACTTTTTGCATCTAGCTTTACCTGAGTACTGGGGAATTGAACCCAGGCTTTTCAAGCAAGCACCTTTAACTGCTGAACCATCTCCTCAGTCCTGAAATGCCTTTAGATAAAGATTATGTCATTCTATAAAAATCTTATGCAAAAGTCCTATATAAAGAAGGAAAAAAAAATCCCCAATCTGTCACTATTCACTATGACAACAGAGTAGTAATCAGCTACAAAACAATCACTTCATATGCACCACTCATTTGAGAATGTAAAAGGATATTAAATAATGCTATGTTTTCTAATAGATAGTTATTGTAGATATGAGTGGAAAGAAAAAGAAAAGAAAACAATAAGGGCAGTTATTAGTATTGGGATGACAGAGATAATAGTGGAGAAGGAACTGTAGTAGCAGAAGTGGTTAAAAGTGTGTAGCATCTTCAGCTATAGGGTCTTAACTTTAACCTCAACCTAGCAAATCAAGTGCCTTGACAGAAGCCTGCCTTAAATCAACAACTCCATGTGAATTGTAAACATTTCTGATACTAGGAGTTGAAAGCAAGAGCCAAATATTTTGGGGTTAGATTTCATCCCACCTTCTTCAAGGCACTTCTTACCAGAAAATCCTGTATTCTTCTATTGAGGATTATATCTTTTAGTCTGCTATCCAGGAAGAAGGTTTCTATGGTACTAATTCATTTTGGATTTGGTTTTGTGTATATATCCCACACCACACACTGCTGATGCAAAACATTGAAAAATCCAGCTGAATCTGAAAGGAAGCCAGTTCCCATATGGTTAGCCCATATATTTCTGAAAATCACTATATGAATTGTTGGGGGAAAATGGCCAATAATGTTATCAGCAAGTAGGGACACCACTATATGGTAGTGCATGCCTTTAATCCCAGCACTTGGAAGGCAGAGATAAGAGGATCGCCATAAATTCAAGGCCACCTGAAACTACATAGTGAATTCCAGGTCAGCCTGAGCTAGAATGAGACCTTACCTTGAAAAATTAGAAAGAGAAAGAAAGAAGAAAGAGAGAAAGAAAGAAAGAAAGAAAGAAAGAAAGAAAGAAAGAAAGAAAGAAAGGAAGGAAGGAAGGAAGGAAGGAAGGAAGGAAGGAAGGAAGGAAGGAAGAAAGAAAGAAAGAAAGAAAGAAGGAAAGAAAACAACCAACCTAACAAGGCCTATGCATCTTCACAATAGTGACACACAACCTAGGTGGGTGGTCAATTGTTCTTTGATTGGCCATGAGATCCATTCCATGTAAAGGAACCCATAATTGGAATTAACAACCAAATCAGAATCCTATGGAGACCAAGATAATGGACTCCAATGAGAGGTTCCCACGAGCTGTCATCAAAAAGTGAGGCTACAATCAAAATCTCTCTAAATTAACAATGGTTATCACCTTTACCCTATGGGGATATCATTCTCCATTGGATAATCTGTTTTTGTTTTTCAGAAAGTAGTGAGAACAGAGGACAACCATAATCTACCAACAAGGCAAGAATAGATAGATGACTCCCTGATAGGGGATGAAGAAACCCTTACAGGGCAGCCAGTGCCCAGTTGAAACCACAGAGGAACTGGAGGGATGAACAAGTGTGCTGTTTCTATGGCAAGCCTGATAAACTGGGTCAGGTTGATGTAGACAGACACTAAGAATACTCAAAACCCACCAAAGCAGAAATCCAGAAGTGCTGAAAATTCAACACTAAAGTAGACTTAAAGCATACCCACCAAGGTTCAGGGAAGTTTGTGAAAGATAGGGAGCTACAGGATGGGAAGGTATATCCAGAGACATATCCCTCCCCAAAATGACAGACTGCTGCTCTCACAACTCATAATGTACAACTACATGGTGCTTACCAGCAATCCCACTAAGGAGGACCCTCACCAGAGTGGGGGCAGGGAGGAGGGAAATGATGCATGTGTCCATACAAAGCTTCTACATCATAAAGAAACAGAGGTTGGAAGATGAGGAAGTTTTAACTAAAGGCTGACTGAAAAGAAAGGTAAAGGAATGCTGTCAGATAGTGAAGGATTATCTCATCTTTGAGGCCACAGAAATACAAAGATCCTGCTTACTAGGCCAGAGTACACTCTTTGATAAAGGAAAGTGTCACAAGTGACATTAAGGAGATTTCTTTAAAAAACAAAACAAGACAAAACATAGAGCAGAAACAGAGATGGCATGTTAAAATGACATTGGGTACTAAATAATGGTGGCAGAGATGTGAAAGGAGAGCTCTGTAGAGATCTGGGATATGAAACTGACTGGTCTGGTCGCTGGGTTTTGTCTGGACTCTCCGGCATCACTTCCCCAGTTCCTGGAATCATGCTGTTGGGAGTTCCTCTGTAATGCTGATGCAATCCCATTCAGTGGGTCATGTTTAACAGGTGGAGGCTCAGATATGGTTACATATCTCTGAAGGTCTTAAGGGTTTCCGTTGGCCTGAGTTCTATTCAGCTCTTGCCATGTTTTGCATGTTTCATACTTTGGTTTCCACTAGGTTTTAGCTGAATGCTATGCATATCTGACTCAAAGATTCTTTCCCACAGTCTCATAGTATTATGTTTGTCAGGTTCCTTGTAGTCCCATAGTGGGCTGAGTTTCTCAAGAGTGCAGTTCAGAAGGTCTCTGGTTGCAAAGTAGCCTCAGTAGCAGAAGCTATTTTTTTTTCTTTATTTTAATGAATGTGCCAGTAGACATGAAAGAAAAAAAAAAACATAAATGAAGAGTTTTTTAGTCTTCCCTTCTTAAATGAAAAGACAAAGTTAATGATCCAGAAAATGAATCATACACTATGATATATATGTGTATAAAACATATGAAAATATGTATATTCATTTTTGTGTGAGATTCTTTAGAATTTGTGGATAAAATCTTGGTTCCTCCCAAGTTTTCAGTCTTTTTTCCCTAGAAATCCCTCTTACAGGGGAATATTACTTTCTGGGCATTAAATATCTTATTTAGATAAAGGTAAAACTTGATGGCTGAATAGAAACTTTGGAAATATTCCTTGATAATTAAATAATTTTAAAGTCTTTGTTAATGTTTTGTTGGTGCAGAAGAAAGTTCCTGGCTTTCCCTACTGAAATATGGGAAACTCTTTACTGTGCTTAGTAATTACTGTGACTAGTATCAAAAAATTATGCATTGGAAAACAATTAGAATATGCAATTGCATATGACTTTGTGCTTCAGAATCAAAGGTGTTCCCTCCCCCCCTCTCATTGGACCTCAGATATTTCCATATGCTTGGGTAATGATGCTTCAGAAATGTTTAACTATCATCCTTCTATGTGACCTAAACTGTTCATGAATTTTGGACAAGAGAAAGGAAGCTCAAAAATTCAACAATCATTGGACCATGATACTTTTCCAATATGGAGATCATATAATTCTGTATGAAAAATTCTCCATATTCAGCAATGATGCTTCAGTGAAAACCTCCAAATGAACTCCACATTTTTTCACAAAGATAAATTATGTTTTCTTTATTTGCTTACATAAATTTCCATGTATTGTTACATTTCGATAAGTTTGAACCAATCAGGGTTTCACTTGTTGGAAGAGAGCACCTATTAAAGCATAATCGATGAAAGAGACGCTACTAGTAGATATTCTTAAAACTTTACAAAATTGATGTCATGAAAATTAGTAGTTTTACTGAAATTTCAATGATCATTCAGCAAACATTAAGACTGACACAGCATCCATCAAAAATAATATGTGATTGGCGCTCCACAGAGTATAAGGTACCATGTGCAGTTTTTTTGATTTTGATTTTTCAATTAGATAACTATTGGAATCTTTGTAAGAATATATAAATTTTGGACTGAGGATGTACCTCAGTTGGTTGAAATGCTTGCCTACCATACAAAATGTTCTGGGTTCAATCCACAGCATTGGATATGTCAGGTGTGGTCATGTACACCTGTAGTTACAGCATTCTGGAAGTGGAAGCAAGGAGATCCTAGGCTACATAGGGAATTCTGGGCCAGCCTGGGCTAGTTTCCAAAATCAATCAATCACTACCTTAAAAGAATATTTTATTTATGTTGGTTTCATATGCACATTGGGATCTTTATTACATTTTTCTGTATTTTAGTGACCTACTGCAGAAGCCAAAATAATTCTGCACAAAAATATCTACATGGTGCTCCTTTAAAGAAGTAGATATGTTATTTTATGGAGCAATATAAAATTGTAACTGTCATTAAGGATTTATCAGGGATTATTCAGTCTGATCATAATGGTCCTTAGAATAGTCAGGGAAAGGAAGAAAAGGCAATGCAAATGGAAGCAGAGGGAGAAGTCTCTGAAAATGTTACAATGTCCTGAGCCAAAAGGGTCAGAAGCTGAAAAATGCAAGGATCAATTCGTTCCAAAGGTCCAAAAGACCCATGATCATGTGAATGCCTTAACAGGTGTTTAGTGAGATGAGTGTGGATATTTGTTCTCCAGAACTATGGAAAACACATGTGTATCATTTTAAGATACAAAGGTCATACCTGTACATATATATGAAACTACCATACCTATTAATGAGTTTTAAGGTAAGAGCTGAACCATCATTTCCAATTCATAGTAATGTCAGGATTTCCCCAAGATCAAATTTTTAATAAGGCATCAAGGGGATTAAAGCCTGATTTTCGGACATTATGTCTAAAGCTTTTATTGTAGTAAAACTTAATCATATTGCAAATATTCATTAGGCAAATCCATTTTAACTATTAGTGATATAACAAGTTACCACCAACTTGGTGCCTTCTAGCAAGTCTTTACCACATCTTCAAAGTCCTTTCTCCCACAGAAAGCTAACATGTTCATTGGTTCTTCAGATTGAAAGGTGAACATATTTGAAGGGAAGTAATTCTGTTTACCAGGGTTTTGTATGAACCAAATAATTTTCTATCTTTATACATAAATTAAAATGTCCAAATCTAATGGGATTTTTAGAGACATATTTAATAGTTAATATATTCTCACTAATTTATTTATCATTATTTTAACTTTATTTTGTCTTGCAAAATCCCTTTAATTCTTTGAGTAAAATATAGTAAGTTGTGGATGAAGCAGAAAGAAAACAACTGTTTCGTGAAGAGACACTGTCAGGATATTAGTCCTTACTTTTCCTTCTCAATTTTGAACAACTCTTAAAATAATATTAGCATTATAAATTGGAGAAGAGAAAGAGCATGTCTTGATTTACTTGGTGTGTGATGAGTCTTAAAATTAGTTTCAAATACGTAAAAACTGGATGGGCAAGTATAGATGGACAACTTAACACTGGATATGTGCTAAGCTCAGGAGAGTGGTCAGGAGTAAAACTTGAGAACTTTAAAATTTGGCATAGAGATTGCTTAAATCCATGAAACCGACCGGGTGCCTCTCTAATAGTAATTGAAGATAGGTTTGCCCATCGATAGCCCAACTTTGAGAGATTTGAAAGACAAGAATACAGCAAGAGAAGAAGAGGAGAAAATGGCATTCAAGAAATCAATATGCTGTCATAAAAGGAATAGATAACCTTTGTCAACAGTCAACATATTAAACAAAGAACCATTCATCATTGCCTAACCATCATTTTGCTCTGTTCCACCATAAATATATTACCAATTATAACATCAAAATATGACAAAGCTGAACACATTCTACAGCTCCATAATTTTCTATCTTTAATATTTAATTATCTAGCTTTAATATATTCTTCTTGAACCCCACCTTACTTTCATTGGGGCTAACAGGAGTATATTCCACTCCTTAATAAACTGAATAAATTACATTTCAATTCTTATTCAGAATGTTTTAAAAATTGATTAATTTTAAGATTTTCTTCAATTTTTCTTTAAAAATATTATCAGTACAAATAATTAGTTCAAAGTAATAGCTTTATAACTATTACTATGACATTTGTGTTTATATATGTAATGTACTTTGATCATATTCATCTAGCATTGTCCTACTTTCACAAATACTTCTCTATTTTCATGTTCTCTCTCTCTCTCTCTCTCTCTCTCTCTCTCTCTCTCTCTCTCTCTCTCTCTCTCTGTGTGTGTGTGTGTGTGTGTGCACGCGCGCACAAATTTAGGTTCTACTTATGAGAAAAGACATGATATTTGTCATTATGGGTCTGGCTTTTTCTTTTCTTTTCTCAATTTTTATTAACATTTTCCATGATTATAAAAATATCCCATGGTAATACCCTCCCTCCCTCCCCCACTTTCCCCTTTGAAATTCCATTCCCCATCACATCCCCTCCCCATCTCAAATCAGTCTCTTTTAGTGTGATGTCATGATCTCTTCCTTCTCTTATGATGGTCTTGTGCAGGTAGTGTCAGGCACAGTGAGGTCATGGATATGCAGGCCGTTTTATGTCTGGAGGAAGCATGTTGTAAGGAGTCCTATCCTTCCTTTGGCTCTAACATTCTTTCCACCACCTCTTCCACATTAGACCCTGAGCCTTGGAAGGTGTGATCTAGATGTTACTCAGTACTCCAGTAACTTCTTTCCAGCATTATACCTTCTGAGTCATCCCAAGGTCACTGATATCTGAAAAGAGAAGATTCTCTACCCACTCTACCCATAGTGAGAGTAACATTAATATAAGGGTATAAATATTAAGAGAAGTGCTTACTGGGCAGTTTGATAAGAATAGTATATACACTTATCCAGACATCAGCAGATGTTACATCCCTAGGGCTCATGACTACCCCTGTTTTAACTTTTCAGTATCAGGGATGTATTCCTCTCCCCATGGAATGGGCCTCTAGTCCAGTTAGAGGGCAGTTGGTTTCCACCATGATGGACGTGCCATTATTGCACCTGTTGGCTGATTTGGCCTGGCTGTCCAACTATAAGGCTTGCAGTGTCCACTGTTGAGTGTCTTCACTGGTGGTTTCTCTTTCTCCCATTGAACTACATGTAGATTGGCTTCTTCTAGCTTTCTGTCAGCTGGTCTACATGGAGGAGGTTATGAGCTCAGTTTCAGGAGGATTTCTCAGGGGACTTGCAGCTCATGTATGTAAGTCTTCAGAAACAGGTTCTTACCATCAATTCCTGGTGGGAAGCCAAGGGCCTTGGCAATGGCCTATAATGTTTTGGGGGCATCAGGGACCTCCCTGGCCCACAACTCACTGGAGGTATTCCATCCCTGGCTCTGAAAATTTTCTAACAATGATCTATGACTCCTGAGTGTTCCATTGTCTGAAACCGGAGGATTCCATATGATTTATTTGCATCCTTTTAGATTTTGATTAGCCTTCCCTCCACCTTTCCTTTACTCAATCTCTTCCCCTGACCTCACTTTGGGCCTGTTTCACCCCCATTAATCTGTTCTTCTACTTACATATATACAATACCAACCTATTAAGTACCCTCCTCCCTTCCTTTCTCTTCCCTTTATATCACCTTTTAAACTTACTGGCCTCTGCTACTGAGATTTTTCCTTCTCACACAGAAACCCAATCATCTATAGCTAGGATACACATATGAGGGAGAACATGTGGTGCTTGGCTTTCTGGGTCTGGGTTACTTCACTTAGTATAATCCTTTCCAGATCCATCCATTTTCCTGCAAATTTCATAAATTTGTTTTTCTTTACTGCTGAGTAGAACTCCATTGTATAATTGTGCCACATCTTCATTATCCACTCATCAGTTGAGGGACATCTATGCTGATTCCATTGCCCAGCTATAATGAACTGAGTGACAATAAACATGGTTGAGCATGTACTTCTAAGGAAATAGGATGAGTCCTTAGGACATATGCCTAGGAGTTCTATAGCTGGGTCATATGGTAGATCAAGTTTTAGCTGTCTTAGGAACCTCCACACTGATTGCCACAATGGCTGGACCAGATTGCATTCCCATCAACAGTGTAGAAGGGCTCCTCTTTATCCACATCCCTGCCAGCATTTATGATTTTTTTTTTTCATGATGGTAGCCAATCTGACAGGAGTGAGATGGAATCTCAATGTAGTTTTAATCTCCATTTCCCTGATGACTACGGATGTAGAAGATTTTTTTAGATGCTTATACACCATCCATATTTCTTCTAAGAACTCTGTATTTAGCTCCATAGCCCATTTTTTAATTTTCTTGTTTGACTTCTTATTATTAAACTTTTTGTGTTCTTTTTATATCTTAGATATTAATCCTCTATGAGATAGACAGCTGGAAAATATTTTTTCCCATTCTTTAGGTTGCCTCCTTGCTGGCTTTTTTTCATTTGACATCATTATCTTCAGTTCCATATGTTTTTCTGAAAATGACATCAATTTTTATATGTACTGGCTTAATACACACACACACAAACACAAACACACACACACACACACACATATTACATTTTCCTTATCCATTTATCTGTTGAAGGGCAATGTTAATGATATAGAATTTTGGGATTCAGGGTGGGTTCCCCAAAATTTATGAACTTTAATTTTAGGTCTATTCCTATTTATAATAAAGCATTGGTTAAAAACAGACTTGAGAAGTGTAAATTATGAATTATTGTGTTTATTAGGGATAAATCAATAATTGTGGGGTTCATTTAAGGGAAACTGGGATCTAGAAAGAAGGCTAGAACAGAGTCACAAGCACGTGAAAGGTAGGAAACATGCCCATGTGGAAGGCACAGCATAATTCAAATGGCTCATTTAAGACAAATTTAAGATTTTAGGGCGAGACTGGAGTGGAGCCACAAGCATGTGGGAGATAAGGCCTATATAGAGAGATTTAGAAGAAATACACATTCATTTGGAAGACACAACATTTATATTGAGCTTCCTTCTTGTTAAAAGTTAAGAGTTAAGAGGGCAAAAATAGTGCTGGCTTAAGGAAGAACCACAGAGGGAAAAATATCAAAGTAGAGACCAAGAAGTTCAGATGAGAAATAGGTAGTAAAGAGACTTACGCCCATGGTTACCATGAGCTGAGCGATATTAGCAGGCCCAGAATTTAGAGGAGATGGCCACTGGTAGATCTAGAGTGGAAGGCAAATACACATTTCATAGATTCAGAGCTAAGAGCAAAATCATCCATGTAATTAAAGGGAGAGCTCACCCCAAAGCATGAAACAGAGACAAACAGAAAATTACACAGTCAAGAAACAGTGCTCTGCTCTCCCCTAGCCAGGATGAGGTGTGGGAGCCGGATTCATACTTATCCATGTGACAACATGGAGGATGCAGAGAGAAGGATCTGGAAACAGCAGCGATGGGCTTTATAGTTGATTGAAAATGGATTCTTTTGGGGGATGGAGACATGGCTCAGCAGCAAAGGTACTTGCCTAAAAAGCCTAATGACCAAGGTTCAATCCCCCTGTACTCACTTCAAGCCAAATGCACAAAGTGGCACATGCACCTGGAATTCATTTGCAGTGACTAGAAGCCCTGGAATGCCCATAAAAGCAAAAATGGAAGCATGTAAAGGGAAGACCCTATTGGTTGCAGATTTAAAAGGTAGGCTTCAGAGCCAGCCGACCTGTATAGTGAAGGCTGCCCAACTAGGTAGCATGCTAGACTATGGACAACAGAAGGTACTATAGCTTTTGTAGAGTACTCTCCAACAGATACAAGTTCCATTCCTGCCAAGGCTGCCAAGTTCTCTCTTAGAGCATCTGTTCCCAATTGAAACTGTTTTTAAAAAGCTAGTGCTCTCCTTATTCTCCTACATTAGAACCAGAATGTTTCCATTTTGGACTTTGATTACCATTTCATTGTAACTCTGTTTTCTAAACTATCCATCCCAACTTCCCTGGAATGAACCAGAGCTCCTATCTCAATGATCACTTCTCTAGAATGGCACAAGCTCTAAGCCAAAGTGGACTGCAGTACATCCAAAGAATTCTAGCATCTTCCCCCTCCCAATAAATATCCCCTGGTCTGTAAGGGGAGTGGCTTCTGACTTGCCTTCTCAGGGCCATTCTCAGGCTTTCCCAGAATAAAACCTGGCTCAGCTGTTGAGCCAAATCTTCCCTCCTGCTTCTTTCTTGCTTTTATTCCTAGCAGGTGATACTTGTTTACATAGATTTTGCTAGTTAGGAAAAATTTCAACCTGTTGCTGGAAACTTTTTCCATGGGTATATGTAAACACATCTCTATTCACTCCAGTTAGGGCACAGCTGGCACACCAAAGTATGATTGCACGAAAACCAGTTTGGAGGAACCAATGAGTTTACTGGGGTTACTTACAGAGCACGGTGAGGAGATGCATAAAGGAGAGTGGATAACTCAAAGACAGCTACATCAAGGTAAGGCTCTCCCCAGCATAGGTGAGAACTCATGAAGCTTTTCTCTGAAGCTCACTGCACAAACTGGAGGAAGCTTGGCTGGAGGAAAAGTCTTCCTAAGCAGTTGTTTGTCTTTCACACATAACCTTATTGATGGGTCTTTAAACCTTTCTCAAAGATTTATTGATTTCCTGTGTCTCCTTCATCCCTCTTCCTTCCTCCTCGTACTAAGGGATATTTCAGTAACTAATTCGTATTGGTCAAAGTGTGATCTTCAATAGTTGTTTATAATTTCTATAACCTTTGGTAGTGGTCATGTGATCGTTAAAGTTTCAGCTTTCTCAGACTTGACTTCCTGAGTCACTAAAGCCTCCCTTCTGTATTCAGGAGGGAATATTTCAATTCCAAGTAATTTTCTGCACAACAAAATTGATAGGGATTGAATTAAATCCATAGATCACATTATAGTAGTAACTACCAATTCCATTAGTATGGGAAGCCTTTCTGAATTCTAGTGCTTTCTTCAGTGTCTTTCAACAGTGTTTCAAAGTTTTCATTGTATAGCTCTTTTTTTTTAATTTTTAATATTTTTATCAATTAATTTTGTATTCAGCAAATATAGTCAGTTTGGTACCATTATTATGCTCATCCGTGACCTATCCCCTCCCCTTAGCCCCTCTTTGTTGAGGTATATGGGTCATGCATTGTGGAGTTAACCCACAGTTATGGGTAGGATAAATATCTCTACATATCATGACCCAACATGTGGCTCTGCCATTCTTTCTGCCCCTTTTTCTGCAAAATTTGCCTGAGCCATGTTGGGTTCATTTTTGGTCTGCTTCAGTGATGAGGTTTTGGAGGCCACTGGGTACATGGATCTCTGCTTTGGTAGGAGTCGGTTTTTCTCTGGGTTGATCTCCTTCATCCTTGTGCTGGTACCCAGTTCACCAGGAAAACAGCACCCTTGATTGTTTCACCAATTTTTCTTAGTTTCAGCCAGGGCCCTTTTGAAGTATGATGGGGTGGCTCTCTCCTTACATCTATCTGAAAAAGAGAAGCAGAATATTCCAATGGAGAGTAAGTTAGTACCTGACAAATGAGATAACCCTTACTTTTTTTTATAGAGAATTTAATAGGTGTAGGCCCTCTTATAGCCCACAATTGGTGGTCGCTTGATAATGGAGAGTGGGCTTATATTTGCATATGGTTGTGACTTGTTTCCCAGCTCCAGATATGGGTCCTGCACCACTGAGGGGTTAGCTGAATCATGGGCAGTTGGTTCCCCACCATGGCTGTGTGCCACTATTGCACTTGTGTGGGCATTGCACCAGGTTATTTGCTGCTAAGTAGGTTGGACCATGAGTTGCTTGGACAGATATTGGTCATTTTCCCCCAATCACCCATGTAGCACCTTCTGGCACTTGACATGCTGACTGTCTGGAGACTGACTCTCTTCCAGCTTCCAGCTATGCCATTCCATTTTACGTGTCAACCACATGAGGTGTCTTCAGCAGTAGAGTCTTACCAGTAACCTTTTGTGGGTCATCAAGTACTCTGACAGAAATCTGTCTGTCTTTTAGGAAAACTTCTAGGTCTCTCTGCTCAAAAGCTCATTATGGATTATAGCCACATGCTGGTACTGGGAGTTACAGGTCAGTGCCCACTAAGTAAAGGAAGAAAATGATAACTAATATACAAGAGTTAGAGAGAAGAAAGAGAGGGAGAGAGAGACAGAGATACAGGGAGAGGGAAGAAGGGAAGCTGTAGAAAATTAAGGTCAGTCTTCATCATACCCTCTCCAGTGTCTTGTGGGTCAGGTGTTCCCTCTAAGGGCCTGGTGAAGGTTCAGACATTTGGTCTGCCTTTGAGGACGTAGAATTTTATGGTACCATTGCCATTTGGGTCTACATTTGTGTTTCCCACCCCTTCGATGCCCTCCCCTCCCTCCCCACCCATCCTTTTGTCTAGTCTATGAGATGCTTGCTGGGTATGTAAAGCATCATGGGTAGATTCAGCTTAGGTGCTGTAGATGAGTGAGACTATGTGGTGATTTTTTTTTTTTTTTCTGTGACTGGGTTCAACCATTTTTCCTCAAATTTCATTGTGTCATTTTGGCTCAACCATGTTTGTAGTGGCTCAATTTGTAATAGCTAAGAGCTGGAATCAACCCAGATGTCCATCACTAGAAGAATGGATAACTAAGATGTGGTATGTCTACAATGGAATTCTGCACAGCTGTATAGCTCTTTTGTCCGTGTAGTTAGGTATAGTTTTATTTTATTTCTTTGAAACTTACTGTGAATGGGATAATTTTCATGTTTCATTTCCTTTGTCTATTATTGTTATGTGGAAAAGCTGCTTCTATTTGTACATTGATTTTGTATACAGTTACTTTGATGAACATGATTATTACGTCTTAGAGCCTTCTGGTGAAGTGTTAAGGTTTATAAATATGGAATCTTGTCTTGTACAAATAGGGAAAATTTGACTTCACCCTTTCTTATGTGAATCTCGTTTATTTACTTGTCTTGTGCTATTACTCTGGCTAAATCTTCAAATATTTTATTGAACAAGAATACAAAGAATAAATACTCTTATCTTTTTCCCTGACTTTGGAGACAATGCTTTCCATTCATTGCAATGTTGGCAATTGGCTTTTCATATATCACATTTTTTGAGGTAGGGACTTTGTTTAGCCCAGGCTGATGAGATATGTTTCTATTATTCTTAAATTCTTCAGGGATAGTTTGAGGGTACAAGCAGTGCAGAGTGAGTAGGCCATGTCTCCCTGCTCCCCAGCACCAGTGCCATGGTTCCAGTAGGTCCCCATGCAGCTGTCTTGGGGCTGCTTGGATCCTGTGAGCTTGCTGCAGAAGGTAGTACTTTGTTCTCCCTTCTAGTCTGAACAGGCTCTGGGTCCCCAATTCTTAGATACCCTGTACCAGGAGGGTACAAGTAGCATGAAGTGAGTAGGACAGAATGTCATCTGAAGATCCTACAAAGACAAAAACTAGCTTTCTCCTCAATAGAGTAAAGCATTTTCCCAACATAGGTAGACCATATTGCAAAAAAGCCAAGAGATGGCTTAGCAGTTAAGGTGCTTGCCTATGAAGGCTAAGGACCCATGTTTGGTTCTCCAGGTCCCATGTTAGCCAGATACACATTGTGGCACATGAATTTGGAGTTAGTTTGCAGTTGCTAGAGGACCTACTGTGCCCATTCACTCTCTCCTTCTGTATCTAAAAAATAAATAAAATGATAAAAAATATTCAAGAAAAAGAAAAAGGAAACTGAGAGATCTCCACAAAGGATGCCTAATCCCACATGAAAGCCTCCAATGAAATCATAGAGAAATCAATAGAAATTCAATCGCAAAATGAAACCACAATGACCAATGAGACCCTAATCAAAAGATTTGCTGTACTTTAAGGAAATCATCATAAAACCAATAATCATATCAATGAAATTTAACAGAATTTTCTCTTAGAGGGTTCATCTTTTGACAATAGGCTTTACTTGGTTGAAGAAAATGTTAGAACCCTCAAAAGACATTATAAATAAATTGAAGATGAGTAAACAAATGGACTATCTCAATAACCAATTGATTAAGCTTAATGAAGACTTGATTATATGCAAAAATGAATTCCAGGAACCATCAAGAAGATGAGAATTCAAAATGAAATTGTACCTCAAAAAGGAGATGAACATGATGCAAAATAACACAATTAAAACAAAAAATCAAATAGAACTTATAAAAAACCTCTCTAGAACCCCTCACTAACAAAATTACTCATGCGGAATACAGAACCTCTGATGTGAAGGGAAGACAAGACAGAATAAATTGATTAGGAGGCTAAAACCTTTGCTAAGTTCAAAAACTCAAGTTAATAGAATATGAGGGAACTGAGGGATACCCTAAAATGACCAAACATCAGGATCATGGGTATACCATAAGGAGAGGAAATCCAGGCCAGAGGCCTAGAGAACATATTCAATAAAATTATTGAAGAAAATTTTCCCAATCTTTCAAAAGAGAGGCCCATCCAGATACAAGAAACCCACAGAGCACCAAGCAAACAAGACCAAAGAAGAAACTGCCCAAGACACATAACAGTTAAGACTCTTAACAATGCAAAGAGAGAGTACTAAAAGCAGCAAGTGAGAAACAACTCAATACATACAAAGGCAATCCCATAAGAATGACCTCAGACTTGTCAGTGGGAACCCTGAAAGCCATAAGGTCTTGAATGGAACAGTTCAAAGTCTAAAGAACTATGGCTTCCAACCCAATCTACTCTACCCAGTAAAAGTACCCTTCATAATGGATGGTGAAAGGAAAACTTTCCATGAAAAAAAAAATCAATTCTATAACTATATGAACACAAAACTCAACCTATAAAGAATACTTCAGGGAATACTCCACACAGAAGAGTCAAACAACCAATCTCAAGAACAAGAAGATCACAATAAACAAACTAGACCAGGCTCCAAAAAGTACAAAACACAAGAAAGCACCAAACCCCATAAAATACCACATGTTGGCAGGGATTAACTCAATTCTCACAGTAATAACCTTAAATATTAATTGTCCTAACTCACCCATCACAATATGATGGATAAAATCATGGGCACTTCTAAATTGGACAAAGAAGGCCACTTCTTACTCATCAAAGGAATGACCCAACATGAGCACATCACAATCATAAATCTATATGCACCAAACACCAGTGCTCCATGGTTTATAAAACAAAAACTATTTGACAACAAAATAGAAATATACACCACCACCATCATAGTCAGAGTCCAATACTCCACTATTATCAATAGACAGATCATCCAAACAGAAAACCAACAGGGAAATAATAGAGTTCAACAACACCATAAATCAACTAGAGCTAATGGACATCTTGGGAACTTTCCACCCTAACTCTACAGAATACACATTCTTCTCAGTAGCCTATGGAACCTTTTCCAAAATAGACCATATATTAGGCCATAAAGTGTGCCTCCATAAATTCAATACAATTGAAGTAACTTCCTGTATCATATCAGATCACAATCCTTTAAAGCTAGAAATTAACAAGAGATACATTGAGAACTCCACCAGCTCCTGGAGACTAAACAACACACTTTTTTTAAAAATTTTATTTATTTATTTATTTGAGAGCGACAGACACAGAGAGAAAGACAGATAGAGGGAGAGAGAGAGAATGGGCACGCCAGGGCTTCCAGCCTCTGCAAACGAACTCCAGACACGTGCGCCCCCTTGTGCATCTGGCTAATGTGGGACCTGGGGAACCGAGCCTCGAACCGGCGTCCTTAGGCTACACAGGCAAGCGCTTAACTGCTAAGCCATCTCTCCAGCCCAACAACACACTTTTAAACAATGAATGGGGTTGTAGAAGAAATTTAAACAAAAATTAAAATTTCTAGAAATGTATAATAATGAAAACATAAGTTACCAAAACTTATGGGACACAATTAAGGCAGTCCTAAGAGGAAAATTCATAGCTCTATATGCCTTCATAATAAAGGCAGAGAGATACCTAACCGTCCACCTAAAGACATTAGAAAAATAATAAGAATCCAACCCTAAGAGCTCCAAACAGAAAGAAATAATCAAGATTAGACCAGAAATTAATGAACTGGAAACTAAGAAAAAAATTTCAAAAATGATGAAACAAAGAGACGGTTCTTTGAAAAGCTAAGAAATATTGACAAATCCCTGGCTAATTTGATCAAGCAAACAAAAGAGAAGTCTCAAATTAACAAATGCAGAAATGAAAAAGCAGAGGTAAAAACAGATATCAATGAAATTAGAAGAATCATCAGGTCGTACTTTCAAATTTCTACTCCACAAAAATTGAATAATCTGGATGAAATGGATGAAATCTTAGCCACAGACCACCTATCAAAACTAAACTCGGGAAACATTAATCTACTAAGCAAACCTATCACATCCCTTGAGATTAAAGAGGTAATAAAAATGCTCCTCAAAAAGAAAAGCCCAGGACCAGATGGCTTCTCAGCCAAATTCTATCAAAAATAATTGAAGAACTGAAGCAAATTTTTCTCAAACTGTTTTACATAACTAGGGAACAAGAAATTGTCCCTAACCCCTTTTATGAAGCAGTATCTACCTTGATCAAGTAAGCTTCATCCCAGGGAATGCAGGGATAATTCAACATTTGGAAGTTGGTCAATGGAATACAGCACATAAATAAGCTTCACCATATGAACCACATGATCATGCCATTTGACACACAGAAGGCCTTTGATAAAATACACCTCAAAATGCTGGAAACAACAGAGGTGCCCACTCTCACCAGTGCTCTTC
Organism: Jaculus jaculus; assembly: GCF_020740685.1. Lineage (NCBI taxonomy): Eukaryota > Metazoa > Chordata > Mammalia > Rodentia > Dipodidae > Jaculus > Jaculus jaculus. Next base: position 70,956,420 of record NC_059102.1, read on the forward strand.
ACCATATTACTAGAAGTACTAACCTAAGCAATAAAAAGGAGGAATAAATAAAAGGGACAATTGGAAAGGAAGAAGTCAAGTTAGACCTATTTGCAGATAACATGATCCTATACATAAGTCACCTGAAAATCTCCATCTCAAAACTTCTAAAGGTGATTAATTCCTTTAGTGAAGTGGCAGGGTACAAAATCAATGCACAAAAATCAGTAGTCTTTCTATATGCAAGGGACAGAGAAAGAAATCAGTGAGGCTGTCCCATTGTCAATAGCAACAACAACAACAAAAATTAAACACCTTGATATAACACTAACTAAGGAAATGAAAGACCTGTATAATGAAAACATTAAAAAAAAAAAACTTAAGTAAGAAATCAAGAAGGACTTGAGAAGATGAAAAGACCTGCCATGCTTTTGGATAGGTAGAATTAATATTGTGAAACCAGCAATTCTACCAAAGAAATATACAGATTTAATAAAATACCAATAAAACTACCAACATCATTCTTCACAGAGACAGAAAAAATGATCTCAAAATTCATAAGGAAGGGCAGCAGGCCTCAGGTATCCAACCATATCCTTAGAAAAAAATAAATAAACATCGCAATAAGTATCACCATACCTGCTCTAAAGTTACATTAAAGGCCATAGTAACAAAAACAGCATGATACTGGCATAAGAACAGAAAATATAGACCAATAAAACAGAATTGAAGACTCAGACCTTAGCTACTTGATCTTTGACAAAGGTGGCAATAATGTAGATTGGAGAAAGACAGCATCTTCAACAAATTGTGTTGGACAAATTGGTTGACCATATGTAGAAAAATGACAGCAGATCATTCATCTCTTATATACAAAAGTTAAGTCTAGGTGGACTAATGACCTCAATATAAGACTTGAAACTCTTCTGCTGGTGGAAGAAAAAAATAGGAGGCACTCTCTACAATATAGGAGTAGGGAAAGATTTCCTGAACCAAACCCAAGTAACCCAGAAAATTAAACAATCACTAAATCAATGGGATATCCTGAAGCTAAAAAGGCTATTTCACAATGTGGTGGTTTGCTTCAGGTGTCCTCCATAAACTTAGGTTCCCAGCTGATGGAGATTTGGAAATTAATGTGTCCTGGAGGTATTATGCTTTTGGTGTGAGCTTATGGGGGTTATAGCCAGTTCCCCCTTGCTAGTGTTGGGTGCACTCTCCTGTTGGTATTGTCTATGTTATATTAGCCAGGTGGTGATGTCTGTCTTGTGCTCATCCCATCATTTCCCCCTGCCATTATGGAGCTTCCCTTCGAGCCTATAAGCCAAAATAAACCTCTTTCTTCCCACAAGCTGCTCTTGGTCAGATTATTTCTGCCAGCAATGCAAACCTGACCATAACAGAAAAACACACCATAAGCAGAACAATAAATTACCCAGTGAATGGGAGAAAATCTTCACCAGCTATACCACAGAGGCCTAATATCTAGAATTTACAAAGTACTAAAGATAATAATAATTAACCAGCTATACCACAGAGGCTAACATCTAGAATTTACAAAGAACTAAAAAAACAAAAACAATAAAATAATTAAGGGATTCTGATGTATGGTAACCCCTCTTTTAGCCAAAGACTAGTGAAAGCTTGACACTGGAGAACATAATATTTGTCTCAATGGGATTCTGATCTGGTTCCCAATTCCAGACCATTTAAACTATACTGACTTCACTCTCTGTTGGAGAACCTGTTCTTCTTTTTCAGAAGGTAGTGAGAATGGAGTAGATAAACTACCCCTTGCAATTCAGCCAACCCATAGCTGAATCCAGAGAGGAATGGTGAGATAAGCAAGAGCACCGCTTCCATGCTGTTCCTGATAATCAGTGCTAGGGTGTAGGAGACAGACCCTAAGGATACTCAACACCTACCAAAGTAGAGATTGAAAGACTCCTATGAGCTCATCACTGAAGTAGACTTCAAACTCACCAACAATGACTCAGGGAATTTTGCAGAAGAGGGGGCAGAAGGATTGTAAGAGCCACAGGTTGAGACATCATGCTCAGAGGCAGCCCACCCCCCCCACACACACACAAAAAAAACTGACTATTGCTCATGATGCATAAACTACAAGCCCATGGGGAGTCCTGCAACCCTACTGAGGAGTGTTCCCAATGTAATGGGGGCAGGGATGAGGGAAAAAAGTGTACCAACACATGATGTAACATATGAAACATCTTCTTACTACTACTAATAATAACAAGTATTTAAAAAATCAAATAATCCACTCCAAAAAAGGGGCATAGACTGAACATTGAGTTCTCAGAGGAAGAATTACAAATGGCTAACACATATTTAAGAAAATGTTCAACATCCCTAACCATTATGGAAATGCCAATTAAAACAACCATAAGATTCTACCTTACTCCAGTAAGGAAGGCAATCATTGAAAAACCGAACCATAATTGTTGGCGAGGATGTGCAGGAAGAGGAACCTTCATCCATTGCTAGAGGGAATGTAAACTTGCACAACAACTATGGAAATCAATTTGGAGATTCTTGAAAGGGATGAACATAGGGCTTCCAACAGACCTAGTTATTCCCTTACTGGGCATTTATCCTAAGGCTCCATGCATCAATACAGAGATATTTGCTCAACCATGTTTTTAACTGCTCAATTCATTATAGGTAAGTATTGGAATCAACCCAGATGATCATCATAGAATGAATGGATAATGAAGTTGTGGTACATTTACATGGTGGAATTCTACTCAGCAGTAAGAAAAAAATGATACAATGAAATTTGTAGAAAAATGTACAGACTTGGAACAAATCATACTCAGCAAACTCACCCAATCACAGAAAGACAATTGTCACATGGTGTCACTTATCTGAAATTCCTAACCTGGATGTGCTCATTGCTGACATACCTGATAGGCCAAGACAATCAAGATGGAAGAGTTTTGGGGGAATGGAAGATAAGGGTGTGTGGGGGGGGGGGCAAAAATGAAATTAAATCCAAAATGAGCTAATGCCATTGAAACCTTTATCCTTGGGGATAGCCTAAAAGATACAACCCTCAAAAATAATAAGGAGGAGCACCTGAAAAGTAGGTTTCTGGTGAGTATGGGATGAAGCCTAAGCTTAAAAGAAAATGTTTTTTCTGTCTCTGGCCTATAACTCTCAGAACCAGAGATTGGTTTCTACCCACATTTAGCTGTTGATTGGAGAGACCTATGAGGTCACCAAATCAAGACGGCTTTCTGTCAAAGCACTTGATTGCTGGCTGAGGCAAAGACAAAGTCCCTATAGCCAAAGACACCACATGCTGCTAACACAGAGCACTGAGAGTCCTGGCTGGAATTCAGAGGCCAGTCCCCAGACAGTTAGCTTGCCTAGTGCTGCAAACTGCTACATAAGCTACTGAAGGAAAGTGACCAATAAAGGTCTGAGCAACAAGAGGGCTAAGATACTCAGAAGCAATCACCCTGAAATGATATTCATGCTAGTGCAATAGTAGCACACAGCCTTATTGGTAACCAATAGCTTTTTGAATGGCTAAGTGATCTGCTCAGTGTAAACATACCCAGATTTGGAATTGGGAACCAAATCAGAATCCTATAGAGATAAAGATTATATTCTCCAGTGTCAACCTCTCAATAGTCTTTAGATAAAAGAGGTTAGATATATCAAATTCTCCATATATCAATGATGCTTATCCCATTTAAACTATGCTGACTTCATTCTCCACTGAAGAATATTTTGTTCATTTTCAGAAGGTAGTGAGACTGAAGGAGGTAAACTACCCCTCACATTTTGGCCAACCCACAACTGAAACCACAGAGGAATTTCAGAGTTAATTAAGAGTGCTGCTTCCAGGTTAAGCAGTGCCAAGATGTAGGAGACAGACCCTATGGATACTCAATACCTGTTAAAACAAAGATCCAGAGGATCCTAACAGTTCATCATTGAAGTAGACTAAAACTCACCCACCACAGCTCAGAAAATTTTGACAAAGTGGGGACAGAACTAGTGTAAGAGCCACAGGTTGATACATCATGCCCAGAGGAATTCCCTCCCTCCTAAAACAATAACTGACAGCTGATCCTACAATGCATAAACCACAACCGCATGGGGAGTGCCTGCAACTCCACTGAGGAGCATCCCCAGTGGAATAGGGTTAGGGATGAGGGAAAAGAGGGTACCAACACATGATGTATACATACAAAACATATTGTTAATAAATAATAATAAATATTTTAACTGGTCCTTTATTAATTTATTTATATATTAGAGAGAGGCAGCTAGAGAGAAAGATTGGTGCATCAGGGGCTTTATAGCCACTGCAATTGAGCCCCAGATGTATTTGATATATTTGGCTTTACATGGGTACTGGCAAATCAAACCTGGGTCCTTAGGCTTTGCAGGCAAGCACCTTAACCACTAAGCAATCTCTCTAGCCTCTGTTCCTCCCTTTAAATTGTTTGTCATGATGATGAGAAAAGTCACCAATACAGTAGTGTAACCACCTACTAAAGCAGCCCACGTAGGAAATTGGTATGTGTAAGTGTTCATGACTAATCTGATTGAGGGTGAGTAACCCATATTCCCCTTACCTAGTCAGATATTATGCAGAAATGTAGGTCCGGGGATAACACACATTCAGTACATGGAAGACTGATTTTCTGTATGAGACCCCCTGCTATATACATGTTGGCAATCAGTTACTTATAACTGGCCATTAAACACATTTTGTGGCAACACTAGGCTTGGGCTGCTGAGTCATATCTGCTTAGACAATTTGGCAGCAAGTATTCCATACAATGCTTTCTGAAACTCTATATGTCAATGTTTAATGCTTAATATGACTTCAAGCCTAGTGAAATTAAGGAAATGGTGCTTTTTTAAAATGTGCATTGGAAGATTTATTGAACTTCAGCATTAGAACAATTAATGCCCATGAATTTAGTCACACATAAAGACAGACTACAAGAAACAGAACACATGACATGACATGGTTGGCCAATATTACATATTACAACATCGAAAGTGGTGAGACATCCCTGTTTATTTTTATTTATTTATTTTTATTTCTGTATTTAGTGAATACAGTCAAGTTGGAACAATTGTTAGCCTCATTTCTGTCCTTCCTCCTCCACAGAGACCCTTCTTGTTGGGGTATATGGGTTCTGCATTTTGGGGTTAGCCTTTAGTTTGGGGTAGGAGGAAATGTCTCTGCATGTCCTGACCCAATGTGTGTTTGACGCCCTCTCTTCTGCAAATTTTCCCGAGACATGTTGGGTTCATATTAGGTCTGCTTCCATGGTGAGATCTTGGATGCCTCTGTGTCTCTGAATATGTGGTTTTGTAGGGGTTGATTGTTCTCTGTGTCTATCTTCTTCACCATTATTCTGGTTCCCAGCTCGCTAAGAAAACAGCATTCTTATATGTTTCCTCAATTATTCTCAGTTTCATCTGGAGCCCTTTTGAGGTATGATGGGGTGGTTCTCTCCTTAGGATCTGCTTCTGTCTGAAAAAGAGAAGCAGATTCTCCAATTAGAGTAAAGTTAGCACCAAGTAAATGTGATAACTACTGCTTTTTAGAGAGAGTTTAATGGAGAGCAAGCAGGCTCATTTTTGGATATGGTTCTGACTTGTTTCCCAATTGCAGGTATGGGTTATGTTCTACTGAGCAGATCATTTAGCCATACAAGATCAGTTGGTTTCCCATCATGGCTATGTGCCACTATTGCCCTTGTATGAGCATCACATCAGGTTGTTGACTGCTAAGTATGTTAACTATGCATTGCTTGAACAAATATTGGTCACTATCCCCCAGTCACTCATGTAGCACCTTCCGGCACTAGACACACTAACTGTCTGGGGACTGACTCTCTTCCAGCTTCCAGCCATGTCACTCCATGATACGTGCCAACAGTGTATGGTGTCTTCAGCATTAGGGTCTCACCACTAACCTATTGTGGGTCCTCAAGTGCTCAGAGATAAATCTATATTTTTATATCCCCCTGCTGGTACTGGGAGTTACAGGTCAGTACCCAAGAAGAGAAGGCAGAAAAGGATAAGTGATATAAAAGAGACAGAGGGATGGGAGAGAGAGAGAGAGAGAGAGAGAGAGAGAGAGAGAGAGAGGGAAAGCAGAAACAGGAGGAGATAATGGTCAATTTTCATCATACCTTCTCCGGCACCTTGTAAATCTGGTGTTCCCTCTAAGGGCCTGGTGAAGTTTCAACCATCTAATCTGTCTTTTAGGATGTAGAGTTTTATAGTACCATTGCCTTTTGGGTCTAGTTTTTTGTCCCCATCTCCTCCCTTGCCCTACCCTCCCATCTCACCATCCCTATTGTCTGGTCTTCAAGATGCTTGGTAGGTATGTCAGCAACTTGGGTAGATTCAGGTTAGGAGCTATAGATGATTGAGAAAATGGGGTGATTATCTTTCTGTAACTGTGTAAGTTCTCTGAGAATGATCTGTTCCAGGTTTGACAATTTTTCTTCAAATTTCATTGTGTTGTTTTTCCTTACTGCTGTGTAGAATTCCAACCTGTAGATATACCACATTTTAGTTATCCATTCATCTGATGATAGACATCTTGGCTATTATGAATAGAGCAGCTATAAAAATGGTTGGGCAAATTTCTCTAAGGTGAAGCTTTAGGGTACATGTCCAAAAAGGGAATAACTGGGTCTGTTGGTAACTCTATAATCAGTTTTTATAGGAGGCTCCATATTGCTTTCCAAAGTGGTTGTACCATTTTACATTCCCACCAACAGTGGATGAGGGTTCCTATTTCTCCACATCCTTGCCAGCATTTGTTTGCACTTGATTTTTTTGACATTTGGTATCCTTACTGGGGTAAGGTGGAATTATCATAGTAGTTTAAATTTGCATTTTTCTAATGATTAGGGATGATAAACATTTCTTTAGGTGTGTGTTTACCATTTGTATTTCTTCCTCTATGAACTGCATGTCCAGTTCCTTGCCCCATTTTGTGAGTGGGTTGACTTTTTATTGTTTAGGTTTTTGAGTTTTTTTGTAAATTCTCAAAATTAGGCCTCAGTCAGTTGGCTGTTCAGCAAATATTTTCTCCCTTTCTATGGGTAATCTATGGGCTCTGCTTATTGTATGTTTGTGAAGAAGCATTTCAGATTCATAAGATCCCATTGGTTGAGTGATTGTTTAAGATCCTGTGCTACTGGGCTTTTGTTCAGGAAGTCTTTTCCCATTCCTAAATCATGGAATGTTCCTCCTTACTTATCTTTCAGTAGTAGCCAATTATCTGGTGTTATACTGAGGTTTTTGATCCATTTGGACTTGATCATTGTGTATGGCAAGAAGTGTAGATCAAGTTTCAATTCCCTGCATATGGTTATCCAGTTTGTCCAGCAACATTTGTTGAAGATACTATCTTTTTCCCAGCCTATATTGTTAGGGCCTTTGTCAAATATCAAGTAGCTGTAGTTACTTGACACAAAGTCCAGGTTCTCAATTCTATTCCATTGGTCTATATTCCTGTTTTTATACCAGTACCATGCTGTTTTTATTACTATGGATTTGTAATATAGCTTTGAAGAATGATATTGGGATTTTAATGGGAGTTGCATTAAATCTGTAGATTGCCTTTGGTAAGATTGCCATTTTCACTTCCTTGGTAAATGTTATTCTAAGGTATTTTATTTTATATTTGTTGTTGTTGCTATTGAGAATGGGACACTGTCACTTATTTCTTTCTCTGTATCTTTGTCATTTGCATATAGAAAGGCTACTGATTTTTGTACATCGATTTTGTATCCTGCTACTTTGCTGAAAGGAGTTTATCACCTTTAAGAGTTTTGGAATGGAGGCTCTCAGGTGTCTTACATACAGAATCATGTCATCTGTGAATAGCACTAACTTAACTTCTTCCTTCCAAATTGTATCCCTTTTCTTTCTTTCTCCTGTCTTATTGCTTGAGCTAGGACTTCCAGTACTATGTTGAAGAGCACAGATAAGAGTGGACATCCCGGTCTTGTTCCTGATCTCAATGGGAATTCCTCCAGTCTCTCTCCATTAAGTATTATTTGGGCTTTAGGAGCTTTGTATGTAGGCTTTATTGTGTTAAGATATAAACTGACCTTGCTGATTCTCTCCAATGTTTTGATCATGAAGTGATCTTGTATTTTTTCAAAGACCTTTTCTGAACCTATTGAAATGATCATGTGGTTTGTGTGTTTAGCCTTGTTGTGCTATGCAGCTCTACCTCTGATCAGCGATGCTGGCTTCGCTGGCCCTGGGGGCTGAATGCTGAAGGTTCTTGGTTCTGATGGTGGGAGATGGGAGATACCAGACTTCTGTTGTTGCTCGCACTTTCAGTAGCTCTTTAGTTGGTCTCAGCTGTCTTTCCTTCAGATTTCTTAACTTTGCAAGAAGGCTGATGAAGTTGGAAAATCTATTGCTTGGTTTCTGCTGCTGCTGCTGCTGCCACCTGGTGCACCTGGCGAGACGGTTCCAGGGTTACACAAGCAACTCAGTGTGACTTTGGTCGTTTTCCTCTTTTCTGGTGGGTCTTGGTCTCTTGGCTTCTCTCCTGTGTCTAAGAACAACCTATACTCCTTCACTTTTCAGAAAAAGAGTGTATTTTGCTGGGGTTTTGCTTAAATCCCTCCCTAGGCTGGTTTGGCATGGCTCCTATATTGCCACCTTACCTGGAAGTTTCTTGCCATCTTTACACTTTTTTTCTTTAAATAAACAAATAAGTCAAAAGTTAAAGTGAAATAGAAGTAAAATACAAAATATTATAGTATACATCAATATTTCTTCCTTGTTAGGATTTTTTTTTTTTCCTTCTGGCCCTTAGCTGTCTTATTGTTTTAACTGTGCTGTTTGGAGAATAGCTGCTTGTGTCATTAGTTCAAGCAGATTTGACCAAAAAAGTCAGTAGGTTTCTGGTTTGTCTCTTTTTCCTGTTAAGTTGAATTTCTCTGCCTGGGCATCAGCAAGGTTCAACACTACTTTAGTAGTATCAAACCTGCAGCATAGGGTAGTATCTTGGGAAAATGTTCACCTTGCCAACTATGGTCATTCATATGCTCAAGGTGCTTCCTTTCCCACAGATAGATTTCACTGTCTGAGTCTGAGGGAGGTGGAGCTTCTCTTTTACCTTGATAGCCACATCTTCTCAAGTCACCAGAACTCAAGTTTCCATTCCACCAGCATCCTAAAGGTTCAGCCTGGTCATGTTTGCACTAGCTGAGGTTCAGTTCAGGTGGACTGTCATGGTCTGTTCACATTGTTCTCTGGGTCATCCTGCTCTTCATCAGTGAACTGGGTGTCTGTGGTGATTATGACAAACTGTTCACTTCTCTCAGTGGAGCAGTTTCTTGTCTCAAATCTGCTTACTCCTTTCTCAGTGCTCTATGTAGCCTGGGCTGGCTGGAACTGGGCTGATCCCCAGCAGCATGTGAATTTGTCTCCTAAACTTTTGTTTTTGCTTTTTTTTTCTTCTGAAGAGTTTCTTTTTCTTTTGTTTATAGACTTAGAGCATGATGAAGAGGGCATGCTTCACCCAGTTTATGGCTTTCTTACTTACCCTAAGCTGAGGTCTGTCTTGTTTGCATACATTGCTTTTGTATTCCATCTAGCTTCTCCTGCTTTCTGAGAGTCCTTGCCTATCTTACACACCCATCACCTCCTTTTAAAAACAGATTGGGCCATTTCATTTGCATTTGAGAGTGTATAGTTTTGCTTTCTCATACTGTGCCATCTTGCCTTAGGATACCCCCATATAAAGACTTTCCTATTTTTCTGTGGGTACAGAATTATGCATTTGTTTCTTTGGTACCAACTACATCATTATTATAATTACTAGCTAAGCACTACTTTTATTTTTTTCTGTAGATACAACAATGGACAAAACTAATGAAGCTACTATATTAGTTTGCCTGGAGAAACAGGTGTGTGTGTGTGTGTGTGTGTGTGTGTGTGTGTGTGAAAATATATTTAAAATGCTAAGTTCTGCAGAGGAAAATAAAGACTCAAAGTGGTAATTATGTCTCTTACTTTCTCAGAAATATAGTTTTAATTGCTTTTGCATGGCATAGTGACTTAAAATTGAAACTAAATATAAAATTATGGCAGTCATCCTTAACCTGTGTGTGTTATTTCAGTAACAGAAGAGAATTCTTGGACCATAAGAGATCAGCTGACAGCTATTCTTCTAGGACAGTTACAAAGGCAAAATATTCATCACATTTCTTTTTTGTCCCAAACACGATGAAATCCTTAAAAATGAAATAGTTGGATAGTCTACACAAATTCATCTTGATCTGTGTTACAGGTAAAGCTTCAAGACCAGTGAGAGAAATCTGAGTTGAAACCTCTCCATGGAGAGTCATTGTCTCACTCAGTTTCCATACCTAAGCCCTAGTATATATAGCCCTTGACCTGGATAGAATAGATGACCCTGACAAGATGCTACAATTTGGAATTGCATACATTGTAATAGTCATTTCAAATATTTCTTCCCTCATACTTGCAACCATAAACTAACTACTCAATGTGGATAAGGAGTAACAATGGCATGCACACTATAGGACCTCATATATCTTAAGTGATACTGATCCCTGAGAACTAAAAGAGCAATTGTAGCTCCTCAGTTTCTAAATATGTGATTCTAATAGGCATAATTGATAATGCAATGAACTCTCCAACCTGCTGTAATATAGGAAGAGTCAACTGGAATTTTTAATGTTTCTCTTTCCTAACAAATTGGTGTAGCTTAAACAATATCCATGATACTGACAAAAACTAATGACAACTTCTCCCCACAATCATGCAACCATATGCCCGATGAAAAAAGAAGTTGCCAGAAGATGAGGATATTAGGTCTCTTGCTCTCTGTCTGTGTGTGTATGTTTGTGTGTGTGTATGTGTGTGTGTGTGTGTGTGTGTGTGTGTGTGTGTGTATGTATTGGTCACTAAAGACTGATGATACTGCTAAAACAAAAAGCTTCATGTACTCATATATCTTGGCTCTTTGCTAAAGTGGTTAGCTCTTTGATAATAATGGTTTTAATCAAGGGCTCACTTCAAATATAGCTGCTATTGTAGATGTGGAATCTCTCTTAAAATAAGTCTTCCCAGGAACCAAGAATGCAGGGTGTAACTAATTGTTTTTAAAAATGTTCCATTCTTTGTAGCAATTTGCAAAGGCTATCCAAAGTACACTATTTATACCTGGTGGGGTTAACATCACATCTTCATAGTCTTGCCTCATGACTATGATGATGGTTCTGCTCTTTGGTATAATGCAGACCTAGTTCACAGATATCTGGATTATTGTGATATTATAATTTCCAAATTCTCATTTTTATAGTCATTTTGGACCCGATTAACAGGAAACATTATATACTTTAGTTGCCTTTATAAGCAAATCAGAGACACATACCTGTGTAATTCAAGTGGATTATTCAAAGTGAAGCTATTAGGACCTAGTAATCTGAATAGTACAATATTCCATTCAGTGGATAAGGTAAGTTGGTGTACCTTCCACAACTATCACTTTTAAAAGAAACCCAGTGCTTTGTAAAACAATTTTTTCATTTGCAAATATTCTGTGCATTTCCATGTGTACTGAATAACACATGTGACTCCAGATAGGAGTAGGAATAGGTTGAGAGAGGCTTCTTAAGCCACTCCAAGCTGTTCTGCTACCGTTATACAACACAATATATCTAATAATAGACAAAGCATCTGTGATTGATGGAGTCTCTTATAAGACTTAATGGCAGAATCCTGGCACAGGATAAAGGTCACAATATATGTATGTCTTCTTCACAAGATACATTCTCCTGTTGCACAACAGCTCATGTTCACTCCTTGGTGTGGGATAAATATCCATTTGGGAAATTCAAGTAACAATAGAATGTCAACTCGTCATTACAAAAAGTTTTATCTCACCCTCTGGGACATATGGCCGAGTATTCATAACAGCAATTTATAGTGTTGAAATGCTTTCTAAAAATCAGGCTCTAAAATGTCTCAAAAGCAGTGTGTGTGTGTGTGTGTGTGTGTGTGTGTGTGTGTGTGTGTGTACAGATGATCTATATACCTTTGACTACAATATGCATGGGTATCCTCTCCTAACCAGCTGTATTGCCATGATGTTAACTGGACAGTGTAATCTCCATACCTGGCATACAGATGGTTTGCTGTATTTTTCTGCCACCAAATTTAAGTAAATGGATATAGAGTTTTCACCGTGAACAACAGTGGTGATGGCAATTTCATAAATTGGCAAAACATCAAGCTGTACATTTGGCTTTTCACTTTGACTCTATAAAGAGATTCTTAAGTACTGCACCAAATCATGAATGATTACAAAATGTTTGGAACTATGTAATCACTTATTTGAAAAGTACAGGACTAGAATAATTGGTGACATAGCAGTCTGAGGAAGAATTGCCTCTTGGGTGGGGCAAAGAGTATGAAGATATTTATGTGCAATGTTTGTTGACCAATCAATGATTGTTTTCTGGGAGGATCAAATGACATTCACTCTGAATATCAGCAACTTTCCTCAGTTTACATGGAGGGTCAGAGTGAGAATTGGGTATAGACTCCAGGATGCAGATTGTGTACTTTTCTCAGGAAGGCTGATTTAGCTATCACTGTTTCTGAGTGGTTATGCTTCCAAAGAGACTGATATTAACCTTCCAATATGCTGAAATCTTAACTATGATGTGTTCTCTCATGAAAGGACATTGATTGACTTACATGGAAATAATAGAGATCTGGAAAAAGAGAAAATTGCATTCTTACTTTAGAATTATTTACAATTAGTTTTATGAAGTGATTAAACTTAAAGATGACTCAGTTTGCATAGGGGACCTTAGATGCTTGTGACAAGCAGTGGTAAAGTGGGTTAGTAAAAGCATAGTGAAGTAGCTTTGTGAAAATATTTTTGAAATTTTAAGTGTGAATTTTTATTCTGCTTTAAGACATAACAACATATACTTACTCTTTCCCTTTCACCTAATTCTCGGGCCTTTGAATAGATATAGAAACTTAAATTTTGCATGTATCTTGTAGATTATATTTAGAGAGAAAAAATAACCACTTATTTTTATTTTATTTATTTATTTTTAAAATAAGTAATATAAAACATTATTTTCCTAAATTTAGTTTTAGAATTCCAGTCTTGAGTAAACTTGAAGTGTGATATCATGAATTTGTAGAGTAAACATTAAACTTGGTCAGGACTTTCCATGAAAGCTGACTATAACAGCTGACCTCTTGGTGACTCTGTGACCTCATTTATAAATTTAAATTTATGTTGCAAGTCTCCTGAGAGTGTGATTATGTAATTGACTCCAGAACTCTCCAGGGTACCTTACAAGGATAGATGAAAGATGTCTGGTTCCTGTACCAAACTATTAGAAAAATAACAATGAGAAGGATGACCTTCCAATCTGATCAGATGAAATTAGCTAACACATCCAGCAATGACACAGAAGGTTAACTTCAGTAGCATGCTGAAAACAATGACCTACTTGTTTCTGCACAGAACTCATTTATCAGTAGCTTGCTTGCTCTCTCTCTCTCTCTCTCTCTTAATATTCCTGATCTCAAATGTAAATATAGCAAGAAATGCTGGGCTCACTGACAACTAAGTTGGTGTTTCTCATGCAGAGCAACTCTTATTGCATATTAAATACTTTACTGTAAGCTAAATAGGGAGGCAAAGAGAACACTACATCCATATATACCACAATTAATTCAGTCCATGTTGTAGTTACTGTATTTATTTATTTTTTCCAATAAAAACAGTATGCACATACACTTTTCAAACTGATTTTTTAGAACTACAGGGTTTACTCAATTCTCTTTGAAATATTATACACCCAAATCATCAATATATGCATGGAACTAAGTTTTCCTGAGCAGCTTAGCTATTTTAAATTCCCTTTGGTAGAGAGCAAAGAAACAGTACATAGATGACTCTGGGCTCCTCTCATCTTAAGAATTCTGACTTCCATTTGGTTTTCCTGCTAGTCAACTAATTTTTAAAATCATTTTGTAGGTTCCTTACTCTGTACCATTTGTCTCATCCAAGAACTCCCAAAAGAAGACACATATATGTTGTTTTTGAGGAATATGGAAAACTCACCCTTAGTGATCAATAGTTTAATTGCTTTCATTATTAGTGTTTCATAGCTGACTTTTCTTAAATCAAAAATAATAAAACTGTTTAATTCTATTGTTTTATTATGAATAAATACTCTTGGGAAGTAATGGTCTAAGTGTTTGAAGACCTTAAGAAGAATCATGGAATAATAGAAATGAAGTGGAAAATATAATATTAATAACTAAATATGTGATTATGCTATAATTATCTTAAAGGATTTCATGTATCTAAATGACTAGAGAATATGCAATTTCCCACAAAGATCAACAATAACATCAACATAAAAAGTGAACAATAAAGCAAGGAGTCTTTCTTGCTCTGGCACAATGGCAATATGAACTGGGTCGTCCACCTGCCTTAGTCCTCTCTAAGAAAATATGCATAATGATATGTGTCATGCCTACTGCGTAGGAGGTGGTGCTGTGCTGAGATTGTAGGAATCAAAACTCATCTTTGACTGTGGTCTCTGCAGTTGATTAGGTGTCAAATTATCAAAATACTAACTTTCAATAAGTTCTAGTTTTCCCAACAGGACTGTGATTAGCATTGCATTAAATCGTGTGTGTGTGTGTGTGTGTGTGTGTGTATTCTTCTGGGAGGGATTCAGTAATCTATTCAGAGCAAATGCAGCTCAAAGATTATCTGTTGCACTAGTATCCTCTATATAATATGTAATATTATATAATATGTAATATGACAAATAGTAACAATAGTTACTGATAGTGCAAGCAAGTACAAACAAGTGAAGTGACAAGATACAGAACAACTGGCAGCCATATAAATGATTTGATGAGTTGAAATTACCTGTTGGTAGTTTGAATCAATGTCCCCCATAACTTGTGTGTTTTGAGTGCTTAATCCCCAATATTTGAGAGGTGGAGCCTTGCTGGAGGAGATTTATTGTTGGGGGCAGACTTAGGGATATTAGGCCAAGCTCCTCCTTTGGCTCACTCTTATGCTATGGTATTGCACCTACTGTGAGGTGCAAAGTCTCTGCTCATGCCATCTTTCCTTTTCCATCCTGGAGCTTCCCCTTGAGACTGTAAACCAAAATAAAGACCTTTCCTCCCAACATTTTTGTTGTGTGTTTTGTGCCAGTAACAAGAAGGTAACTACAATATCACCACTGGAAAAAAAGAGAATGTAATGACACATTATTTCATATAAACAATACATATCAATAATATTTAGTATAAGTTTATTAGTAATAATGAATAACATACTCAATTATTTCTGTATAAATGTGTGTATATATGTTATTATATTTTCCAGGAATTAAAATACTCTTGAAAAACTCTAGTCTTCTTTTTTTATGTTATGCTTCTGTTAAAATGAAACATCTACTTAAATAGATTTAAAATTATTAGTGCATTTAGATTGTTGACAAGAGAAACAAACCTTCCAGTCTGAGATATTTTGCATTGTTGGTGAAATAATAATAGACTAAGTCATGTAATGAAAGTATTGGAATTAGTATACACAAATGCATTCCTAGCCTGATAATTTGAAATTTTAAAGGAAAATTCAATATCTATTAATTGCACAGCTGGTTGAAATTTTCCTTTAAACATGAATGCACTCACTACTTATGGTTGTGTTTGAAATAACCACAAAAATGCAGTGATTTTAAATGCCAGTCATTTATAATTACTCAGCTTTATGAATCCAGAATTCAGAAGTGGTTCAGCTAGTGGATTTGTGCCAATGTCAAATATGAGATTATACTTATACATTAACTCAGGCAGCATTAACTGGGTACCTGACTGGAGCAGCAGTCCCTGGCAGACCTGAGTGAAGCTAAAGTCACTGGAGACTTGATTAGCTGTCAGATCTACTTCCAGAATATTATTCAGAGGTCTGGAAAATTGGTGCTACTGGTGGCTAGAGTGGACAAGTATTTCTGTGAGGCTCTTTCACCATCCTCAAGGCACAGCACCTTCTTAAGAAAAGGGATCCAAGAGTCCAAGGAAGAAGTTATAATGTTTCTTATGACCTAGCCTATGTGATTACATCTCAGAAATCAGGTTGATTGGGATATATGCTGAAAAGGCTATTGGATTTGAACCTTTTTATAGAAACTTCTCTAAAATATGTTGTGCCATTGAAAATGGAATGCTTCCAAAAAGAGTAACTTTTCTTTATTATGAGATCAAGACATGAGAAAATTGTGCCTTAGAATAATGGAATTTTTTATTAATTAGTTTTGTGTTCAGCAAATACAGTCAGTTTGGTACCAATATTAGGCTCAATCATGTCCTACCCCTTCACCTTGGCCCCACCTTGTTGAGGTATATGGGTCATGCATTGTGGAGTTATCTCTCAGTTATGGGTAGGTGTCTCTGCATATCATGAGCCAACATGTGGCTCTGACAGTCTTTCCACCCCCTCTTCCACAAAATTTCTATGTTGGGTTGGCTGAGCCATGTTGGGTTCATTTTTGGTCTGCTTCAGTGATGAGGTGTTGGGGGCCTCTGGTTCTCTGGCTCTTTGGTTTTGTAGGAGTTGATTTTTCTCTGTGTTAGTCTCCTTTACCCTTGTACTGATATACAGTTCACCAGGAAAACAGCACCCTTGCTTGTTTCACCATTTTTTCTTAGTTTAGGCCAGGGCCCTTTTGAGGTATGATGGGGTGGCCCTCTCCTTAGGATCTACATCTATCTGAAAAAGAGAAGCAGATTCTCCAATGGAGAGTAGGTTAGGGCCAGGACAAATGAGATAGCCCTTAGTTTTTTAATAGAGAATTTAATAGGTTTAGGCCCTCGTGTAGCCCACAATTGATAGTAGCTTGATAATGGAGAGTGGGCTTATGTTTGGATATGGTTCTGTAAATTGGTGTGTAGATTAGTGCTCACTTAGTGGCTTTTACCATTTGTGGAGAATCTCTCTAGATTTTCTTCATTGTTTTCCAACACATATTGTAAAAAGTCACACTTGGAAATGATCAGCAGGCAGCAGAATCTCTGTTCACTCAGCCCATGCTTTTTCAGTCTTTGCATTTGTAATGTCCAAGGATTATTTGAAACATTAAGTTCAAAGACAGATTACAAAGTATTATATTTGGCCAGAAAGAGGCAGGACAATCTGCCTAATGTGAGGCTGATCCTGACAAGTCCTTCTTAATATGGAATTATTCTACACAGTTAGTCAACATATATTCTGCCATATTTACTGGCATTATTCAAGCTTTCTAAGGTTATCTCCAAAACTTAATTGAATTTTCATTTTCAAAAGACCAAGCATGATACAACCATCAGCAGCATATATAAGCTGCTGAATTTACTTGTAACTAGAGGATTTTAAATTATGAAGTCCAAAACCAATGGAACAGAATTGAAGACCCAGCACTTAGTTCAAGTACCTGTAGCTACTTGATCTTTGACAAAGGAGCCAGTAATATGCACTGGAGCAAACATAGTATCTTCCATAAATAGTGCTAGAGAAATTGGATAATCACATGTAGAAAAATGTAACTAGACAAACTCCTCTCACCATGCACAAAAATCAACTCAAAATGGATTAAAGACCTCAACATATGACTTGAAAGTCTCAAAATACTGGATAAAAAGAATAGGGGGAAATCTCCATGAGACAGGAGTGGAGAAACACTTCCTGAACAATATCCTAGTATCCCAGGAAATAAAACAATCAACCAGTGGGATTTCATGAAGCTGAAACGCTTTTGTACAGACAAACATACCATAAACAGGTCCAACAGACTACCCACAGAATGGGAGAAAAATCTTTGCTAGCTACACTACTGTCTAATATCTAGTACCTAATATCTAGAATCTATAAAGAACTTGAAAAAGTATGAAATAAAAGTTCAATCCACTCAAAAAATGGAGCAGGTAACTCATTAGGGGATTCTCAAAGGATGAAAAACAACTGGCTTATATCCACCTAAGAAAAAGTTCAACATACTTAACCATCAGGGAAATACAAATTGAAACAACTATGAATTTCCACTTTACTCCAGAAAAGATGGCAATCATTAAAGCAAAATCAAATGACAGTAAGGCTGGCATTGATGCAGGGAAATATTCACTGCTGGTGGGAGTGCAAACTTATACAATGACTATGGAAATCAATATGGAGACTCCTGAACAAAATGAATATAGAGCTACCACCTGACCTAGGCATTCTTGAACTGGGCATCAACTCTAACAGCTCCATTCTTCACTGCAGAGAGATTTTATCAATCATGTTTATAGCTGCTCAATTCACAATCACTAAGAACTGGAATCAACCCAGATGCCCATCATTTGATGAGTAAATATGAAGATGGAATTCTACTTAGCTGTAAGGAAAAAAAAATGATATAATGAAACTTGTGGGAAAATGGATAGAGTTGGAATAGATCATAGTAACCAAACTCACATAAACACGGAAAGGTAAACTCTTTATGGTCTATATCATCTGCGGCTCCTAAACTGGAACAGACTGAATTGCTGTCATACAGGACAAGCAACTTGAGGCCTAGGTTAGAGGCATGGAAGGGTTGAGGATGGAGGAAACTGGAGGGTAGAGGGCCGGTGGGGCGATATATACAAAACCAAATCCAAAATGAACTGGTAGCAAAGAAACCTTCCTCATGGATAGCACACTAAAAGATATAACCCTCAAAAGACAAAGGGAAGAAAAGAGGGAGAGAAGGGGAAAGAGATAAGGAAGAAAAGAAGGGAAAGGAAGTAACGAACAAAAGAAAAAAGAATGGAGAAATTTTTTATGTATTGAGGCTTTTATTCATACTGGAATTTAATGACAAACATTGGAACTAAGCTTGTTTTTACTCTAGCACAGTGCACCCAGCTCTAACATGCAATTTCTTCCTTCTGGAGAACTTATTTGTTATTTTTATGTGTACTGTTTGCTGTGTCTGTGTGGCCATATCTAAAGAAAAAGAAAAAAAATATTTCTTTGCACAGCTATATTTTATGAGTATGCCAAGGGCAGTGACCTAGTATTACTTTCTTAAGAATGTTAATTAAGATAGCCCATGGATAGAATAAAAATTTTCACACTTCTTATGATCACATAGATATGACCTAAAAGTTCACTTCTGCAACAGATCTTTCTCTGTTAGAGCATAACTCTAAAATAATATTATCACCACATATTGGACACAGGAGCATGATATGATTTAGTATAATCCATGATAAATTAGCAGCCCAGGGAATTTCACTTCATGTTTTACATCATAATCACGTAACCCTCATAGGTGTAGAGGACTTTTTTTCCTGAATTGGACATTATGATTTATCATTTATGCCTACAAAATTATTCCACAATTTTAATGTACCTGAGGTTAAAGATCAGTTTTTAGTACTTGAGACAATATTGAAGGACATAAAATTGCAATGGGGAAAACTGAATACATGGTATGAGGTCTATAATATACAAATAAAAACATAAGAAAAAAAGATTTTTAATTTATCTTAATATTTATTAATTTGAGATAAGGAGAGAGAAAGAGGAATGGGCATTTCAGGGCCTCTAGCCACTGCAAACAAACTCCAGATATATGAACACTTCATGCATCTGGCTTACGTGGGTACTGGGGAATTGAAACTGGGTCCTTAGGCTTCACAGACAAGCACCATAATTGCTCAGCTATCACTCCAGCCAAAGAAAAAGTACTTTTAGAAACATTTACTCCACAGAATTTTATTGTTTTGGATGCATTAATTTGGCCCATATTCATCATCATTTATTATATGTAATTCAATTACCATATTATTAATATTACTAATTTTAAAGTGTGTATAATTAATGAATTTTAGTATACTTAAATATTTAAAACTGCCATGGCCATTTAATCCTGAAACATCTTATCACCCCATAATGAAATCCCAACACCTTTAGAAACCTCTCCTTATTCTTACCACTCATTTCTTAGTAACCACTAATCTACTTCCTGTCACAATGATTTATCTATTCTAGAAAATTTACATGACTAGACTCATAACATATGCCACATTGTGCCTGGCTCTTTTTGTGTGACATATATTAATATTTATCCTTTGTTACATTTTACACATATGCCATCTTTTCTTCCTTTGAGTTTGTTTCTTTTTTAGTTATTATGAATAATGTTGCTATATATGCATAACATTGATTCAGTCATTAAGAGCACAAACATAAAAGTTAAATTTAAATTTCTAGACTATATAGTTACCCTTGTTTAAAATTTTAGGGACTATTGAATATTTTCCAAAGACTGTGCATGTGTGTAGTCCAATCTACAACCTTAAATTGTATGTTGTCCTTTATATTTCATCTGTAAAACAACTCAGTATGAAGTTGTATTTCATTAGGGTTTTCATTTTTAAACTTGAGATGCTACACATTTGAAATACATTTATTGACGAGTTAGTCTTTGTAGTTATATGTAGTCAAAACCTATTTGTCGAACTGGTGAAATGGCTTAGTGGTTAAGGCATTTGCCTGTGAAGCATAATGACCTGGGTTTGATTCCCCAGTACCCACGTATGCCACTTGCAAAAAGGGGCACATGTGTCTGGAGTTCTTTTGCAGTGTCTAAATGCCCTGGTGCACCCATTCTCTCTTTCTCTTTATCAGCCCCTCCCTTAAATAAATGAATAAGTAAAATAAAATAAAATAACCTAATTGCCAAAACCTCTTATACTCCTTAAATCCTCCATATCCATCTATGTAATACACTAGAGATTTCATCTAGAGTTACAAATTGAAAATAAGAGGATCGAAAAATATATTCCAAGCTGGGCATGGTGGTGCATGCCTTTAATCTCAGCACTCAGGAGGCAGAGGAAGGGGGATCACCATGAGTTCAAGGTCACATTGAGGTTATGTAATGAATTCCAGATTAGCCTGGGCAAGAGTAAGACCTTACCTCGAAAAAAAGAAAAAAAAAAATAAGATATTCCACACAAATAAAAACCAAAAGAGACCAGAAATGGATAAACTAATTTCAAACAAAATAGCTTTTAAATAAAAGAATTAACAACAGACAAAAGACATTATATGCTAATAAATTCTATATTGTAAGAAAATGTAACAATTAAAAACATTCATAAACCTAAATGCTATATCATCAAAATATATGAAGCAAACAAACAAACTTTCAAGGGGAAATAGCAATTCTACAAGAGGTTAACATTTGTCTTTTACTGTAAATGGATTTCCTTGTTGTTTTTCGTAGAAAATTTTAGTGTTAAAGCTGAGAAAGGAAGACATACTTGAAGGCCATATATGCTGGGCTCTTAAGTATGATTCACTGTTATTTAATGTTCTTTTTTGAAATTTCTCCATACAAAAAGAATATTGTCCCTATGTAAGCAACTTTCATAGCAGTTTTATTAGTTGTGCTGTTTTTCTTGACTCTCAGATGGAAAGATGTCAATCAAATTCCAGAGTGGGCAACTTCCCTTTCATGTGTCCCTTTAATTTTCCCTATATTTCTATCCTGTCTCAAAAGAGCTTTCATTTCATAGTTTTAAGACTCTGCAAAGCTACAGTTCTCATACCAGTTTGCTTTTGGTCTAAGAATGCAATGAAGATTCCAGAAATAAATAAATTCTCACATATATGACCAAATGAATTTTTAAAAGTGATTTATTTATTGGAGACAGCCGTTCTATACAAACTACAGAAGCATGTGCCACCTTGTGCATCTGGCTTATGTGGGACCTGGGGAATTGAACCTGGGTCCTTTGGCTTTGCAGGCAAGCACCTTAACCACTAAGCCATCCCTCCAACTCCACAGATGATTTTTAATAAGGGCAGCAGACCATTTCAAAAGCAAAAGACAGCCTTTTAAACAAAGGGTCATGGGTAAAGTACATGCAAAAAAAAAAGGACATCTATTGATTTAATTTCTAAAAACAAAATAAATCAAAATGGGTCAAAGATTTAAATGTACAATCTTGAACTGTAAAAACTTTAGAGAAAATATAAATAAAATGTTTGAATTTAGCAATTATTCCTTGGATACATATAATACCAAAATACCAGCAACAAAATAAAAAATATAAAAATTAGATTTATGAAAATTTTAAAAAGATTTCTATCAAATATACCTTACATAGAGTAAAATAAATATCTCCAGAATGGAAGAAAAATATTACCAAATTATTTATCTAATAAGAGATTAATATGCATAACATATTTATAACTCTTAGAGCTAACATCAAAAACAAAAACCAAGCAACCCAATCAATATATAAAAAGCATTTGAATCTACATTTCTCAAAAAAAGATATAGAAACAGCCAGTTAGCACCTGAAAAGGTGCTTAGAGTTGCTAATTATTAGAAAAATGCAATTTCAGACACAATAGAATACTACCTCCTACCCATTAGAATTGTTGTTATTAAAACAAAAGAAACAATAAATGTTGGTAAAGGAAGAAATTAGAACCATTGTTCATTGGGAAAATAAGCCATTGAGAAAATAAAATGGTAATCATTGTAAAAAAAAGAATATAACTATTTCCTGAGAAACTGGAAATAGAAACACATTTGATTCATACTTGAAAATATATACTCAAAAGAATTGAAAGCAAAGTTTCAAAGAGATATTTGTTCCCATGTGTTCATAATGGCATTATTTTAAGATATTTTTATTTACTTATTTATTTGCAAGTAGAGAGGAAGAGAGGGAGAAAGAGAATGGGTGCAATAGGGCATCTAGCTGCAGGACAACCTGAATATATTTGCCTTCATTGAACTGTACACTGAAAAATGGTTGGTAACTTTCATATGGTTTGTAATTTACCATAATAGAAATTGAAAGTTAACTTTGATATTTCAGTGATAATTCTATAGCTTTATTTCTCAGTTCCCAATTCTATTTAGTTGACCTAAAGATATATATTAATACAACAGTATCATATTTTTTTTTCTTTAGGTTTTTGAAGGTAGATTCTCACTCTAGCTCAGGCTAACTTCAATTTTACTCTGTAGTCTCAGGGTGGACTTGAACCCTTGGCGATCTTCCTACCTCTAACTCCTGAGTGCTGGTATTAAATGTGTGTACCACCATGCCTGGCAGTACCATATAATCTTGATTTCAGTCTCCCAATCTTTTTTCCTTTCAAGGATTGTGCTGTTTATTATAGGTCCTTTGTATTTTAATATGAATTTTATAAAAACAGTAGAACCAGTGTGATAGTTTCATCCACCACCCCCCTTCCCAAAGTATCCACCTTTGATTTTGGTCAGCATTTTTCTGAATCGGTAGGTCAGTTGCCAAGTACTATTTTAATGGTAAGCCTTCAGTCTATAAACAAAACAAAGCTTTACACTTGCAGAGGTTTTTTTTTTTTCTTTTAGTGTATAAGTCATCTATACTTTTATTGAATTTATTGATAAATACTCTGTTATTTTTGATGTTATGAAAATGGAATCATTTGCTTAATTTTGTTTTTGCCTTATGCAGTTTATATATTTATAGAATTTATTTTATACATTGTTCATAGATCGACACCTTTGTTGAAATTGTTTGTTCAGTCTAATGAGTCTAGCTCATGTTCATCATCATTATTTTTAACCTTATATTTGGGTGTAGCATTTTAGAGACTTGTTTTAATAGTCCTCAACCAGTGACATACTTAAATATTCTTATGTTATAGCTAAATTCTGATATAAGTGACCTAAATTCTCATGTACAATAAGTAGTGACCCAAGAAATCAATGTAGGTTTGGGTCTCTGGGATACCATCCTTTCAGTTGTACCACAAATGTGTCAGGCTACATCAAAAAAAAAGTGGAGGAATGAGCATCACATGGTGGCATGCTGGGATAAAGTACATTTTGGTGCTATTTTTTTCATTTCTCTGCTAACCCAAAAATTAAATGACACAACTTATTTTCCAAAAGCTTAGTGGTATGAAATTCCTTAATCTTTAACTCCCCTAATGCTATTGAAATTTGAAGCAGTTCAAGAATTTTTTGGAATATCATACTGTTTATTTGAAGCCACAAACAAGTTTATCTAATGCTTGGAAAGGAGTTTATAAATCTATTGCCATATATTGTATAAAGATACTATTCCACTATTCTGTCCACTATATTCTATTCTACCACATCTACCAGAAAGGATGAACCTAAACTTCCTGTGTGTAAATTGTTAGATTCTAACTCTCCTGTCCAAGTTTTATGAATAGTCAATATTCTGTTGTCCATTTCTTGTTATTTCTTTTTAACAATAAAAGTCATGGTGTTATTAAAGCTAAGAAAGTCCTACCTTTGTTGCAAAACCACACATATTGTTCTGACTTGAATCTTTGTTAATACCTGTTCCATACTTACAGATAATAGATTCATGTTTAACACTAAAATTAATTCAGCCTTAGCCATAAATGGAATACATGTCCTTTTTCATATCACACTAATTACTACGATTCTCAACAGAGTAGTCAAGTATTCAAACAGCCATGGTAATCAGATTAACACACACACACACACACACACACACACACAGAGAGAGAGAGAGAGAGAGAGAGAGAGAGAGAGAGAGTCAGTCACCTCGGCCTAACCCCCAAATTGTGTTTTGTTTCACAATGCTACATTACAAAATGAAAATGGATATAACAAAACTAGGTATATAAAATTATGTGTTCAAATCTTCAGAATGTCATGTTTTAAATTTAAACCACATTATCCCAGAATACTTAGACAGTTATATTTCTAGGTGAATTCTGACATTTTCTGTTCTAATAATAAATCTATTAATGAAGCCCAAGGTCACTTTGCATGGTACAAAGTTACAAAGAGGATTCAGTTCCAGGTTTCCTTTATTCTCATCTTTCTTCATTTCCTCTGTAACCTTGGGCAAATCTGTGACATTTTTTGTGGCTTAGGTTTTCCATATGTAAAATTGAAGTAATAATTGCCATTTATAGATTATTTTTCTGAAAAGGCACCATGAGAATTAATGAGATTATTAGTGAGTAGACCTTCAGGCCATTGTCACAGCACAGATTGTATTATTGGTCTCTAGAGGAAAGAGGATGTCAGGGTTTGGGGTGGAAAGGAGGAACCTTGATGAAATGGGAAAGAGATGGCAAGTGGAGTGAGGTTATGAAGTTGCCCTTTAAAAACTGGATGAAGTGAATAACTAAAAAGCAGAGGCATTTCCATTTCCATCCACTTTCACTTGCACTATCACACACCTGCTGTCTCTATCTGCATCCTGTCTACACGACCCTTGTGAAAAACAAGGAATTGACAACAAATGCCATCTCCCTGAAATGTCTGCTTCTATTTTCCAGCCAAAGAACCAAGAAGGTGATGCCAACACTGCATCAGTAACTTGCCACCTTCCATATTCTATTCTTGTACCATGTGAGAGGCTAGTGCTACTTTCTGGTGAGCATGTTGGGACAGATTCCACAAGCACAGCCTGGACTTTAGGGCTAAGAGTGTCCTGTCTAGTCATGCCTCAGTGGAATATTTGACATTGTTAGTTAAGATTGTCACCACAGTTTGCCTCCTTGTGTGTAATAACCCTCTTTCACACGCAGCTGGTAGGTCTTTTCTTCTCCCTCTGCAGCCCACCCCAGTGTTCTCACAGAAGGCTGTGGGTGTTTGCACCATCCAGCTGAGACCAGGTGACTTTTAGTCCTCTGGTCCCTTCATCATTAATCCCAGGAGCTTTCTAATGCACCTTTCTTTTACAATGCAATTCTGAAACTACAGATTCTGGGCTGTATTTTTCTCTGGTTCCACTGCACAAAGTAAGGCATTACTAGTACGCAGAATCCTGGTGTTAGGCACCTGGTTGCAAAGTGATTTTGTAGGACTGAAGTGTCATGTATTTGGGAAAGAAGTGGCTTCTGTTCTGTTTTGAATACACCCTGAACAATATTTGTGATGCTACAAAATAAACATCAGGAATGATGTTAATCCAGTGTTCATTCTGAAATTGCTGATTGCAGAACCTTGCTTGCTGTGATGACAGAGAAGCAAGGAGAACCTCCCATTAAACTGGAATTAATGTTCACAGAAAAGATACTCAGCACTAAATCTGAATTAGCAATCAACTAATTAGATCGGTCCATATGCTTGATGGGAATGTTTCAGCTAACGTTTTCTTTAATCAGCTAATAATGCAATCCACTAAACTTGCCTTTCTCACTTTAAATGCATTAAGTATGAAAGCTATCTAATTATCTTTTATCAAAATATATACCTAAAATGGAGGGAGTTCTGCTTTTTTTAAGATCTAACATTAATTTCCAAATTATTAATGAGATTTGACCCAAGTTCATCATTTAACTGTGCTCTTGTGCCCTCTGTGCTGAGATCACACAAAGCAAAACGATCTTGCTTCCCACAGGTACCTGATGTGCATGTGCATGGTCATGGACCTCCATCACCACTGATGCAGGCAACTCATTCTAAAGTGCTGAGAAGGAGTGGTCAAGGAATCAGCTTCGTACTGCCTTCCACGGCTGGCCCTACCTAAAGCTGACAGCTGTAGGTGACTTGGGGTTGGTCAGTTCATTTCTCAAGAGACACTGAGAGACGATTGTTCAGTGCTGCCTGCACCTGCATGAAGAGCTTCTGATGCCGGGGCCTGCTCTCCAGCCCTATCTGTCATGTTCCTGACCTGAATTTAACACAATCCCTTTCATCTTTACTTCTGTCCAGTAAATTGATTTCTCCATTATTCTCTCTTTTAACAGCCTGCATATTATTAATTTTCATGAAGTAAAGACTTTTGAGGTAAATCAGGCATGCCATTCCATTTTACATGCCAACCACATAAGATATCTTCAGCAGCAGGGTCTTACCACTAACATTTGATGGGTCATCAAGTACTCTGACAGAAATCTGTCTTTCTTTTAGGAAACCTTGTAGGTCTCTCTGACCAAAAGCTCAATGTGGATGATAACCACATGCTGGTACTGGGAGTTACAGGTCAGTGCCCACTAAGAAAAGGAAGAAAAAGATAACTAATATAAAAGAGTTAGAGAGAAGAGAAAGAGAGAGAGAGAGGTTGTAGAAGATTAAGGTCAGTCTTCATCATACCCTCTCCTGTGTCTTGTGGCTCAGGTGTTCTCTCTCGGGGTGTGGTGAAGGTTCAGCCATTTGGTCTGCCTTTTAGGATGTAAAATTTTATGGTACCATTGCCTTTTTGGTCTAGATTTGTGTTCCCCACCACCCTCCATTGCTCACCTCTCCCTTCCCACCCATCCTATTATCTAATCCATGACATAGATGCTTGCTGAGTATGTAAGGCATCTTGGGTAGATTCAGGCTAGGTACCAGCACAAGGGTGAAGTAGATCAACACAGAGAAAAATCAACTCCTACCAAATCAGAGATCCAGACCCAGAGGCCACCAACACCTATCACTGAAGCAGACCAAAACTGAACCCAACCAGTTTAGGGAAATTGTGCAGAAGATGGGGTGGAAAGAATGTCAGAGCCACATGTTGGGTCATGATATGCAAACATTTATCCTACCCATAACTGTGGGCTAACTCCAGAATGCATGACCCATATACCTCAACAAGAAGGGGATAATGGGAGGAGATAGGTAGTGGATGAGCCTAGTAATGGTACCAAATTGACTGTATTCAATGAGTACAAAAATAATTAATAAAAATAAAATAAAATAGGGCTGGAGAGATGGCTTAACGGTTAAGCACTTGCCTGTGAAGCCTAAGGACCCCAGTTCAAGGCTCGGTTTCCCAGGTCCCACATTAGCCAGATGCACAAGGGTGCGCACGCGTCTGGAGTTCATTTGCAGAGGCTGGAAGCCCTGGCACACCCATTCTCTCTCTCTCCCTCTATCTGTCTTTCTCTCTGTGTCTGACACTCTCAAATAAATAAATAAATAAAATTTAAAAAATGAAATAAAATAAAATAAAATAAAAAGCCAAGACAAAGCACTGTGCAAATCTTCTGGCATAGATGCAGGAAATACCAAATGAGAAGAAAACTGGTTTAACAGTAATTATATTTATTCCTCTTAAGACAGTAAAATATAATCTGTACAACATATAACAAAAGATACCAGGGTTGCTATGTGGCTAAGATTCCAGAAGAATCCACCAGAGTTGAGGTAAAAGCAATTCATCCATTCATGAAAGTAGAATATGCCAGTCAGTAGGGTCAAAGGACTGGAGTGAGTATTCAATTCAGGCATAAATATTCTAGTTTTCAGACAGTGGTAGTGATGTGAGTCCTGAGAAACAGAATAAGCCACTTCAGCAGAATAAGTGATATTGCTTTATAACTTTACTTATATTAAAAGAAATTCTTAAGGGTCTAGAAAGCTATTCAGTACTTGACAGCATGCCATATTTCAGCTCATCTTTGCACCAATACTGTTTCCCAGTATTGTTCTGCATCAATTGTTTAAATATGTGTAAGTTCAGAAACTAAATGTCTATCTGCAAAGCTAACTTTTTGTTTATCTTAAATTTTATTATATATAAAATCCTCTTTTCAGCATATCAATTTCAAGACAAAACATTTAAGCATTCATTTAAGTTATTGCTTCTTTTTTAAAATTTAACTTATTAGTTTTCTTTAAAGCAAATACAGGCAGTTTGGTACCATTGTTTAGGCTCATCAATGATCTACCCCTTCCCAATGGACCCTCCTTGTTGATGTAAATGGGTCATGCATAATGGAGTTAGCCCACAGTTATTGGTACGATAAATGTCTCTGCATATCATGACCCAACATGTGACTCTGACATTCTTTCCACCCCCTCTTCCGAAAAATTTCCCTGAGCCATGTTGGGTTCATTTTGGGTCTGCTTCAGTGCTGAGGTGTTGGGGGCCTCTGAGGCTCTGGCACTCTGATTTGGTAGGAGTTGATTTTTCTCTGTGTTGGTCTCCTTCCCCTTTGTGCTGGTATCCGGTTCATCAGGAAAACAGCACCCTTGCTTGTTTTGCCAATTGTCCGTAGTTTCACTTTGTTGGGGCAGCTCTCTCCTTAGGATCTGCATCTATCTAAAAAAGAGAAGCAGATTCTCCAACAGAGAGTAAGTTAGCACCCGGAAAATTAAGATAACACTTTTTTGATAGAGAGTTTAATAGGTGTAGGCCTTCTTGTACCCCATGATTGATGGTAGCTAGATAATGGAGAGTGGGCTTATGTTTGGATATGGTTCTGATTTGGTTCCCAGCTCCAGCTATGGTTCTCGTACCACTGAGCAAATCAGTTAGAAAATCAAGAGCAGTTGGTTCCCCACCATGGCTGTGTGCCACTATTCACTTCTGTGGGCTTCACAACAGGTTATTTGTTGCTAATTAGGTTAGACAACGAGTTGCTTGGACAGATATTCGTCATTTCCCCCAGTCACCCATGTAGCACCTTCTGACCCTAGACACACTGACTGTCTGGGGACTGACTCTCTCCTGGCTTCCAGCCATGCCATTCCATTTTACAAGTCAGCTGTGTATGGAGTCTTCAGCAATAGGGTTTTAACACTGATCTTTGGTGGGTCATCAAATACTCTGACAGAAGTCTGTCATTGCTTTAGGAAAACTTGTAGGTTTCTCTGATCAAAAGGTCATTGTGGATGATAGCCCCATGCTGGTAGTGAGGGTTACAGGTCAGTGCCCACTAAGAAAATGAGGAAAAACATAACTAATATACAAGCGTTAAAGAGGAGAGAGAGGGGGGAGGGGAAGAGTGAAGAAGGGAAGATGTAGCAGATTTATGTTAGTCTTGATCCTACCCTATCCAGTGTCTAGTGGTTCAGGTGTTTCCTGTAAGGGTCTAGTGAAGGTTCAGATGTTTGGTCTGCCTTTTAGGAAGTAGAATTTTATGGTACCATTGCCATTTGGGTCCAGATTAGGGTTTCCCACTGCTTCAATGACCTCCTCTCCCTCCCCATCCATCCTAGTGTCTAGTCCATGAGGTGCTTGCTGGGTATGTAAGGTATCTTGGGTAGATTCAGGTGACGTGTTGGAGATGAGTGAGACTATGTGTCAATTTTTTTTTCTGAGATTGCGTAAGTTCACTGAGAATGGTCTGTTCCAGGTTCAACCATATGTCCTCAAATTTCTTTGTGTCGTTTTTTCTTACTGCTGTATAGAATTCCATTGTGTAGATGTACAACATCTTAGCTATCCATTCTTCTAGTGATGGACATCTGCATTGATTCCAGCTCTTAGCTATTACGAATTGAGCTGCTACAAACATGGTTGAACAAATCTCTCTGGCCTGTGGTTTTCAGGTTTTAGGGTAGATGCCCAGTAGGGAATAACTGTGTCTGTTGGCATGTCTACAGTCAGCTTTGTCAGGAGTCTCCATATAGCTTTCCAAAGTGGTCGTACCATCCTACATTCCCACCAACAGTGGATGAGTGTTCCGACTTCTCCACATCCTCGCCAGCATTTATTTTCATTTAATTTTTTGATGTTCGCTATCCATATTGGGATAAGATGCAATCACATAGTTGTTTTAATTTGCATTTCTCTGATGATTAGGGATGATGAACATTTTCTTAAGTGTGTGTTTGCCATTTATAATTCTTCCTCTGTGAACTTCCTGTTCAGCTCTTTGACCCATTTTGTGAGTGGGGTGTTTGACTTCTTATTGTTTAGATTTTGAGTTCTTTGTAGATTCTAAAGAGTAGGCCTCTATCAGTTGGAAAACCCACAAATGTTTTCTGCCACTCTGTGGGTAATCTATTGGCTTTGCTTATTGTATGCTTGTCTGTAAAGAAACTCTTCAGCTTCATGTGATCCCATTGGTTGAGTGACTGTTTAAGATCTTGAGCTACTGGTGTTTTGTTCAGGAAGTCTTTTTCCATTCCTATATCATGGAAAGTATTTCCTAAATTTTCTTCCAATAGTATTCGAGTTTCTGGTCTTATATTGAGGTCTTTGATCCATTTGGATTTGAGTGTTGTGCATGGTGAAATGTGTGGATCAAGTTTCAGTTTCCTGAATGTGGTTATCCAGTTTGTCCAGCACCATTGTTGAAGATGCTGTCTTTTTTCCAGCCTATATTGTTTGGGCCTTTGTTGAATATCAAGTAGCTATAGTTACTTGAACCAAAGCCTGAGTTTCAAGTCTATTCCATTGGTCTACACTACTGTTTTTATGCCAGTACCATGTTGTTTTTATTACTATGGCTTTCTAATATAGCTTTAGATCAGGTATGGTGATGCCACCAGAGGTATTTCTTTTGCTGAGGATATGTTTGGATATGCGAGGCCTTCTGCCTTTCCATATGAAATTTGAGATCATTTTTTCTATCTCTGTGAAGAACACTGTAGGGATTTTAATTGGAATTGCATTAAAGCTATATATTGCCTTTGGTAGGATTGTCATCTTCACAGTGTTAATTCTGCCTATCCAGGAACATGGGAAGTCTTTCCATCTTCTCACATCCTCCTCAATTTCTTTTTTAAGAGGTTTTGTATTTTTGTTGTATAGATCTTTTACTTCCTTTGTTAATGTTATTCCTAGGTATATTTTTTGTTGTTGTTGTTGCTATTGAAAATGGGACTATGTCCCTTATTTCTTTTTCTGTATCTTTGTCATTTTCATACAGAAATGCTACCAATTTTTGTGCATTGATTTTGTATCCTGCTACTTTGCTATAGGAGTTAATCACCTTCAGGAGTTTTGGGATGGAGTCTCTTTGGTCTCTTACATATACAATCATGTCATCAGCAAATATATAACTTCTTCCTTTCCAAATTGTATCCCTTTTATTCCCTTCTCCTGTCTTATTGCTTGAGCTAGGACTTCCAGAACTGTATTTAAAAGCAGAGGTGACAGAGGACATCCCTGTCTTGTTCCTGATCTTAATGGGAATTCCTCTGGTCTCTCTCCATTAAGTATTATTTGGGCCTTTGGAGCTTTGTATATTGCCTTTATTATGTTGAGATGTGAACCGGCCTTGCAGATTCACTCCAATGTTTTGATCATGAAGTGATGTTGTATCTTGTCAAAGGCCTTTTCTGCATCTATCGAAATGATCTTGTGGTTTTTATGTTTAAGCTTGTTTATGTGGTGTATTAGATTGACAGATTTTCATATGTTGAACCACCCTTGTGTTCCTGGGATATATCCTACTTGGTCAAGGTGGATAATGCTTTTCATGTGTTGTTGGATTCGGTTTCTGAGTATTTTGTTCAGGATCTTTGCATCTCAGTTCATTAGGAAATAGGCTGGTAGTTTTTTTTCTTGTGGCCTCTCTGCCTGG
This sequence comes from Jaculus jaculus, assembly GCF_020740685.1. NCBI lineage: Eukaryota > Metazoa > Chordata > Mammalia > Rodentia > Dipodidae > Jaculus > Jaculus jaculus. The sequence continues at coordinate 70,988,737 of NC_059102.1, forward strand.
TTTTGGGATTAGAGTGATACAGCTTCACAGAAGGTGTTGGGTAGCTTTCCCTATTCTTTAATTGTGTGGCACAGTTTTAGGAAGATTGGTTTGAGTTCTTCCATGAAGGTTTGATAAAATTTTGCTGGGAATCTATCTCATCCTGGACTCTTCTTTTGGGGGAGGTTTTTTTTATTACTTTTTCAATCTCCATGAGTGTGATGGGTTCATTGAGGTGATTAATCTGCTCTGAGCTTATCTTTGATAGATGGTATGCATCCTGGAATTTATCCATCTCCTCCACATTTTCCAGTTTTGTGGAGTAGAGGTTTTTGAAACAATTCCTGATGATTCTGCTGATTTCACTCATATCTGTTGTGATCTCTCCTTTTCATTTTGAGTTTTGTTAACTCGGAGCCTCTCCCTTTTCTGCTTGATCAAATTGGCCACAGGTTTGTTCATCTTGTTTATTTTATCAAAGAACCAGCTCTTTGTTTTGTCAATTGCCTTAATTGTTTCCTTGGTTTCCAATTCATCAATTTCTGCTCTGATTTTAATTATTTATTTCCTTCTGGAGCTCTTTGGGTTGGATTTTTCTTGTTTTTCCAGTGCCTTTAGGTGGAAGGTTAGGCTATTGGTTTGGGATCTTTCTGTCTTTTTTATGAAGGCATTGAGTGCTCTGAATTTTCCCCTGAGGACTGCCTTCATTGTGTCCCATAAGTTTTGGTATGATGTGTTCTCATTGTCATTCAACTCCAGGAATTTTGCAATTTCATTTTTTCATTTCATCCACTATCCATTTATTGTTTAAGAGTGTGCTATTCTGTTTCCAGTTGCCATTGGGATTCTTGGTGGTTTTTTTGTTGTTGATTTCTAGGAATATAGCATTATGGTCTGATATCATGCACGGAATTATGTTAATTTTCCTAAATATGTGGAGGCAGTCTTTCTGACCCAGTATGTGGTCTATGTTAGAGAAGGTTCCATGGGCTGCTGAGAAGAATGTGTAGTCTGTGGATTTGGGATGGAAAATTCTGTAGATGTCCGTTAGGTCTAAGTGTTCTATGGTTTTGTTGAGCTCTCTTACTTCCCTGTTGAGTTTCTGTTTGGATGATCTGTCTATTACTGATAATGGTGTGTTGAAGTCCCCAGCTATGATGGTGTTGGTGGTTATTTCTGTTTTATTGTCAAGTAGGTTTTGTTTTAAGAACTGTGGTGTCCCTGTGTTTGGTGCATACAGATTTATGATTGCAATATCCTCTTGATGGATTGTTCCCTTTATAAGTAGGAAGTAGCCTTCTTTGTCTTTTTTGATTGTTTTTGGTTTGAAGTCAATTTTATCTGATATTAATATAGCTACACCTGCTTATTTTTTATTCCCATTTGTTTGGAATATTGTTTTCCATCCTTTCACCCTGAGGAGGTTTCTGTCTTTAGTGGTAAGGTAGGTTTTTTGAAGGCAGCAGATTGAGGGTTCTAATTTTTTGATCCACCCTGTTAGCTTGTTTCTCTTGATGGGTGAATTAAGGCCATTAATATTTAGGGTGATGACTGTGAGATTTGATTTGTTCCCTGCCATGCTGTGGTGGTAGAGGTGTGTTGGTGTTTTCATGGAATAAGAAATTTTTTGTGTCTATTCTGGGTTTGGTTGTTGTGATCTGCTTCTCATAGGCATTTGTGTTTGGTTATTTGTTTCTTCTCTGTGGAGAATTTCCTGGAATACTTTCTGTAGGTTTGGTTTTGTGTTTATATAATTGTAAAGCTGCGTTTTGTCATGGAAAGTTTTCCTTTCACCATCTATTATAAGGGAGACTTTTGCCAGGTAGAGTAGTTTGGGTTGGAAGCCTTTGAAAGTGGTGCGCTGTTTTTCCCTAGCTGCTTTTAGGATTTTCTCTTTGGTGTCAATGTTTAGAGTCTTAATGATAATATGTCTTGGGGAGTTTCTCCTTTTGTCCAGTCTGTTTAGAGTTCTGTTCATGTCTTGTATCTTGATGGGCCTTTCTTTTAAGAGACTGGGGAAATTTTCTTCAATTATTTTGTTAAATAAGTTCTCCATGGCTTTGTTCTGAAATTCTTCTCCTTCTGGTAATCCAGTGATTCGATTCTGATATTAGGAGGTTTAAGTGTATCCAACAATTCCCTCATGTTCTGTTCACAGGAACTTTTGAACTTACTGAAATTTTTGAACTCTCAAACTGTTTCTTCCATCCTGTCTTCCAGATCAGTTTCTATCCTCCACTATGCTGACTCTATTCTGGAGAGCCTCTAGAGAGTATTGGACTTGTTCAATTAGGTTTGCATTTTCTACTACTTTCCTATGTATCACTTCCATCACTCTGTCCAGCTCCCTTTTCACCTCATTTTCTGATTTTCATTATGATTCTTGGAATTCTTTCTTGCATTTCTTTATATTTTCATTTAGTGTGGTGAGGTGATTTTTAAGGTCCTCTTTTTTTTTCACTCTCCTTCAACTCTCTTAGCTCTCTTTGAATTCCTTCCAATGTCTTATCAAATTGCTCTAGCTTAGTGATGGCAGCATCCACACGATTATCGGTCCTTTGTTGCTTTCCTGCAAGTTCTAGCAGTAGGTTGGTCAGGGTTGCATTGCTCATAGCTTCCACTTGATGTTTTGATCCTAAAAACTCTTCGATGTTTTGGTTAGATGTAATCCTTGTTGGACTAGGTGATCTATCTGGATTTTCTTGCATTTTATTTTTCATGTTATTTCTTTTGTTCTGTGGTTTAACCATGACAGTGTATAGGCAGTTAGGTGGGTGGACCAGCCTGGGCTCTAGCTCAATGATAATCCAAGGTAGCCTGGGGTAGTTGCCAAGCATCCTGGGTTTTTGCTGTTTCTTGCCAAAGCTGCCTATCTACTGCCTGACAGGGGCACCAAAGTTGCCTGAATTCTCACCCAGTAATGCACCAAAGCTGCCTGCCTTCGAGCTTGGAAGGAGACTGAGGTAGCAAGCCCTAAAGCTGCCCAAACTCTGGCTGGGAACACTGGGACCTGCAAACAGTCTGCACTCTCCTGCCACAGGGTAATGGAGGATGGGCGGCGACCTGAGCTGGTGCTGGTGACTCAATATGGGCTTGTGTGGCCCTTGCTGTGGGACTGTGCCCACTGCATATGCAATTGTAGTGTACGGGCAGCTGCTGTGGGCACGGTATCGGGGCACAGCAGAGGCTGGCTGGTGGGTGCGTGATGGGAGCATAGCAGTGGTGGGTCTGGTGGCCGCCTGATCACAGTGGAGGTGGTCCCTGCAGGTGTGCGAACTGAGCACAGCGTGGCGGGCTGGCGTGTGCGATCAGAGCCCAATGGCAGAGGTCCCCGTGGGTGTGGAGTTCCCCACGTTTGTGCAAACAGAGCACAGTGGTGGAGGTCCCTGCGGGTTTGGGATCAGAGCACAGTGCAGTGGGCTGGCAGGCACGTGATAGGAGCACAGCCACTTGGGGCGCGGGGCTGTATGTGTGGGTAGACTACCCACCCGAGAGGGGATCCACGCTTCCCTGTTTTTCCCTACTCTGTGCCCTCCTACTGATAAGAAGACCCTGATAACCCTTAATTTCTTGCCATTCTTTCCCCTGTATTTGCAGCACAGCTAGGTGGTCCCCATCATGGCTGGAAGTCCTGCTTGTTTTTCTTTACCAGTATTTTAATTGACCTGGTTGACTTCCTTATTTTTTAGATATTTTATTTGGCAATGAAAATTATACTCTTTATCCTGTTAATTTAATCACATATGAAAAAATGAAAAAAAGACCAAGTTAGTCATTGTGATCATGCATCTTGATTGTCAACTTAAGGGGATCTGATATTACCTCAGACATGCTTTTTACAACCCATCTGTGAAGGCCTTTTCAGGAGGAACTGACTTTGGAGAGACGACCCAGCATAGAATGAGTGATACCTTCTCCCAGAGCCCAAATCATAAAGAGGTCTGAGAAAAAGAGTGGAAAAAAATAAGTCTGAGTTTCTCCTGTGTGTCTGCCTTTTTTTTTTTTTTTTTGCTAGTGAATGTGTCTATTCTTTGCTTCTTTGCCCTTCAACATGGACTAAAGACTAGTGCCCTTGCAGAAATCTGGTCCTTCTGGGCAGGTTTGGGGCTGCTGAGGCTACAAGCCTCCTGAACTAAAGAACTAATACAGCATGGAAGATGGTCATGACTGACAGTGCTTTGACCTCCATCAAACACACATGGGGTTTACCCTGTCAGACTCTGGGTCAGATGACAGGAACATCAGGAGGAACTTACTCCTTCACCTATATTTCTCAGGGACTACTTGCAACCAATAAATTCTTTGTTCATTTTATTTTCTTCTGGAAGCCAATAATGCCACAGAATACCCTCTTCTATATTAATAATACTCCCATCTCACCCCAGGGAATAACTAAATAAATAAAAGAGTGGAGATCATTCAAGTGACTTGTTTAGAAGAAGCAGTTGCAGACATTGATGGCTTCAAAGCAGGAAATGGAGACTTGAGAGGAACTTGTAATGTCTCCCTCAAATATAAAACTCATGAGTGACTCTGCTGTGTGAATGTTATAATCCAAGATTGGGATTTTATACCAATGGATGGTAAGTAGAAGCTGATCTTATGAAGATGCACAAATCTAGCAAAGGTGGCAAAATAAGCTTTGTGTAGAAAGGTGGACCTTATCACAGTAGCTGATCTGCTGTCTTCCTGAAGAACGCTTTACCTGTGAAGTTGTCATGGTAAGGTAACCTTAAAGTTGAAGATGGCTTGAGGGTGATAGAAGGGGAGGTGAAAGGAATATGAAGAAAAACTATAAAAGTGTAACAACAGAGCAGTGTTTCCTAGTACTGGTACGTACCCCTAAGACTGGCTTGGGATTGCTTGGAACCTGTGAGATTGCTGCAGAAGGAGACCCCTTGTTCTGCCTTCCTCATTGACATGCTCCTGCTTCCCCAATTCCGGATACCCTGCACTGGAGAGTATATGCTGCCTGGAGTGAGTAGGATAGAAATCAACAAGAGACACATCAGGAAGTCTACCAGTTACTAGAGACAAAATGACACACTTGTAAAGAATGAATGGGTTGTGGAAGAAATTTTAAATAAAGAAATTGTAAAATTCATTGAATTATGAGGAAAACACAACCTACCAAAACTTATGGGACAAAATGAAGGGAGTCCTCAGGGGAAAATTCATAGTGTTAAATGCCTTTATAACAAAGACAGAGAGGTCCCAAGTTAATAACCTGTCTATGTAAAGACACTTGAAAAACATGAACAAAGCAACCCTAAGAGCTCCAGGTGGAAATAAATAATCAAGATCAGAGCAGAAATTAATGAATTGGAAAGAAAGAAAACAATTTTTAAAACTGATGAAGTGAACAGTTGGTTCTTGAGAAAAATAGAAGAGATTAATAAAGCCCTGGCCAATTTCATCAAGAAAAAAAGTCTCAAATTAACAAAATCAGAAATGAAAGAGGAGAGGACCAAACAAACATCAATGAAATTTGAAGAATCATCAGGTCATACTTCCAAAATCTCTACTGCACAAATTGGATAATCTAGAAGAAATGGATGAATTCCTAGACACCTATACCTACCAAAACTAAACTCAGAGCAAATTAATCTCTTAAACAAACATATCAAATCCATGGAGATTGAAAAGGTAATCAAAAACCTCCCCAAGAAGAAAAATCCAGGAACAGATGGCTTCTCAGCCAAATTCTATCAAACCTTCATTGAAGAAATGCAACCAATTTTTCCTCATAATAACATAATCAGAAATCAGGGAATTCTCCCCAACTTGTTTTATGAAGCTGGTATCATCTTAGTACCAAAACCAGTTAGAGATGCAATAAGAAAAAGAAACTATAGGCCCATATCCCTGATGAATTTAGATGCAAAGATATTGAACAAAATTCTCTCAAATAAAATTCAACAACATATCACCTTGTGCAACTAGGCTTCCTCCCAGGAATGTAGGGATGGTTCAACATAAAAAAAAATCAATGTAATATACCACATAATTTAAGTTATCCATAAGAAACACATGACCATCTCAATTGATGCTGAGAAGGCTTTTAACAAAATAGAATGCACTTCATGACCAAAACACTGGAAAGAACAGGCATGGAGGGTTTATATATAAGCACAATAAAGGGTATATGTAAAGCTCCTAAAGCCCAGATAATACTTAATGGGAAAGATTCAAGGGGTTCCCACTGAGATCAGAAACAAGACGAGCTGTCCAATCTCACCACTGCTTTTCAACATAGTGCTAGAATTACTAGCCCAAATAAAAAGACAGGAGAAAGAATTAAGAGATTTACATTGGAAAGAAAGAAATCAAGTTAGCCCTATTTGCACATGACATGATTCTATACATAAGTGACCTGAAAGTGTCCATCTCAAAAGTTCTAAAAGTGATTAAATCCTTCAGTAAAGTGGTAAGATACAAAATCAATGTACAAAAAGTACCCTTTCTATATGCAAAGGGTAAATATACAGAGAAAGACATCAGTAAGGTTGTCATATCTTCAAGAGCAACAACAACAACAACAAAAAAAAAAAATTAACATGACCTGTGCTACTTCTGCACTTTTCTGCCAGCTTTGGGAAAATTACTATTTGGGTGTCCTCCTGGGCATTGGTGCCCCAGGTGGGGATACAGCTGATTATTTCCAAGTATATTCAGAAGAACACAGATAGTGTGGTGATCCTCTCTGGAGAGGAGTCAGATGAGCTGACACAAGGCTACATATACTTCCACAAGGCTCCTTCTCCTGAGAAGGCCAAGGAGGAGAGCAATAGGCTGCTGAAGGAACTCTTTGTTTGATGTTCTCCGCATAGACAGAACTGCTGCTGCCCATGGTCTTGAACTGAGAGTCCTATTTCTGGATCATTGATTTTCTTCCTATTACTTGTCTCTGCCACCACAAATGAGAATTCCAAAAAAATGGGATAGAAAAACATCTCCTGAGAGTGACATTTGAGGATTCCAACCTGCTACCCAAAGACATCCTCTGGTGACCAAAAGAAGCCTTCAGTGAGGGCATCACATCAGTCAAAATCTCCTGGTTCAAGATTTTACAGGACTGTGTTGAACATCAGGTTTATGACACAATGATGTCAGCTGCTTCCCAGAAGTTTCCCTTCAATACCCTCAAAAGTAAAGAGGGCTATTATTACTGGCAGGTGTTTGAGTACCACTACTCAGGCCAGGCTGACTGGCTGGCCCATTACTGGATGCCCAGGTGAATCATTGCCACTGGCCCTTCCACTGACACTCTGACCCATTACAAGTCAGTTGCCAAAGCCTAGGCTTTCTCTCAGCTCTTGGGCAGGAGAAATGTTTCCTCTGGCTGTGGTAGTGGGTCATTGGAAACAGACCAGAACAGTGAATGTCAACCATCACCCACCCAGGCTTGCTTAGGCTTGAAAAAAAACAGTCTTACATATAAAAAATTTTTTTTTAATGAATTACAAATGGATAACACACTCTTAAGAAAGTGTTCAACCTCCCTAACCATTAGGTAAATACAAATTAAAACAACTATGAGATTCTACCTTACTCCATTAATGATAACAATCATTAAATAAAATCTAACAATGACTTGTTAATAACTTGTATAATCACTATGGAAATCCATCTGGAAATTCCTAAAATGGCTGAGCATAAAGCTACCAACAGACCCAGTTATTCCCTTACTGGGCATTTATCCTAAACGCTCCATGCATCAATACAGAGATATTTGCTCAACCATGTTTATAGCTGCTCAATTCATAGCTAAGAACTGGAATCAACCGAGATGCCCATCACTGGATGAATGGATAAGGAAGTTGTAGTACATTTACACAGAGGAATTCTACTCAGCAGTAAGAAACACTGATACTATGAAATTTGTAGACAATGGACAGACTTGGCACAGATCATACTCCTTGAACTCACACACTCAAAAAAAGACATGTGCTGTACGGTGTCACTTATCTGCAGTTCCCAACCTGGACCTGCTGTCATACCCGATAGGCAACTCAAGGTCCAGACAATAGGGATTAAGGGTTTGAGGGGAGAGGAAACCAACACAAATTTAAATCTAAAATGAGCTGATACTATAGAAACATTTATTCTTGGAGATAACCTAAAGATATAACCCCCAAAAGGAGTAAGGAGGAGCAGCTGAAAAGTAGGGCTCTAGTGAGTGTGGGATAAAGTATAAGCCTAAAAGAGTTTTTTTTTTTTTTTTTTTTTCCTGTTTCTGTCCTGTAACTCCTAGTATGAGAGATTGGTTGCTATCCACATTGAACTATTGATTGGAGAGACCTACAAGGTCCCCAAAGCAAGACAGCTTTCTGTCAAAGCACTTGATTACTTGCATGAGATAAAAGCTAAGACCCTATTGGTGAAGATACCATATACTGCTGACACAGAGCATGGACAGGCCTAGCTGGAATTCAGAAGAAAGCCAGTCACCAGTAAGTTAGCCTATCTAGTTCTAGAAAGCACTACATGAGTTATTGGGGGAAAATGGCCAACAACACTCTGAGCTACCATAGGTCTAAACTACTCAGAAGCAAACAGCCAGACATGATGTACACACCAGTGCAATAGTAGCATATAGCCTAGTGGGTAACCAATAGCTTTCTGATTGGCTAAGAAATCTGCTCAGTGTAAAACAACCTATGTCTGGAATTGGTAACCAGATCAGAATCCTATGAAGACAAAGATTTTGTTCTCCAGTGTCAAGCTCTCAACCGTCTTTGGCTAAAAGAAGGGTCACATACATCAACTTCTCCCTAAATTAATAATGTTTATCCCATTTAAACTATGCTGACTTACTCCCCATTGGAGAATCTGTTCTTCTTTTACGGAAGGTGGTGAGACCCAAGGAGTTTAATCTACCCCTCACACTTTAGCCAAGCTGCAGCTGAATTCAAGGGGATTTGGGGAAATAAGCAGACTGATGCTTCCATACTGTTCCTGATAATCAGCACCAGGATATAGGATTCAGACCCTGAGGATACTCAACACCTACCAAAGCAGAGATCCAGAAGCTCCTGAGAGCTCATTACTGAAGTAGACTTGAAATTCACCCACCATGGCTCAGGAAGTTTTGTGGAAGAGGGGGTGGAGAGATTGTAAGAGATAAAGGTCATACCCAGAGGCATTCCCTTCCACCCAAAATAACTGACTACTAATCTTTCAATGCACAAACTGTAACCCCAGGGGGAATACCTGCAACCCCACTGAGGACTGCCCCCAAGGAAATGGGAACAGGAAAGAGGGAAAACACATGATATATCCATACAAAACATCATTATCATCATCATCATAAACATTTTAAAAGTTCTGGCTAGGTAGCTCTTTATTAAGATCCCCTTATTTGTTTTCAAGAGGTCCTGGGTTAGGCCCTGGTCTATGTTTTATATTTGACCACCTTGAAATAAATATAAAACTGCCTTTGTTCTTCCTGAGAAGGAATAATAGAGCATCTTGGATACAGATTATATTTTTGTATTAATGTCATAGATATAAAAACTTTAGAAAGATGAATCTGTTCCAAATAATCCCACTTAACTTCTATTTGCCTACAAGCAGTTCTGCATAGCAGGATACAACTGTACTCAAAATAGATATGGCTATGTGAAATATCTTATGTTCAGAGAATTACAGAGGCTTTAAAAGGATCACCGTGGTTTTAGCAGGGAGAGTGAGATGCCCAAATTGAGTTACAGAAAGATGGGTAACACACTTGGGAGCTCTAGATGGATTAAATTGCAACACCCAATAAATTATATCTTCAGAAGAACAGCAAGGGTCAATGATTTCTCTAGCAAAATTCTAAGCCCAGAGTTTCATGTTCACATTTTTTGCCAGAGATATATCTAAAGTGTATTCATTAATTCACTTCTATAAAATGAAATAGGTAGTTAGCTTCTAGAGTCAACTTTGCACCTTGGAGAGCCGTGGAACACACTTTACTCCTGAGTCACTCTAGCACATAGTCACGTAGTCAATTTTCCCTTGTAATAGTTGTTATTTTGTATTCTTTGTATTAAAGATTGTCCAAACCTAACTTTCTTATTCTTGAAGTTGAGAATTTGGCACCTCATAGTTTTTAATCTGCTGCATAAAGTGGGAAAAATATAAACAAACAAATAAAAAGTGCCCCAGGTACAATGAGCAGAATGAACTGTAGTTGTTTCTCTGTTGACCCAGTGGCCACACATGCTCAGGCTTTTCTCTTGCAAGGTGGAGCCCTGCCTACTGCAGTCAGTCACAAGTTTCTAGATTTCTGTGAATTTAGTACTAGATTCTTACTCTCATCATCAAGGCCACAAAAAAGCACTAAGATACAAGAAACATGGGTTTTAGCTGGTCATATTTTCCAGTACATTAAAGTCAAATTTAAAAAAAAATGATTCAAGCTATATATTGTACTTCAAAAAGAATAGCAGAGCCAAGCACATGTCAGGACAGCCTCCACCAACTATTAAAACAATGCTTCCTCTTCACCTGTAATGTCATACACATTTATTATGAATTAGTTACAACTACAGTTGACCAATACTAATGGAATTCATTCAGTTAAACCTTGCAATTCTACTTCCTCAACAAGAAGTCAAAATCTGAAAAGATCATGCTAAAAATCAGTGTCGACCTCAGCATTAATAATATTAATAGTAAAATCTTCATCAGATATTCTCATTCTTTCCTTCTTGTAAGATAAAGTCTTCTATGAACTCAGCCTCTAAATAAATGAAGGGACAAGTGGTCTCAACATGTTAAGTCATTCATTACTTTGAGGATTGTGTCAATTATCACCTAAATATTCACAATTATTTCTGCATCTAGTAGTTGGCAGCAGCATATTTATGCAGTAGTACTTATTTTATATAGTATGAGAGCTAAAACTATCCTGTTCTAATTCATTCCTTTGTATTATATCTCTTTACAAACTCAAATCCATGTTCACAGCAAGCACTTCCAACAGTGAACTGTTTCCCTTGGGGGCACCTGGATCGCTGCTGCGTTTCCTTTTCTAGGGTTAGTGGGGTCTTTTGCTCAGCTGTTGTTTCTCATCATAGTGATTACTGTCCACCAGCAAGCCCTCTACCTACCTCTCAAAGACATGTGCTCAAAGTTCCAGTTTTGCCAACATCCTGCCTCTTGACAACACTATAATGGGGAAAAGATAGGTTATGCTGAAATGGACTGAATGGTCCAAGAATACACTGCATTCTGAAACATCTTGGTTTAAACAGAAATGGTTGGGATAAGTTTGGAGCCCAAGAGCTTTACCCACTAAATCTTGCCCCCCAGTAGGTACTCAGGACCGTAGGTGGGATGGGGCTTCTTAAGTCACACCCAGCCCACATTGCTCCTCTTATAACACATATTCAATAGAAATATTCTAGAATGAAGGTATATTTTGGTAGTTTATTTTGTTTTCATCTGTGTGCTTATGCATGGTTCTAAAGCTATGAAGTAGCCATAATCCTATCTGTACTCTTGAATCCTGCCTGAGCCTCCTTGGATCCTCGGTTATTCTCTATCCTAGCAGAATCTTTGGGATGGCCCTGCAAGTCGCAACTCCAAGAAGTTTTTCAGTAATTTCCTTATATCATTCTTATTCATACATTTCCTCCTATGTACTAACCTGGCATCATTCCATTATGGTGAACTCTATTATTGACTTCCATGTATTTTTTTTTAAGTGAAGTAATGGATTACCAAGAAGAAGAAAGAAGAGGAGAAGGAGGAACATATAGCATATAAATAGAGAAAACACTTTTGCAATAAGACTAACGAAAGTACTTATACTTACTAGGTAACTTATCAGTCATTTGATAGTTTCTGATATGAAATTTATTATGGCAGTTATATGAGCATTGCAATGAACATGGGTGAGAAAGGTAAAACGTTAAAATTAAAGAAGCTGTAAATTACAATTTAGGTGTTCTTTTGCTACAAAAGTAGGGCTTTGTTTTTTTTTAATTTTTCTATACAATTTGATCTTTTTTTTCTGAATTACTTATTCATGTAAGTTTATACTGAATAGTTTATACGTTAAATTTGCCCAAGAGGAACATGTAACAGTGAATGTTACATGTATGAGCAACCAAACTGGGTGTTGAATATAAATTAACAATGGGTAGTGAAGTGTGAGAGAGCTATGATAATATTCAATATTTCTTATCAAGTTTCAATAACTTTCAAGTTAATGGATTGATGATCCTAGGTGATGAAGCTATGATTCTTCTTCAGCAGAGTAGTTCTTTAGCACTTCTTCCATGCAATATGTCAAGATATACAAATATTGGATAATGTTGGAATAATTTTTAGGATTTGAAATTCTGATGATTCCCCTGAGAATTTGAAAACTGAGGATAGATGATGGCACACTAAGCCTGCAGTATGCAATTGCACTTATGAATAAAGTGCAAAGTAAAAGTGATTTTATTTATTTATTTATTTACACACTAGGGAGAGAAAAAAAGAGAATATGGGGATTCCAGGGACTCCAGCCACTGCAAATGAACTCCAGATGCATATGCCACTTTGGGCATCAGGATTTACATGGGTACTAGGGAATTGAATTCTAGCCATTATACTTTACAAGCAAGTGCCTTAACCATTGAGCAATTTTTTTTATCCAAAACAGGCTAAATTTTATTGACTACTTTAAAACAAAAACTGCAGTATAACCTCAATCTATCTATGATTCTGTAATTATTCTTACAAGTGAAGAACTAGAATGTAGTATCTATGGATCAGTTTATCAACATTTTATCATTATATACTAATGTTCATAAAAAATCTGTGGTGTATCATCTTCTCTTATCTTAATATGTATTTTTACATTAATTCACACTTTCATGGAATGTTTTGGCCATCTACAAGTAGAAGAGACCCATGCACCGTAATGAGCAAGAAGAAGGTGAGTAAAAAAACAAATGTTAGATATTTATGCTTAATAAAAACTGTGCCTCCAGCTAATCAGAAATGTTTTAAAGGAAGGAAATGTTTTAGTTAGATATTTGAAGTTACTAGAACTAAACTGAATCTTTTTTTCATTGAAACCACCGAGACTGAAAGATAATTAGTAAACATTCCTGTATAATTCACTGCCTATCCAAGTGGATCTTTCCTGCTAAGAGCAATGCAGTGTGAGATATTAAGAATCATGCCATGTGTTAAGAGTTCTAGTCTAAGACATTGGGAAAAACTTGTGCAGTGAGGGCACTATCCTGAGATATTGGAAAATATCTATGCTATGTGGTGAGAGTACTGCACTAACATATTGCAGAATATTTGTGCTGTCATGAGAGGGCTAAGCTGGGATGTTGGGAAACACTTGTGCTATGTATGAAAGGTATTATTCTATGATATCAGGAAACACTTGTGCTATGTTGTGAGAGGTACTGTTCTGTGATACTGGGAAACACTTGTGCTGCACAGGAGGAGCACTACCTATAAGATATTGGGAAACTTTTGTGTGTCTGTTTCCTGCAGATCAGGCATGATTTTTGCAATCTTGAATCAGAGCCCCTGTAATCACCCACAAGAAGCAGTCATGATCAGGCTTATTCATACTTCTCTTGGAAGGAGGACTAAGACTCACAAAGCTCATGAGATTTCATGAGTTACCTCCCCTTCCATAAATTATACATGTGATTAATAATTGTCTGCTTGGGAACTCTTGAATTGTGTGGTTTCCTGTGAGATGTCCCAGGCCTTCCTGGTAGTTTAGCTGACTTTGAGTCTGACTTGTTGATATAAGTCATGCCAGTAAGCTCATTGGTTCACCAACAAGAACTTTGAGTGAATCCTTTCTTTGGCTTATCTGTGCCCTTTCTACCTTGGATAAATAGGCACTTCCTTGTCTCTCAGGAAAAGTACTATAGAACTCATTTATAATGACCAACTCTCTAGATACTGTGTCCACAGGATTTTGATCAGTTTCATATAATATAAATATAACTACACTAGCTTAATCAAGTAAGAGCTCTTAAAATCTGTTTCACTTTTGTCAGTCTGTGAGTACAAGATTGAGAACTTGAGGAATGACCCTAGGTCCGTCTGCTTCTGTGCTCATCTCCCATCTCCTCCCTTTCACATGGAGCCCATTTCTCAAGGGAAAGAATGGTAAAAGGTACATGGTAAGAAGCAGCATGACTTTCTGAACATGGGGAAATGTAAAGTGCATTCTTCAGACACATTTCTAACTCCATTTCATTGCTCAAGATTAGTTCCATTTTTTACATAAATAAAATTTCTAACCATTCATTTGAAAACAAAAAAAGTACTAAAGTAGCAAAAGAACTGAGAAAAATCACTAATGTTGGAGTTAACATCATAGCTGATTTCGAGTCATACTGCAGAGCTGTAGGGACAAAAAAAGGAATGGTATTGGGACAAAAGAGATATCACTGAAACAGAAATACCTGATATGAATTTATGTAGCTACAGTCACATGGTTTTTGAAAAAAATATCGAGACACCTCTGAGAAAAATACAGCTTCTGGAAAAGTTGGGTAGCCACATGTGGAAGAATGAAACAAGATGCCGATATCATACCACACACAAAATTCAATTTAAAAAGTACCAAGGTGTTTTATTTTATTTTATTAATTTTTTATTCAGCAAATACAGGCAGTTTGGTACCATTACTAGGCTCATCTGTGACCTACCCTCTCCCCATTAGCCCCTCCTTGTTGAGGTATATTGGTCGTGCATTGTGGGATTAACCCACAGATATTGGTACAATAAATGTCTCTGCATATCATGACCCAACGTGTGGCTCTGACATTCCTTCCACCCCCTTTTCTGCAAAATTTGCCTGAGTCATGTTGGGTTCAATTTGGGTCTGCTTCATTGATGAGGTGTTGGGGGCCTCTAAGGCTCTGGCTCTCTGATTTGTTAGGAGTTGATTTTTCTCTGTGTTTGCCTCCTTCCCCCTTGTGCTGGTATCCAGTTCATCAGGAAACCAGCACCCTTGCTTGTTTTACCAATTTTCCTTAGTTTCAGCTGGGGCACTTTTGAGGTATGGTAGGGTGACTCTGTCCTTAGGATCTACATCTATTTGAAAAAGAGAAGCAAATTCTCCAATGGAGAGTAAGTTAGCACCAGGACAAATGAGATAACCCTTACTTTTTTATAGAGAGTTTAATAGGTGTAGGCCCACTTGAAGCCCATTATTGATGGTAGCTTGATATTGCAGAGTGGGCTTATGTTTGCATATGGTTTTGACTTGTTTCCTAGCACCAGCTATGGGTCTTGTACCACTGAGGAGTTCAGTTAGCCAAATCAAGAGCAGTTGGTTCCCCACAATGGCTGTGTGCCACTATTGCACTTGTGTGGGCATCACAACAGTTTATTTGCTGCTAAGTACGTTGGACCATGAGTTGGTTGGACAGATATTGGTCATTTCCCCCAGTTGCCCATGTAGCACCTTCTGGCACTAGACATGCTGACTGTCTGGGGATTGACTTTCTCCTGGCTTCCAGCCATGCCGTTCCATTTTACATGTCAGCAGCACATGGTGTCTTCAGCAGTAGGGTCTACCACTAACCTTTGCTGGGTCATCAAGTACTCTGACAGAAATCTGTCATTCTTTTAGTAAACCTTGTAGGTCTCTCTGGTCAAAAGTTCATTGTGGATAATAGACCCATGCTGGTACTGGGAGTTACAGGTCCCTGCCCTGTAAGAAAATGAGGAAAAAGATAACTAATATCCAAGAGTTAGAGAGACAAGAGAGGGGGAGAGGGAAAAAGAGAGGAAGGAGGGAAGATGTAAAAGATTTGGGTTAGAATTGATTCTACCCTCTCCAATGTCTTGTGGTTCAGGTATTTCCTGTAAGGGCCTGGTGAAGGTTCACCCATTTTGTCTGCCTTTTAGGAAGTAAAATCTTATGGTACCATTGCAGTTTGGGTATATTTGTGTTTCCCACCCCGTCAATGACCTCCCCCCCCTCCCCATCCATCCTACTGTCTAGTCCATGAGATGCTTGCTGGGTATGTAAGGTATCTTGGGTAGATTCAGGTTAGGTGCTGTATATGAGTGAGACTATGTGGTGATTTTTGTGTGTGTGTGTGTGTGTGTTTGTGTGTGTGTGATTGGGTAAGTTCACTGAGAATGATCTGTTCTAGGTTCAACCATTTTTCCTCAAATTTCATTGTGTCATTTTTTTCTTACTGCTGTATAGATTTCCATTGTGTAGATATCCCACATCTTAGTTATCCATTCTTCTACTGATGGATATCTGGATTGATTCCAGCTCTTAGCTATTATGAATTGAGCCGCTACAAACATAGTTGAGCAAATCTCTCTGGCCTGTGGTTTGAAGGTTTTAGGGTAGATGCCCAGTAGGGAATAACTGGGTCTGTTGGCCTCTCTATAGTCAGCTTTGTCAGGAGTCTTCATATTGTTTTCCAAAGTGGTTGTACCATCCTACATTCCCACCAACAGTGGATGAGTGTTCCAACTTCACATCCTCGCCAGCATTTATTTTCAATTGATTTTTTGATGTTTGCTATCCTCATTGGGGTAAGGTGGAATCTCATAGTTGTTCTTATTTGCATTTCTCTGATGATTAGGGATGATGAACATTTTCTTAAGTGTGTGTTTGCCATTTGTAATTCTTCCTCTGTGAACTGCCTGTTCAGCTCTTTGCCCCATTTTGTGAGTGGGGTGTTTGACTTCTTATTGTTTAGATTTTGAGTTCTTTGTAGATTCTAGAGATTAAGCCTCTATCAGTGGGATAACCCGCAAATATTTTCTCCCACTCTGTGGGTAATCTATTGCCTTTGCTTATTGTATGCTTGTCTGTAATGAACTTCTTTGGCTTCATGTGATCCCATTGGATGAGTGACTGTTTAAGATCATGAGCTACTGGTGTTTTGTTCAGGAAGTCTTTTTCCATTCCTATTATCATGGAAAGTACTTCCTAAATTTTCTTCCAGTAGAATTCGAGTTTCTGGTCTTATATTGAGGTCTTTGATCCATTTGGATTTGAGTGTTGTGCATGGTCAAATGTGTGGATCAAGTTTCAGTTTCTTGCATGTGGTTATCCAGTTTGTCCAGCACCATTTGTTGAAGATGCTGTCTTTTTTTCCAGCCTATATTGTTTGGGACTTTGTCAAATATCAAGTAGGTATAGTTGCTTGACCCAAAGTCTGGGTCCTCAAGTATATTCCATTGTTCTATACTAATGTTTTTATGCCAGATCATGCTGCTTTTATTACTATGGCTTTGTAATATAGCTTTAGATCAAGTATGGTGATGCCTCCAGAGGTATTTCTTTTGCTGAGGATATGTTTGGATATGTGAGGCCTTCTGCCTTTCCATATGAAATGCTCTTTTTTTGAGATCTTTTTTTTTCTATCTCGGTGAAGAACACTGTAGGGATTTTACTTGGAATTACATTAAATCTGTGTATTCCCTTTGGTAGGATTGTCATCTTCACAATGTTAATTCTGCCTATCCAGGAACATGGGAGGTCTTTCCATTTCCTCAAGTCCTCCTCAATGTCTCTTTTTGAGTATTTTTATGTTTTTGTTGTATAGCTCTTTCACCTCCCTGATTAACGATATCCCGAAGTATTTTTTTGTTGTTGTTGTTGCTATTGAAAATGGGACTATGTCTCTTATTTCTCTCTCTGTATCTTTGTCATTTGCATATAGAAATGCTACTGATTTTTGTGCATTGACTTTGTATCCTGCTAATTTGCTATAGGAGTTAATCACCTTCAGGAGTTTTGTGATGGAGTCTCTCAGGTCTCTTACATATACAATCATGGCATCAGCAAATAGAGTTAACTTAACTTCTTCCTTTCCAAATTTCATCCCTTTTATTTCCTTCTCCTGTCTTATTGCTTGAGCTAGAACAAGGTTTTTTTTTTTTTAATTATTTATTTATTTATTTGAGAGTGACAGACAGAGAAAGACAGATAGAGGGAGAGAGAGAGAGAATGGGCGCGCCAGGGCTTCCAGCCTCTGCAAATGAACTCCAGACGCGTGCACCCCCTTGTGCATCTGGCTAACGTGGGACCTGGGGAACCGAGCCTTGAACCGGGGTCCTTAGGCTTCACAGGCAAGCGCTTAACAGCTAACCCATCTCTCCAACCCTAGAACAAGGTTTTTAATGTAACACCTGAAACAGTGAAACGACTAGAGAAAAAAATGTAGCTGAAATACTTTAAGAATAGGCAAAAGTAAGGATTTTTTTCAGTATGACTCTTATTGCTTAGTAATTAAAGCCAATAATTGGCAAATGAGACTTCATGACATTATAAACCTTGTGTACATAATGCTGTGCCCTGAAGCCAGAGATTGTTATTAGAAAATTTCTGTCAAAGTGATAAAATACCTTACTGTGATTTGGTGGTTTGGATGGCCTCTAATGTTTTCAAAATATTATAGGTTATTGCCAGAGTTCTTGGATATTCATCAGTACTAGATAGCAAAACCAAATTGTTAAACATGATACATGCTTGGGTGACAGGGTCCTAAAAAATCAGGCTGGAGCTGAACTGAAAGTACTTTTCCTGTTGACTGGCTGTGAGGATGATGGAAAGAGCTATAAAGCCTTTTGAGGAAGAAATGTAATCAATTGTCTTAACCAGCAGTGGACCCTGCAAGTTTCATGCCTGGGCATCCAGGCTAAATGTGCCAATAGGTACAATGGTGACCTGTCTGCTATAGGTGAAACCAATTACTCTCTGATTAGACTTGAGGTCCATTTCATAGGAAGGAATTCATGCCTAGTTCTGAAAACCTAACCAAAAGCCTTATCACTGGAGAGGTCATCATCCCTAGGAATAAAACCACTACTGTTGTTTGGTTAATGGATACAATATGCCCTCCAAATGCTCTCTAAATACTTTTTCTTATGCCCTTATATTAATGCTACTGTCATTTTTGGTTAGAAAAGCTTCTCATTTTAAATGGCAATGATCACTGGAGAAACTCTAAACTCATCAAAGAGCTGAGAATAAATGACAGTGGAGTGTCAAGTACTAAGTGAGATATTTCTATCACTGCCTCAACCACTATGGAAGAGGTGGTAGAAAGAATGTAGGAGGCAAAGGAAAGAGGGAAAGAGGCAGAGTACTTTAAAATATTGTCTTCCAGACACAAAGTGTCTGTAGCTTTTGTGTCCTTGCAGTGACTGATGCTATCTACTCAAAACCTGCATAATAGGTAGAAATAAATGATGACATCAAAGTAGAACAGGTATGAGTTGGAGGGGAAAAAGAATGGTGGTAAGAGGGGATTATGACCATGGTATATGTTACATATATATATGGAGGGGGGAGAGAGAGAGAGAGGGAGAAAAAGAGAGAGAGAGAACATGTAAATAAAAAGTTTTCTTTTAAAGATTCTGTATTTAAAATGAAAACAAAATCAAGTGAATAAGCTTCCTACAGAATGGGAGAAAAAATGTTAAGTACATATCTGACAGATGATCAATATCTACTATATTCAAAGAACTCAAAAACATAAAGATGCCAAGCATAGTGATTCATATCTTTAATCCAAATACTCAGGACACTGAAGTAGGTGGAACACCATGAGATCAAAGCCAGTCTGAACTTCAGAATGAGATTTATTTCTTTTCCTTAGGGAAAAATGAAATATAAGGAATAGTAAAGTGAATCATTCCTAAAAATATATCACATGGAGGTCTATATTGCTATCACTAAAAGACAGGGTGAAGATCCATAAAACAGGGCTCCTTCCATCATTCAAACATTTTCTGATTCAGGCTCCATTTCAGAGTTACCTTGTTTTACTGGAGCTGTCTTACCTTGGTTCCTGGATCAGTTTCCAAATAGAAGAAGTAACAACATCATGGCAGATGATTTACTTCAGGCATGGGCTGTCTCATCTAAAGCGCTCTTGTATGTCTTGTGCCCTGTTGCACAGACCAACACATGTCTAAAAAATTCCCATAAACCCAACATGGCTCAGGGAAATTTGAGGAAGAGGAGGCAGAAAGATTGTCAGAGACACATGTTGGGTCATGATACACAGAGACATTTCCTTCTATTCATAACTGAGGGCTAACTCCAGAATGCATGACCTATATGCCTCAACAAGGAGGGGCCATGGGGAGGAGGGAGGACAGGGATGAGGCTGACAATGGTACCAACTTGACTGTATTCACTAAGTACAAAACTAACTAATAATAATAAAATAATAAAATAAACCACATCATATACACTGATTGTTAAAGTTGAAATTGATGCCAATATATCACATGTCTCTAATATAAGTCTCTGAAATATAGTCATATTTTCATATATGGTCTATGTATTAATAGTCTTTATTGTTGCCATGAAAAAATACCTGTCAAAAGTACTTTAAGCAGGAATAGTTTTTGTGGGTTTTGGGGGGCTTACATTTCAAGATTATAGTTTATCACAAGAGGGAATAAATGGCAATACGAGCACAAAGCAGCAGGTCAGAAAGCAGAAAAATGATGAATGCTAGTGCTCCGCTTACTTTGTACATTCCATGTACCCCAGGGCCCCAGGCCATGGAATGGTGCCTCCCACAATTACAGTGCGTCTTCCCACTTCAATTAACCTAACCTAGACAATCGCTGGTAGATAAACCAAGAGATCCTCTTCTCCTATGGAGAGACACACAGCTTTCTACAGTTTTACTCCCCACTTTGAATGTCCTGAGCAGCTGACATGTTCTCCAGAATGAAGAGCCTCTCACTGCTTCAGTTTCCCTTACTTTGAAAGGAGTTGTAGTTGTGAATCCAAACCTATCCCTTCATCCTGTAACAATCAGATACTTTTACTATATGATGAAAAATCCAAATAAGACAATTCCTTTTTGTCTATGTTATTCAGAGTTTGAAGCTAAATACACTTTCTCAAGATACAGTTTTAGATATTTACTTATTTATTTATTCAATTTAAATGTCTTGTGTATTCATTTGAAATAATGAACGAGAGAGAGAGAGAAGAAAAGCCAGGGCATCCTGCCACCAGAAACAAATTCCATGTACCACATTGTGCACCTGGCTTCATTTGGATAATGAGGAATCAAATCTGAGTTATTAGACATTGCATGCAAGGGCTTCTAACCACTGAGTCATCTCTTCATCCTAGTTTTTTGATATTTATATTTTAATTTAAATTACAAATATTCCTAAGGTTTTATTTTTATTTAGACTTGATTTGTTTTTATTTTAAAAGCTTAAAAAAGGCTGGAACGATGGATTAGTAGTTGAGGTACTTGCCAGCAAAGCCAAAGGACACAGGTTCAGTTCTGCAGTATGCATGTAAAGCCAGATGCACAAGGTGGCACTAAGTCTGGAATTTGTTTGCAGTGGCTAGAGACCAAGGAGTGTCCATTCTATCTCTCTCTCTCCATATATATAATCTCCACATCTTCCTCTCACATTCAAGTTAATAAAATATTTTACAAGGTTAAAAAACAGCTACAATAATGATTTTATCTTTATTTCCATGGATATCGCATGCATATGTACCTTTTTCCAAGAATGTGCCCCTAATCTCTCCCATTTATGCTTCAGTGCTATTTTTGATATTTTAGAATACTCTGTCATTTACTTCTTCATTTTAAGGGCAACTGCGTGAAGTTTAAATAAATGCTCTTCAGGGATTAAATGAAATACCTGACAGATGATTATATCCAGATTCACAAAGAACTGGACACTCACATACATAATGTTTTCCATTTTCCTAGAGTTTCCATGCCCTAGTATAATCAAGATAGGGTTAAGAAAGTAATTTCCTTACTTGCTCTAGATGATATTAAGACCTAAAACCTTAATACCAAATAATGAAGAATAGGGATAAAAAAGCAAAAAAAAAAAATTGTCTAGAAAAGAATTTTGGTGGTATTGAATAAAAATTATATTCACAATTACTCAAACAGACTTCATTAGAAAAGACTATTTGACTAGGGAAAACATTTCAGCTACAAACTCTGCCATGTTGGAGAGCAAGCGCTTTTCTTTTACAAGGGTAGGCAAACTTGCCAGGGAAGTGAGCTGAGCTGGAGGTGTGCTTGGCCTTCCATCAGAGAAGGAAATGGTTCCCTCTGCAAATAGAACTGCTCTCAGGAAAAGCCCTTCAGTAAACTGATGCCCAGTTCAGTCTTGTGTAAGTTTAGAGGCAAGTCAGAATTCAGGGGTTTGAAGGAGTAAAAGCTAATGAAAGTTTGGTGAAATTAAATTGGTATAAACTTTTTTCCCTTTGGTTAATGGGAGAAACCTGGTCAGGTAATCATTTGTGAGATTAAACAAAGGAACACTGGGCTAGAGAAATGGATTAGCAGTTAAGCGATTGCCTGTGAAGCCTAAGGACCCTGGTTCGAGGCTTGATTCCCCAGGACCCACGTTAGCCAGATGAACAAGGGGGCACATGCATCTGGAGTTCGTTTGCAGTGGCTGGAGGCCCTGGCTCGCCCATTCTCTCTCTCTCTCCCTATCTGCCTCTTTCTCTCTGTGTCTGTCACTCTTAAATAAATAAATAAAAATGAATAAAAAATTTTAAAAAGGAACATTAAATTTTGATCTTCTTTTATCTGATAACTGCATACGCATGCCTATCTGCCCTTAGCAACTATTAATGAAGGTATTTATTGCAGATAGAAAAATTGAGCTCATAAAGTATGGGAGTAAGTCAGTGTTCCCCCTGCTCTTCGCAATATCTCCTTTCACTGCTTCCACTGCTGCTCACATATGTGAAAATAGAAACCAACAAGGCCTTTTGCATGAAATTTTGAAGTCAAGCTCTGGTTTGGAGGCATTACTTGCAAAGAAGCCTTATTGTCCTAGGACACATGGCTCCAAGTAAAAACATTTCAAGTAGGTTTTGAAGGAAAATTTAGCTAATTTTGTCCAGATGTGAGGTGGGTAGAGATAAAGTTTGAACTTAACACGTTTTATTCACACAAAATCTTTTGCCTTTGGTATTGACATCTAGTGTTCATACTATGTACAGTTACGCACAACCTAGAGCAGTCAACTTAGAGGCAGGATGTGTTGTGGGAAAGTAGATAGCAGCTTTCTATTGTTGTGATAGATTCCTACATTAAACAAATTAAAAGGAGGAAAAGTGGGCCAGTGAAATTGCTCAACAATTAAGGCATTTGCCTGTAAAGCCTAAGAACTGGGGTTTGATTCCCCCAGCACACACATAAAGCCAGATACACAGTGGCACATGCGTTTGGAATTAATTCACAGTGTCTGAAGGCATGAGTCCAATCTTTCTTGGTGTCTCTTCTATCTCTTTTTGCTTGCAAATAAATATTTTTTTTTAAAAAAAGGAGAAAATGATTATTTTGTTTTACAGTTTCTGGGGCTTATATTCAGGGTTACTTGGCCCTATTGTGGCCAGGATTGAAGCAGTAATTAGTGCATGACAATAAGGAAGCTTACAGGATACCAGGGCAAAGAAAGTAAGAAATAAGCCATCCCAATGTCTTCTACCAGGAGGGCATGTTCTCTACCAGTGTTCTAAAACTTCCCACTAGTCTGATCTTTCAGGGGTTCTACCACCTCCCACTAGATTTCCCAACTAGTGCCCAACTCAACACATGGCCTTCGCAGGACACTTAAAATCCAAAACGTATCAATTGTGATCTCACAATGACTAGCTGAAGCATGTGTATTCAGCTCAAATTTATTCTCTTTCATCTGTGAAACAA
The DNA here is from genome assembly GCF_020740685.1 of Jaculus jaculus. NCBI lineage: Eukaryota > Metazoa > Chordata > Mammalia > Rodentia > Dipodidae > Jaculus > Jaculus jaculus. The sequence continues at coordinate 71,012,391 of NC_059102.1, forward strand.
ATGTTGTTGCTTCTAATTGTTATTTACAGATTTATGTGTTTATTCATTTTCTATTGTTGATATTTTGTTTGTTTTTGAGACAGTCTTCCTAGGCTGCCTAGAGAGTGTCCTCAAGCTTATGACCCACCTGCTTCAGCCTCCAAATGCTGGGGTCACAGGTATGCACACTCACACCTGCTACGACTGACAGTTTTGTGCTGTAATCTGAATGCTGCTCACTAAATGGACAGAATTTCAGTGGTGATGGGCATGAATGTTGCCCATGAAGATCTCAAGCCAAGCCAAGGATCATGCCCTCCCATCACACTTGGGGAAGTGAAGGAGAGGACCTAACTTAAAGTTGGCTAGCTTTCAGAGCCTTAAGAATAAGGTCCATTGATGGTGAGTCTTTGGATATCTACCTGCTGCTGATTCAGTGGCTCAAAATATGTGTATGGTTGCAATTCACAGATCCTACACATTCACAACTGAATTTATGTCTGTCCAGCATCATGATGCCTAAAAAAAGCTCAGAATATGCAACCATAGTGAAGTACATAAAAGAAGGTCACCCTTCCCCACAAGTGTTATTTAAAATGACCTGATCTGAAACATAAAGTACCCTTGCTCAAGGCAAGTTTGTACTAACTCTTTGAGATCCTTCTAACAGAGATAAAAATTAGTCAGGCATGAAATTCCTTGTCCCTCAGCCTGTATCACACAGGGGGATGGAAAACAAAGAGATGAACAGGCAAAGGACAGTAAGGGGGAGACAAATGGTAACCAACAAAGGGCAGCCTGTGATCGGAGCACAAAAGCGACACACTCACAAGTACACGTTATTAAAAATTTCGAGCCCCATAAATGCCCCCATTAATCACTTCCAAATTAACCGAAGTTCAATTATTACAACTTCCTGCAGAAATTAAATCATTATTAGTTGCAGGCTTCTTCTTTTTTTTTTTTTTTTTTTTTTCCTGTTGGCAAAGATAGTGGCTAAGGAAAAGCTGGTAACTCTACTGGCTTCAATTTCCAAAAGAGGGCTTAGGGACAAAATATTTTTGCTTGATTACATGAACAAAACCACTTCACAGTATAATATCACAATAATTGCAGCCATATATCATAACATGTCATAAGTCCAGTACAAACCTCAGCCGCTTTTTGTAAGCAGCAGCCAAAAATGTAAGTGAATCAAGTGAATGAGATAATGGATCTCTTTCTCTCTACTCCACTAGAGAGCAGTGTTCTTTTGTACAAGTCAGGTGGATTGTATTCTGAGGAAAAAAAAAAAAAAAACCTGTAGAGAAAAATATCTCTAAGACAGATTCTACGCACCAGAAAGTTTCTCTCTTGATAAAGCTATGCTTTATGATTGAAATGCGTAGAAGTTTTCCCTACAAAGTTGCCATTATTGAAATAGAAGTACTTCTAGTATCTTTGTTCCATGTGAAAAAGTATTGACTCATTCAAATACAGCTTGAAGATTAGAGTTTCCATCCTATAGTACACTTTTCCAGAAAAGGCAATAGTCTGTGAAGATAGATATCATTAATCAACCATTAATTAGCTTTATAGGCAATACAAAAATATTAATAATAGTTTTTAATTACACCTAAAATGATCAGAAGACAATAACCAATGATGTTCAACATAGAAATAAAGGTGGGAAAACATGAAAAGAGAGATTCTAAGGGTTTTTGGAAAAGCTTTGCAGCTAAAAATAGCTGGTTTACTGTCTATTTCATATGTACATCTAGCCCTTTTGTTTCAAGATCACGAAAATAGCCAAAACAAATCAGGGAGTATGTGTGTAAAACTCACTACCTTCAGGTAATTTTTTGTTGCTCCTAGAAGGCAATAAATATGAATTTAAGAATTTTGAACCACTAGAGAGCCTTTTAGGCATTCCTAGGTACAAATCAGTGCCACCAGGCATTGTTTGCTCATGAACTCAACCTCATTTCCCTCCATTTGCTCCTATTATCATTGTTTTTCTGCTATACAATATCACTTGCTATTTCTTCTTCTTAAGCACACTAAATAAACATAGCAGTAAAATAAATGATAGGAGGAGAATAAATGGGGAAAGATCTGATGCTTGACAAATAAGAAAAGGAAAGGGTCTTTGGAGTACTTGCCATGATAATTTAGAGAGAAATTTTAGCAGAAAAAGCATCAAGTTTCATGTCAGCAGATCCTGGGATTCACCTGTGTATGCTCATCTTTGCAGCATGCTGACTTTTCTGATAGGGCAAATTGAGAAAATTTAACATTGCTTGAGCAAACTAAACTTGAGGTTCCTGAGTTTCAAATTCTGGGTACCTTGAAGGACAGTGTTCCCCATAATTGCTGGTACATAGACAATAGTGAATCATCGAATCATTGAATGGAGGAAGTGATTAGTCTCTCCATTCCAATCTGTTTTAACGCCATTGCAATGCTTATGACTCAGCTACAGCAAGTGCTTTGCTTAAATCCCAAGCCCTACTAATTAGACATCTGAAACTGTCAAAAGAAATTCACCAAGGCTACTTGAATAGTGTCCTGGGTTTAAACCAGAAACTTACTGTATATTTATGTGTCATGCAAGGCAAGTTTCTGAGACTCAACTTCAGCATTTATGCAAACAAGATTTGAAAGTACTTTTGCAAGATCATGTGGATTACCCATAATTATGTGGTTCTCTTGAAACATACATTTGGAAATGGCTGAACAGATTTCTGAGTAAATGTAGTCTCCTAGCTTCAGGCTCATTCTCTTATTCTTAGGTTAATTTTTTGAGACAGAGTCTATATTATATAATCCACACTACTCTTTTTTTATTTTATTTTTTATTAATTTTGTATTCAGCAAATACAGAGAGTTTGGTAACATTATTAGGCACATCCATGTCCTACCCCTTCCTCATTTGCCCCTCCTTTTTCAGGTATATGGGTCGTGCATTGTGGAGTTAGCCCACAGTTATTGGTATGATAAATGTATCTGCATATCATGACCCAACATGTGACTCTGACATTCTTTCTGCCCCATCTTCTGCAAAATTTCCCTGAGCCATGTTAGGTTCATTTTTAGTCTGCTTCAGTGATGAGGTGTTGGGGGCCTCTGAGGCTCTGGCTCTCTCATTTTGTAGGAGTTGATTTTTCTCTGTGTTGATCTCCTTCCCCCTTGTGCTGGTATCTGGTATATCAGGAAAACAGCATCCTTGATTGTTTTGCCAATTTGCCTTAGTTTCAGCCAGGGCCTTTTGAGGTATGGTGGGGTGGCTCTCTCCTTAGGATCTAGATCTATCTGAAAAAGAGAAGCACATTCTCCAACAGAGAGTAAGTTAGTAGCAGGAAAATTGAGATAACACTTACTTTTTTGATAGAGAGTTTAATATGTGTAGGCCCACTTGTAGCCCATTATTGACGGTAGCTTGATATTAGAGAGTGGGCTTATGTTTGCATTTGGTTCTGACTTGTTTCCCAGCTCCAGCTATGGGTCTTGTACAACTGAGGGGATCAGTTAGCCAAATCAAGAGCGGTTGGTTCCCCACCATGGCTGTGTGCCACTATTGCACTTGTGTGGGCATCACAACAGTTTATTTGCTGCTAAGTACATTAGACCATGAGTTGGTTGGACAGATATTGGTCATTTTCCCCACTTGCCCATGTAGCACCTTCTGGCACTAGACACACTGACTGTCTGGGGACTGACTCCTGGCTTCCAGCCATGCTGTTCAATTTTATGTGTCAGCTGCATATGGTGTCTTTAGCAGTAGGGTCTTACCACTAACCTTTGCTGGGTCATCAAGTACTCTGACAGAAATCTGTCATTCTTTTAGAAAGCCTTGTAAGTCTCTCTGATAAAAAGCTCATTGTGGATGATAGCACCATGCTGGTACTAGGAGTTACAGGTTCGTGCCCCCTAAGAAAATGAGGAAAAAGATAACTAATATACAAGAGTTAGAGAGATGAGAGAGAGAGAGGGAGAGGGGGCAGGAAAGATGTGGAAGATTTAGATTAGACTTGATCCTACCCTTTCCAGTGTCTTGTGTTTCAGTTCTTTCCTGTGAGGGCCTGGTGAAAGTTCACCCATTTTGTCTGCCTTTTAGGAAGTAGAATTTTGTGGTACTATTGCTGTTTGGGTCATATTAGTGTTTCCTACCCCTTTGATACCCTCCCTGCCCTCCCTATCCAGTATAGTGTCTAGTCCATGAGATGCTTGCTGAGTATGTAAGGTATCTTGGGTAGATTCAAGAAAGGTGCTATAGATGAGTGAGACTGTGTGGCAATATTTTGGGGGGAGGGGGATTGGGTAACTTCAGTGAGATTAATCTGTTCCAGGTTCAACCATTTTTCCTCAAAATTCTTTGTGTCATTTTTTTCTTACTGCTGTATAGATTTCCATTGTGTAGATATCCCACATCTTAGTTATCCATTCTTCCACTGATGGACATCTAGACTGATTCCAGCTCTGAGCTAATACGAATTGAGCCATTAAAAACATGGCTGAGCAAATCTCTCTGGCCTGTGGTTTTCAGGTTTTAGGGTAGATGCCCAGCAGGGAATAACTGGGTCTGTTGGCATCTCTATAGTCAGCTTTGTCAGTAGTCTCCATATTGCTTTCCAAAGTGGTTGTACCATCCTACATTCCCACCAACAGTGGATGAGTGTTCCGACTTCACCACATCGTCACCAGCATTTATTTTCATTTGATTTTTTGATGTTTGCTATCTTTATTGGGATAAGATGGAATCACATAGTTGTTTTAATTTGCATTTCTCTGATGATTAGGGATGATGAACATTTTCTTAAATGTGTGATTGCCATTTGTAATTCTTCCTCTGTGAACTGCCTGTTCAGCTCTTTGCCCCATTTTGTGAGTGGGGTGTTTGACTTCTTATTGTTTAGATTTTGAGTTCTTTGTAGATTCTAGAGATTAAGCCTCTATCAGTGGGATAACCCGCAAATATTTTCTCCCACTCTGTGGGTAATCTATTGCCTTTGCTTATTGTATGCTTGTCTGTAATGAACTTCTTTGGCTTCATGTGATCCCATTGGATGAGTGACTGTTTAAGATCATGAGCTACTGGTGTTTTGTTCAGGAAGTCTTTTTCCATTCCTATATCATGGAAAGTACTTCCTAAATTTTCTTCCAGTAGTATTTGAGTTTCTGGTCTTATATTGAGGTCTTTGATCCATTTGGATTTGAGTGTTGTGCATGGTGAAATGTGTGGATCAAGTTTCAGTTTCTTGCATGTGGTTATCCAGTTTGTCCAGCACCATTTGTTGAAGGTGCTGTCTTTTTTTCCAGCCTATATTGTTTGGGACTTTGTCAAATATCAAGTAGGTATAGTTGCTTGACCCAAAGTCTGGGTCCTCAAATATATTCCATTGGTCTATACTAATGTTTTTATGCCAAATACCATGCTGCTTTTATTACTATGGCTTTGTAATATAGCTTTAGATCAAGTATGGTGATGCCTCCAGAGGTATTTCTTTTGCTGAGGATATGTTTGGATATGCGAGGGCTTCTGCCTTTCCATATGAAATTTGAGATCATTTTTTCTATCTCTGTGAAGAACACTATAGGGATTTTAATTGGAATTGCATTAAATCTGTATATTGCCTTTGGTAGGACTGTCATCTTCCCAATGTTAATTCTGCCTATTCAGGGGCATGGGAGGTCTTTCCATCTTCTCTAGTCCTCCTCAATGTCTTTTTTGAGTATTTTTATGTTTTCATTGTATAGCTCTTTCACTCCCTTGGTTAACATTATTCCATGGCATTTTATTATTATTTTTTTTGTTTTTGTTGCTATTGAAAATAGGACTATGTCCCTTATTTCTTTCTCTGTATCTTTGTCATTTGCATATAGAAATGCTACTGATATTTGCGCATTGATTTTGTATCCTGCTACTTTGCTATAGGAGTTAATCACCTTCAGGAGGTTTGTGATGGAGTCTCTTGGGTCTCTTACATATACAATCATGGCATCAGCAAATAGAGCTAACTTAACTTCTTCCTTTCCAAATTGTATCCCTTTTATATCCTTCTCCTGTCTTATTGTTTGAGCTAGGACTTCCAGAACTATATTGAAAAGCAGAGGTGAAAATGGACAACCCTGTCTTGTTCCTGATCTTAATGGGAATTCCTCCACTCTCTCTCCATTAAGTATTATTTGGGCCTTTGGAGCTTTGTATATTGCTGTTATTATGTTAAGATATGAAGTAACTATGCCAATTCTCTCCAATGTTTTGATCATGAAGTGATGTTGGATTTTTTCATAGGCCTTTTGTGCATCTATTGAAATGATCATGTGGTTTTTATGTTTAACTTTGTTTATGTGATATATTACGTTGACAGATTTCTATATGTTGATCCACCCTTGTTTTCCTGGGATGAATCCCACATGGTCAAGGTGGATAATTCTTTTGATGTGTTGTTGGATTCAGTTTGTGTGGATTTTGTTCAGGATCTTTGCATCTAAGTTCATTAGGGAAATAGGCCGGTAGTTTTCTTTTCTTGTGGCATCTCTTTCAGGTTTTGGAATTAGGGTGATACCAGCTTCATAAAAGGAGTTGGATAGCTTTCCCTGTTCTCCAGTTGTATGGCACAGTTTGAGGAGGATTGGTTTGAGTTCTTCACTGACAGTTTGATAGAAATCAGCTGAGATGCCATCTTGTCCTGGACTCTTCTTTTTGAGGAGGTTTTTTTATTACTTTTTCAATCTCCATGAGTGTGATGGGTTCATTGAGGTGATTAATCTGCTCTGAGTTTAGCTTGGATAGATGGTATGCATCCTGGAATTTATCCATCTCCTCCACATTATCCAGTTTTGTGGAGTAGAGGTTTTTGAAATAAGTCCTGATGATTCTCCCAATTTCACTTATGTCTGTCGTGATCTCTCCTTTTTCATTTTGAATTTTATTAATTGGAAGAGTCTCCCTTTTTTGCTTGTCAAATTCACCAGAGGTGTGTCAATCTTGTTTATTTTTTTCAAAGTACCAGTTCTTTGTATTGTGAGTTGTATTAATTGTGTCCTTGGGTTCCAATTCATTGATTTTTACTCTGATTTTAATTTTTTCTTTCCTTCTGGAGCTCTTTGGGTTGGATTTTTCTTGTTTTTCCAGTGCCTTTAGGTGGATGGTTAGGTTGTTGATTTGGGATCTTTATGTCTTTTTTATGAAGGCATTGAGTGCTATGAATTTTTCCCCGAGGACAACCTTCATTGTGTCCCATAAGTTTTGGTTTGATATATTCTCATTGTCATTCCATTCCAGGAATTTTGCAATTTCATTTTTTATTTCATCCACTATCCGTTTATTGTTTAAAAGTGTGCTGTTCAGTAGATGCCATTGGGATTCTTGGTGGTTCTTTTGTTATTGATTTCTAGCAACATAGCATTGTGATCTGATATCAAGCAGAGAATTATGTCAATTTTCATAAATATGTGGAGGCAGTCTTTGTGACCCAGTATATGGTCTGTTTTAGAGAATGTTCCATGGGCTGCTGAGAAGAATGTGTAGTCTGTGGATTTGGGATGGAAAGTTCTGTAGATGTCTGTTAGGTCTAAGTGATCTATGGTTTTGTTGAGTTCTCTTACTTCCCTGTTCGGTTTCTGTTTGGATAATCTGTCTATTACTGATAATGGCATATTGAAGGCCCCAGCTATGATGGTGTTAGTGTATATTTCTGTTTTATTGTCAAGTAGGTTTTGTTTGTTGAACTGCGGTGTCCTTGTGTTTTGTGCATACAGATTAATGATTGTAATATCCTCTTGATGGATCGTTCCCTTGATAAGTAGGAAGTAGCCTTCTTTGGCTTTTTTGTTTGAAGTCTATTTTATCTGATATTAATAAAGCTACACCTGCTTGTTTCTTATTTTCATTTGCTTGGAATATTGTTTTCCACCCTTTCACCCTGAGGAGGTGTCTGTCTTTAGTGGTGAGGTGGGTTTCTTGAAGGCAACAGATTGAGGTATCTAATATTTTTTTTTTAATTTTTATTTATTTGAGAAAGACAGACACAGAGAGAAAGACAGATAGAGGAAGAGAGAGAGAGAATGGGCGCGCCAGGGCTTCCAGCCTCTGCAAACGAACTCCAGACGTGTGCGCCCCCTTGTGCATCTGGCTAACATGGGCCCTGGGGAACCGAGCCTTGAACCAGGGTCCTTAGGCTTCACAGGCAAGTGCTTAACCGCTAAGCCATCTCTCCAGCCCAGGTATCTAATATTTTGATCCATCCTGTTAGCTTGTGTCTCCTGATGGGTGAATTAAGGCCATTAATATTTAGGGTAATGACTGTGAGATTTGATTTGATCCCTGCCATATTGTGATGATAGATGTGTGTTGGTGTTTTCATGGGATTTGTAGTTTTTGTGCCTACTCTGAGTTTGTTTTTTGTGATCTGCTTCTTGTAGGCATTTAAGTTTGGTTATTTGTTTCTTCTATGTGGAGAATTTTCTGAAATACTCTCTGTAGTTTTGGGTTTTAGTTTATATAATTGTAAAGCTGAGTTTTGTCATGAAAAGTTTTTCTTTCACCATCTATTATGAGGGAGACTTTTGCCGGTTAGAGTAGTTTGGATTGGAAGCCACAGGTTCTTAGACTTTGGAGAGTTTCATTCCAGGCCCTTCTAGCTTTCAGGGGTTCCATTGAGAAATCTGAGATAATTCTGATTGGGTTACCTTTGAAAGTGGTGTGCTGATTTTCCCTAGCTGCTCTTAGGATTTTCTCTTTGGTGTCAATGTTTAGAGTCTTAATGATAATATGTCTTGGAGAGTTTCTCCTTTTGTCCAGTCTGTTTAGAGTTCTCTGGCTTCTTGTATCTTGATTGGCCTTTCTTTTAAGAGACTGGGAATTTTTCTTCAATTATTTTGTTAAATAAGTTCTCCCTGCCTTTGGTCTGAAATTCTTCTCCTTCTGGTATTCCAGTGATTCTGATATTAGGATGTTTAAGTGTATCCAACAATTCCCTCATGTTCTGTTCACAGGAACTTTTGAACTTGCTGAAATTTTTGAACTCTCGAACTGTGTCTTCCATCTTGTCTTCCAGATCAGAGTTTCTATCCTCCACCTCACTGACTCTATTCTTGAGAGCCTGTAGAGAGTTTTGGAATTGTTTGATTAAGTATGCCTTTTCTATTACTTATCTATGTATCATTTCCATCGCTCTGTCAAGCTATCTTTTCTCCTCATTTTCTGATTTTCTTGATGATTCTTGGAATTCATCCTTGCCTTTCTTTATGTCTTCATTTAGTATGGCCAGCTGATTTTTAAGGTCATTTCTTTTTTCACTCTCCATCAAACTCTTAACTCTCTTTGAACTCCTTCCATATTCTTATCAATTTATTCTAGCTTAGTGATGGTAGCATCCACACCATTATCAGTCCTTTTTTGCTTTCCTGCAAGTTCTGCCAGTAGGTTGGCCAGCATTGCATTGCTCATAGCTTCAATTTGATGTTCTGATCCTAATGACTCTTCTATGTTTTGGTTACATGGATTCATTGTAGGACTGGGTGATCTAACTGGATTTTCTTGCATTTGATTTTTCATGTTATTTCATGACAGTGTATGGCCAAGTAGGTGAGTGGTTCAGCCTGGGCTGTAGTGCAATGGGAATCTGTGGCAGCCTGGGGCAGTTGCCAAGCAGCCTGGGCTTTGGCTCCCACTTTCCAAAGTTGCATATGTACTTCCTGAGAGGGGTGCCAAAGTTGCCTGAATTCTCAATTGGTAATGTGCTAAAGCTGCCTGCATTTGAGCTTGGAGGGCGACTGAGGTACCAATCCCTGAAGCTGCCCAAACTCTGGCTGGTAGCACTGGGACCTGGAAACAGTCTGCGCTTCCCCCGTCACAGGAGAATGGGGGATGGCCTGCATGACAGACAGGTAGGGGATGTCACCTGAGCTGGTGCAAGTGAGAGACACAGTCTGGGCTTGTGTGGCAGTTGCTGTGGGACTGGGCTCACTGAATGTGCAGCAGCTGGAGCAGTAATGTAGGCAAGTGTGCAGAGCAGTTTAAGCTTCCACACACAGGGATTGATTGGTGGGCCATTAGAGTGCAATCGGAGCGCGGCAGCTGCGGCGGTGAGTGTGGTGGCCACATTGGCCAGGTGCAGTGGGTATTTGGTGGGAGGGTTGGTCTACCAACCCACGAGGGGATCCACACTTCCCTGCCCCCCCCCACCGTGCCCTTGCATTGACAAGAAGACCCAGAAAACCCTTAATGTCTTGCCTTTCTTTCCCCAGGATTTGCAGCACAGCTTGTTGGTTGCCATCTTGGCCGGAAGCCAGGCTACTCTTAAACATCTCCTGAGTGCTGGGATTACAGACACATATCACTGTGCCCTACTATATGAACTTTTTTGATAAGTCAGATTGTTTGAGTAATATACATAAACACTAAAATATTGAAATTTCTTGGCTTTTAAACAAATTTTTCACCATATTAAAACAATTCAATGAAATATTTCATTAAATGATCCATTTAATTGGAATTTCTTTAATATCTGAATATTAGGTGAGGGAGAGCAGAAAATGCCAAAAACATTTCTTTTCAGGTTGAAAAATCAGTCCTTAAAAAGATACTAAACAATTTTAAACACATGGGGAAAGGCTAACTGGCAATATCTTCAAAAGTTTTGGAAACATTTGTGAACTTTGAGGTTGTTATTCTATTCCAAGAAATCTGTCCCAGAGAAATAGCAATCAGAAACATGTCATTAAAAGCTTATGTTTGGGCTGGAGAGATGGCTTAGTGGTTAAGCACTTGCCTGTGAAGCCTAAGGACCTTGGTTCGAGGCTTGATTCTCCAGGACCCACATCAGCCAGATGCCCAAGGGGGCACACACATCTGGAGTTTGTTTGCAGTGGCTGGAAGCCCTGGCATGCCCATTCTCTCTCTCTCTCTATCTGCCTCTTTATATTCTGTCACTCTCAAATAAATAAGTAAAAATTAACAAAAAATTTTTTAAAAAGCTTATGTTTAAGGTCACTTGGTGACTGGTTGACATTATTTAATAGTGAAAAATTAACATTGAATATTGGACAATAGCTTATTTAAAGATATTACATTATTTCTTTATAACTATCTGTCATGAAAACTATATTTTCACATAATGTTTGATATAGAAAATGCTTGCATATATAAGCATATAGAAATATACCAAACTGAGTTTACAATGTGATGTCAGTTTTATAAAACTTCACATTTCATATAATTTTTCTGCATGTTTGAAGTATCCAGTGAACGTATTGTCAAAGCAAAGCAATAAAAGTAATGACAAATAATTTACAAGTTAATAAGTTGTTATTTCTCTTTTTCTCCATGTCTGTTTCAAGTTCATGTTAATAACTATGAGTTCATAAAAGTATTCCATATTGACAATTTCCAACACAGAAATTTATGTACTTTTATTGACAACCACCATATGTATACACAATGTACCCTGGTCATAACCCTCCTACCATCCTATCGTCCTTCTTTGTTCCCTTTCCCTCCCCCTTCCTCCATTGAATCTCTTCTTCTTTACATCTATCCCCTGTTCTATTATGTTATTTATTTATTTTTTTACTTCTTTCTTTTTGCATGACAGCATGTTGATGGGCCCAGTATTATGTAAGTCTAGTACAAGTAACAACAACCACTGAGAGACCATGAATGAAAAGGTCACTTTTTGTTTTTTTTTCTGGAATACAGCTTTTTAAAGAACTCTTTCCCATCCTGTCATTATTACATTCTTTCTCCACTTCTTCCAAAATGATTCCTGACCCTTGGGTGTTATACAGGTGTCTGTCAGTGACGAACACTCTTAATTATCACTTCTTTTCAGCACTTTGATGAGTTCTAGTCTCTCCAGGATTCCCTGCCATCTGAAAAGGAAGTTCTTCTAACCAAAAGTGAGAGCAGTGCTAACACATGAGCCTACACACAAATATTTAGAAAGCAAGTTGGTGGGTATGATATACAAATTTAGCCAAATAGGAGCAGTAGCTTACACCTAGTCTTTTGTCTAGGTTTTTAGTATCAGAAATGGATCATCCTCTGGGAAGCAGGTGTCAAATCTGATCAGGGGACATTCTGTTACCCCCATAACAGGCATGCCACCATTGCACTAGTAGGTGCATCTTGCCTAGATGGCCATTTTTGTAGCTTGCAGGGTCAACTGCTGGTAAAAACTCAAAACAATAAGTAATTTAACTACAAAGATACTTAAATTTAAAACTGTTTTCTTTCTTTTTATTTTGTATGTATTAAACCCTTTCTACTCCTACAACAAAACATTGCAGACCTGGTAATTCATACAGAACAGAGATTTGTCTGTCCCTGTTCTGGGTAGGAAAAATCCAAGATCAAAGTCTAGGCAGATATGTTGAGGGTTGCTGACTCCTTCTAAGATGATATCACTTATTCCATCTTTACATGAAGGAACAACAGTCTTGCATATATATTATAGACAGTAATCCCCGTTGGCACAAGAAATATGTCCAAGGAAATTTGGCCATAATTGGCAAGATTTAAATGAACTTTTCACATTTTCAAAGGGGCAAAATCATGAAGAAATTTACTTGAAAACGTCTGATTAGCTAAGGGAACTCCGCAGAAATTTATGAGCAAGAAAACCCCCCAAAATCTACTGAAATATAACATAATTATTCAAATAAATGGGAAATGAATACATAAGAGACATCTACAGAGAAAAAAAAAATAGTGTTTCCTTGTGAACTTTTCCAACACTATCAGAGTATAATCCTATGGAATCCGAGAGAAAAAAGGTTGGGGGAACAATTTGTTCAGGTAAAATCTAGGCATGTTGCTCTCTAAATTTTGTAACACATTCAGACCCAAGAAATGCTTAGGATCCCTCTAAAATATCATCAATGGAAAAAAAATAGGAATTTTTATCAATTGATATACTGGAGACTTATACAAATTATCCATGAAGAACCAGGGAACTGGCTCTAAATGGTAGTGATGAACATAAATTCCAAAATTGTTTGAAATTATGATGTAAATAAATTCTCTCCAAAATTTTTGGTCATCAAAAATTGTTTTAAATTTTAATGATACAAATTCAGTAAGAATAAGAATGAGTGATAAGCTAAAACCTATTAGATACACTATTAGAGAATGTAAACTGTATTTACATTGCACATATTTCCTTGATTTATGCATGAATCTAATTATTTTCTGACAGTGTCACCCTTTGTGTATATGTGTGTGTGTATATATATATATATATATATATATATATATATATATATATGTGTGTGTGTGTGTGTGTGTGTGTGTGTGTGTGTGTGTGTGAACAAAATCAGGAAAATGTTAAGTGAAAAATTGAGTTTATATTTTAGATGTTATTGAAATTTCCAATTATTTCACTATCCTTCTTACTGTTGTGAATTATTTGTTAAATGATAAAATGTAAAAATAAAGATAATACTTTTACTCTTCATGGTAACTAGCAGTGATCTTCATTCATCAGGATGAAGTATGAAGTACTTCAAAGTGTGAAGATGACTCACAGACTTTGAAGCTGTACCTGAGTATGATGTTGGGTTAAAAATATTGCTTGATACAGTTCTGGGAGACATTTTAAAATAAGGCATGTGTGCTAAAAATAAAATCTGAGGTCTGGGAAGATGGATCACAGGTAAAAAGGTACCTATTTACAAAGCCTGTTTGCTGGGATTCAGATTCCCAATACCCACATAAAGCCATATGCACAGTGGCCTATATGTCTGTACTTCATTTGCTATGACATGAGACACTGGGCCATCCATGCTTGTTCTCCCTTCATATACATATAATCTTTCTCCTTCTCTCTCGTTCACAAATAAAAAAATTAATAAATAATATTTTTTTCAAAATTAAAACGTGGAACAAAAGTTAAAGTTGTATAAGTGGCCCTAACATTTTAATACCAAAAGGGCAGTCTTCTCCAGTCAGCCTTTTTTTCTTTTATATCTCTATCCCTCTATACTTTTATGAATATGGATTAATGTAGGAACTGCTAAGAAACATCTAAATGTCTGTGTTCACTTTATTGCAGTTATAGATTAGGATAACTTTTTTAGTTTTCTGTCAAGATAATCCAACCCACTGAACTCATCCAGGTGACTGACTTCAAAACCAAGGAACTTACATAGTTTTAACAGAAAAAAAAATCTAATAAGATAGCTGGAGAGATGGCTTAGTGTATTTGGAGTATATTTACAGTGGCTGGAGGCCCTGTCACACCCATTCTCTATCTCTGTCTGGTTCGTTCATTCTCTCTCTCTCTCTCTCTCTCTCTCTCTCTCTTTCTCTCTTTCTTTCTTTCTTTCTCTCTCAAAATGAAATAAATAACAAAAAGAATATAAAATATCCAAAAAAAATAACTAGTGACTAATTATGATGAAACAATCAGGTATGAAAGCTTTCTCACAATCTTGATTCCTGTAAATTTACATTTTCATCTCAGCATATGTATTGAGCAGTTATTATATTTTAGATAACTAGGAACCAAGCATAAGACAAAGGAATATAAAAGATTGTTATTTCTAGCAAAGAAAGATGATAGAAGTGCAAAATTTACAATGTTTCATGAGCTGAGTGAAGGCAATGAAAAGATTAATCTACAAAAAAAAAAAAAAAGAAAGAAAAAGGAAAAAGAAAAGAAAAGAAAAAAGACAATGATTTCCCAGGAGAGGTACCCAGTATCTTTGTAGAAGTAATAGAAATACAATGGGGCCTGTTTATGAACCTTGTGGAGTGTCCCCTGCATTGTCCCCTATTTCACAGGTATGCAAACAAGAAGCATTTTCTTTGTGGCCATAAAACATCTGGCACATAGCTATCATAAATTTAATTTTCTTACAAATTATTACTTCCTCCTGTTTCAAGTGATTGAATAGTCCGTTTGGCAAACCAGGTGAATGAGAATGATACATTAGTTTCAGATTAATTTTTCGTCCAAGAAAATCAATGTTTCTTGCCAATGGCCTGAATCTCAATCCAAAAGGCCATACATAAAGTGGAAGAAATGGATTTTTTCAGCTCACTCACCAAGGGAATAAAATATATAAACTTATAGCCAAATACACACAATAAATTTCCATTGCTGTAGGCGCAAAATTAAAGCATTTCTATTTCCTTTCTATTCTGGATCATATACCTTAGTGCGTAAAGTTTTCTTCAGTGTATGTATGTATGTGATTTATTTATATTTTTTTCAAATGGCCACTAGTTTTGAAGATCATGCTGATTATTTTTTTAAAGGTCTTGATGTGCCCTGATAACTCTTAGTATAGTTTCTTTTTCTTAAAATGCTTATTTTTACCTTCTGCTTAATTTGTTCCCTCAATACTCACTTCTCTTGTGTTTGCAGTAATGCAAATTAGGAATCTATTGACTTTTCAATTGAGTTTAAAAAGTGCATTTGCAAACACAGAAATCTGTTTCTGATGCTGTTCATGCTGAAAACATACTGATTTTACAAAAATATTCAGCTAGCTTTGCCAGGGATGTCTTACCCCTAGCCTTACCTCACTGGCATTAGTTTTTGAGCTGGCCCTGGTCTGTGCACGCCTTGGCTTTTCCAGAATAGGCCTGAAAGCTGGAGAACTGAGGTGGGTGTTTCAGTCTGCTCTGCTCTTTCAGTTACATACTGCTCTAATCTTAGAGTAGATTACCTCCTATAGTAATCATGTTCATTAGGAAATAGTTTATCTAATACAAATTTTTGGTCTAAATGGTTTATGAATTCTTAGGGAGAAAATGAAACAATATAGTAATGAAAATGTGTAGTAATTTCCTTAAAGGGCAATAGGAAATCCATCTCAGAACAATGATAATAGGAATACACAGGAAACAGACAGAAAATATAGAAAACTAGCTTTAACTATTTTTTGTTTTGAAAGAGCATTAGGTTGGTGAAATTGCATGATGGTTTGCATAGATTAACATGTAATCTAAATTCTAATGTGACGATGCCATTAAAATTCATTTATAAAGGTAATGCAATGACGATGTATTTTATATTTCATTATCTTTAAACATAAATATCTGGGACAAAGCTCATAGTATGAGAACAAGCTGTATTTAAAATTTCAGAGTCTCAGAGCACTGGCTAAAGAGCAGTCAAGATTACATTGTTTAGTAGCCTCAGAGAATCATCACTTCTCATAGTTGCCAGAAAGCAGACAAACCAAATGATGCAGTCACTGAAGAACTGAGAAACACAAAGTAGGCTATCTATCCAATGGCACCTACCAAGCCATAAAAGGTATTTTTATGCTATAACTTCTACATGCTACCAGTGTGGCTCTTATAGATAGTATGGTAACTGAAAGAAGCTTGACTGAAAAGATAATATAGATAATTATAAAACTAAAGACATTGCCTTACATATTTTTGGTGCCTTAAAATATTTTTATTTGTTTAAAAGTTTATTTATTTATTCATTCATTCATTCATTTATTTGAGAAAGAGGCAGACAGAAAGAGGCAGATAGAGACATATATAGCGAATGGTTTTGTCAAGGTCTTTAGCCATTGCAGATGAATTATAGACACATTTGACTCCTTGTGCATCTGTTTTATGTGGGCACTGGGGAATCAAACTCAGGTTGTTAGGCTTTGCAGGAAAGTGCCTTACCTGCTAAGTCATTTCTCTAGCCCTATTATTTATTTATTTATTTATTTATTTATTTATTTATTTATTTATTTATATGTGGACAGAGAAGAAAAGAGAGAGAATGACAGTGCCACTGTATACATGTAGCATTTTGTGGGTACTAAAGAATTTAAGGCTTTACAAGCAAGTTCCTATAATTGCTGAATCATGCCCACAGTTCACCTGTATACTTTTAAATAGTAAATTCTATGCAATGTAAAGTTTAGCACAGTTAAATCAAGCTATAAAGAGAAGAAAAAAACAATGTGGTTTTGATGCATGAAATCTTGGCATATTATATTTTGGCATGCTCCTTATTTTATTTTTTACTTAATTTTAATTTTATTTTATTATGCTTTTAATTAATTAATTCATTATTTTTATTGAGACAGAGAGAGGGGAATAGAGAAAATGGGCATGCCAGGGCTTCTAAAAACTGCAAACAAACTCCAGACATGTACCTCACTTTGTGCATCTGGCTTATGTGGGAACTGGAGAATTGAACCTGGGTCCTTAGGCTACACAGGCAAGTGCCTTAACCACTATCACTAAGCCATCTCTCCATCCCAGATGTATTTTCTTTACTTTTCTTTTTTTTCTTTTCTTTTCTTTTTTTTTTTTTTTTGTTTTTCAAGGTAGGGTCTCACTCTGGTCCAGGCTGACCTGGAATTAACTCTGTCATCTCAGGGTGACCTTGAACTCATGGCGATCTTCCTACCTCTGCCTCCTGAGTGCTGGGATTAAAGGCGTGTGCCACCACACCCGGCTCCAGATGTATTTTCTTTACCTCTCTCTCTCTCTCTCACTTTCTCTTTCTTTCTCCCTCTCTCCTCAATAACTCTTTTATATTAGTTATCTTTTTCTTCCTTCTCTTACTGGGCACTGACCTGTAGACCCAGTACCAGCATGTGGCTATCCTCCACAATGATTTTTTTTTAATTTTTATTTTTTAATTTTTATTAACATTTTCCATGATTATAAAATATATCCCATGATAATTCCCTCCCTCCCCACCCCCACACTTTCCCATTTGAAATTCCATTCTCCATCATATTACCTCCCCATTACAATCATAGTAATTACATATATACAATATCAACCTATTAAGTATCCTCCTCCCTTCCTTTCTCTTCCCTTTATGTCTCCTTTTCAACTTACTGGCCTCTGCTACTAAGTATTTTCATTCTCACGCAGAAGCCCCATCATCTGTAGCTAGGATCCACATATGAGAGAGAACATGTGGCGCTTGGCTTTCTGGGTCTGGGTTACCTCACTTAATATAATCCTTTCCAGATCCATTCACTTTCTGCAAATTTCATAACATCATTTTTCTTTACCGCTGAGTAGAACTCCATTGTATAAATGTGCCACATCTTCATTATCCACTCATCAGTTGAGGGACATCTAGGCTGGTTCCATTTCCCAGCTATTATAAATTGAGCAGCAATAAACATGGTTGAGCACGTACTTCTAAGGAAATGAGATGAGTCCTTTGGATATATGCCTAGGAGTGCTATAGCTGGGTCATATGGCAGATCAATCTTTAGCTGTTTTAGGAACTTCCTCACTGTTTTCCACAATGGCTGGACCAGATTGCATTCCCACCAGCAGTGTAGAAGGGTTCCTTTTTTTCCACATCCCCGCCAACATTTATGATCATTTGTTTTCATGATGGTGGCCAATCTGACAGGAGTGAGATGGAATCTCAATGTAGTTTTAATCTGCTTTCCCTGATGACTAGTGACATAGAACATTTTTTTAGATACTGATTTGTAGTTTAATTCCATTGTGGTCAGATAGAATGTAAGGAATTATTTCAATTTTCCTGAATTATTTAAGATTTGCTTTGTGTCCTAATATATGGTCTATTTTAGAGAATGTTCCATGTGCTGCTGAAAAGAATGTATATTCTGCAGCCTTTGGATGAAATGTCCTGTATATATGTTAAGTCCATTCCTTCTATGACCTCATTTAGTCCAGTTGCCTTTCTGTTTATTATTTCCCGGGATGACCTGTCAATTGATGAGAGTGGGGTGTTAAAGTCACCCACCAACACTGTGTTTGGTGTTATCTGTGACCTTAGTTCTAATAGTGTTTGTTTGATGAATTTGGGAGCTCCCATGTTAGGTGCATATATGTTTAGGATTGTGATGTCCTCCTGTTGGAATGTGCCCTTAATCAATATAAAGTGACCTTCCTTATCTTTCTTGACTAACATTGGACTAAAGTCTACCTTGTCCGATATTAGGATAGCAACCCCTGCTTGTTTTCTAGGCCCATTTGCTTGAAACACCGTCTTCCAACCTTTCACCCTAAGATAATGTCTATCCTTTGTAGAAAGGTGAGTTTCTTGGAGACAACAAATTGTAGGATCCTGCTTTTTTACCCAGTCTGAAAACCTATGTCTTTTCATTGGGGCATTGAGGCCGTTGATATTAAGAGATATTATTGACAGGTGTTTATTTATGTTTGCCATTTTTTTTTCCTGTGGTTCCAGTTCTACCTGTGCTCTCTTCTGTCAACTAGTATTTGAGTATTGCTTGTTTTTTCTAGGTTCCTTATATGTGTGCTTTTCCATTTCTTCAGCATTGAGGATTCTATCAAGTATTTTCTGTGGAGTTGGTTTTGTCTTCAAATACTTCTTTAACCTGTTTTTGTCATGGAATGTCCTTATTTCTCCATCTATTTGAATGGATAACTTTGCAGGATAAGGTAACCTTGGTTGACAATTGTTATCTTTCAGAACTTGGAATATATCACTCCAAGCCCTTCTGGTTTTAAAAGTTTGTGTTGAATAATCTGCTGTAAACCTGATGGGCTTGCTTTTGTAGGTAACTTGATTTTTCTCTCTAACTGCTTTCAATATTTTTTCTTTGGTGTGTGTGTTTGGAAGTTTGGTTATAATATGGCAAGGAAAGGTTCTTTCCAGGATTTGTCTGGCTGGGGTTTTAAAGGCTTCCTGTATCTGCATTGGCACCTCTTTCCCAATTTGGGGGAAATTTTCTTCTATGATTTTGTTGAAGATGCCTACTATGCCTTTGGAGTGGAATTCTTCTCCTTCTACTATGCCCTGAATTCTTATATTGGATCTTTTCATAGTGTCCCGAATATCTTGAAATTCCCACTCATACTTTTCTATAACTTTGTCTTTCTCTTTGTTGGACTGTATTAGATCTGCCACCTGGTCTTCTAGCTTAGATATTCTGTCCTCTCCCTCATCCATCCTACTGGTGAGATTTTCTACAAAGTTTTTTATTTCATTAACTGTGTTCTTCATTGCTAGTAATTCTGACTGGTTTTTCTTTATTATTTCTATTTCCTTATTCATGTCTTGTATTGCCTTCTTTATTTCATTAAATTGGTGTCCTGCATCTTCTTTGATTCCTTTGATTTCCTCTTTGATTTCTTCTTTGATTCTTTTGATTTGTTCTTTGACCTCTTTGAACATATTTATAATCATTATTTTGAACTCTTTCTCAGGCATATCCTGTAACTTGTTCTCACTGGAGGACATTTCTGATGCATTAATACTTTTAGGTGGATTTATATCATCTTGCTTTTTAGTGTTTCTTGTGTTATAATGTATATATTTTTGCATCTTGGATTAAGTTAATGCTTGGATTTTCTAGCTATCTGGGTATGCTTAGCTGTATCAATTGATTTGATGTAATATATTTTCAGGGTAGGAGCTTAAGGTGTTAGGTGTGGCTCTTAAAACTCTCAGAGTATCAACAAAGATGTTCTTAGGGGTTGAGTTTCCCTGCTATAGGAGTATTCAAGCAGACTGAGTGGAATAAAATACAGGTAGATTCTAAAATTTAACTAAACACTGTACACATTCAATCATAAACAGCCCAAAGTATGTATGCAAGAGTAGTTATTATAACGACCAGATCCTCTATCAACAAAGAGGTTAAGATTTCTGGTCTGTTGAGGGATCCAAGTCAGCTTGTGACCAAGTGAGACCCTCCCTGGTGCAGTCCCAGTTACCTTGGATGATTTTGGTCTCAGTCAAGTTGCTGCCTGGGTCGTCGGGCTGCTGTTCTGATTTCTGGAGCTGGGCACTGGCTTTTCCTGTGGGGCAAACTGGGCCTGGTAAATGTGGCCCTGCAGATCAGCACCACTGCTGCTGGAACTGCTGCTGCTCAAGCTGCCACTGCTGCTGCTGAAGGTGCTGCTGCTGGACCCACCACTGCTGCTGAAGCTGCTGCTGCTGCTGTGTCCACTGCCACTGCTCCCACTGAAGTTGCTGCTGCTGGGTCTGCCGCTGCTGCCGCTCTTGGGTCTGCTGCTGCTGGGGCCGCTATTACTGGTGCTGGAGCCACTGATGTTGCTGCCAAACTCTCTCCTGCTTGGGTCCCGCTGTCGGCTCAAGTTGGCGTGGCCAAGTCCCGGGAGCGCTGCTCTGTTCGCCGGAGTTGGGCTCAGGCAGTGGGGGAGGGGAGGGAACCGCAGCTGCTCTGGTTCTCTCGCTGCTCCACGGGTTCTTCCACCTTGTGGTCTGCTCCTCCGTTGTTCACTGCCGCTCTCCCTTCACATTTCTTGAGTTGTAGAGAGCGCCGGTGTGAGTGGGAGCTCCTGCACCTGGCTTTTCCTGTGGCTGGAGCCGAGCCTGGCAGCTTTCTGATGCACCGCCGCCGTGGCGGTTGGCCAAGCTGCCGGACCCGCTTTTGCCAGTCTATGCAGGTTCTGGATCTCTTCTACTTCTCCTCTGCTGCTTCAATTTCCTATACCCCTCACTTTTTAGTAAAAGTTTGTATTTTGCTGAGTTTTTTTGGTCTTTTTTCCCCCCTAGGCTGCTTTGGTGTGGTACCTATGCTGCCATCTTAACTGGAAGTCCCCACAATGAGTTTTTGATAAGAGAGTCCTCCATGTTTTCCTAAGAGAAAGACAAATTTCTGTCAGAGTACTTGATGACCCACCAAAGGTTAGTGGTAGGACCCTACTGCTGAAGATATCATATGTGATTGACACATAAAATGGAACGGCATGGCTGGAAGCTGGAAGAGAGTCAGTCCCCAGACAGTCAGAGCATCTAGTGCCAGGAGGTGCTAAATGGGCGACTGGGGGAAAATGACCAATATTTGTCAATGCAACCCATGGTCAAACCAACTTAGCAGCAAATAACCTGTTGGGATACTCACACAAGTGCAATAGTGGCTTACAGCCATGGTGAGAAACCAACTGCTGTTGATTTGGCTAACTGATCTGCTCAGTGGAAGGGGACCCATAGCTGGAGCTTGGAAACAAGTCAGAACCATATCCAAGCATGATCCTGCTCTCCATTATCAAGCTACCACCAGTAGTGGGCTACAAGAGGGCCGACATCTATTAAATTTTTTATTAAAAAAACAAAAAACAAGGGTTATCCCATTTGTCTGTTTTAAAATATTTTTCCCAGTGGAAAATAAAGGGGGATTCTTCACTCAAGTATCCAGTTTAATGGGAGATTTTAATGGCCTCCTTTTGTGTACTAATTTTTGTCTCTTGCTCTCCATGAAGGAGTCATGATTTAAAATAAATCAAAATATAGACTCTCACATATGTAAGAATGTTTATTGAAGGTCTATTTTTGTCAGCCTTAAATTGGAAATAACCTGAAAATGCCAATTCCTAAGATGATGCATAAGTCTATGGACATATATTTTAATAATAAAATACTCCTTACCACAAAAATTATATATCTATATATATATATATATATATATATATGATTCTAAAAAAATATACTGTATTAAAGGAGTCCTACAAACAAAGTCTGATGAGAAAATACTAAAATACAATGATAAATTTTAGACCAGTGACTGTGAGTTGGCTTTAACTGGAGAGATTTCCAAAAGTCCATTGGAAATTTTTCTTAGAAACTACATGTTATATGGGTTAATACGGTTCACAGTCATTCTAAGAAACTTGTTACTAATAAATGTCATCACTGGTTTCTGTACGATTGCATTACTGGAACAAAGCACAAGATCAAAAGCAGTTGATGAAAGAAAGGGTTTATTTCAGTTTATAGTCTTAAGAGGAAGTTTCAGCATGGCAGAGAAAGGTTAGTAGAGCACAGGCTGAGCATCACATCTTGCCATGGTGACTGGAAGAAAGCAATAAGAGTTAGTTGGGCTAGCACTGGCAAGTTGTGGGTTTTTAAACCTGAACATTTGCTTACACCCCATTCATCATTAGTTTACCTCCCAAATTGCCACCAGTTGGTTACTAAGTAGTTAAACTACACGAATCTATGGAGGACATCTCACAGAAAACACCACACTGGATAAGTGTTGTAGGGTACAGACACAAACTAGATGCCATAGGACAGCTGGTAGGCCTAGTGCTTTCTGGGTGCAAACAAGAAACACAGTAAACAAAATATGGAACCTGCTGCCAGCATCACATGCTGTTTTACAACTAACACTTTATTTTATAAATAGGAATACTTCCCCTAAAACAATAGAGTACAGCATATAAATATATGAAACAGTGCCAAGTTTGTTATTGTCATTATCTAGTAGTGCTATGCATGTAATTTTATGGGCTCTACTTTTCTGTAAGAGCACAATATCCCCAGATACCTGGTCCAGGTGCTGCCTCTACATCGTAAGATACATTAGAGAGATCATAGAAAGTCCTCCACTTCATCATAAGCTTAGGAAACATGGTCATATGCAGGCTATCACAGACTCTCTGTGTGTGTGTGTGTGTGTGTGCATGCACATGTATATGTGTGTGTGTATTTGACAAAATTCACCAATGTACACTTAAGTGCTATGCATTTTGATAGTGTTCATTCGTTTTTTATCTATAAAATGAAGACTCCTTGAAGAGGTAATAATAATTATGTAATAGTCCTATGCATACATAGAAACAACATAAGATACGGGCATCCCTAGAATCAAAGAGGACAGAAATATCATATGGTTAAGTGAATCAAAACAAATTTTGTCTCCATAGTCTCAACTAAATATTACAAGTACATGTCATAAGTCCCAGCATTTCCTTTCTTCTATCATGTGGTCAACCTTAATAACTGCATCAATACCTTTTTATGTTGATTGACTCATGTTTATTTTTCTTCCAAGACATTCTATATAACCATCAATAATGTATAAACAGCCATAAGTTAAGTTGCTCATACAGCTCATCTCCTTGTACTTCTGGCTTATCACACAATCATATATCTAATTTATCCATAAGTATTGTTAGTCATACCTAAACAGTATATTTATACTCTAAGGACATGCCTCTGTCTTTGCCACCATTATTCCTTGGTTGAATAATTGCTCCCTGATTGTTTATGTCTCTCATTTTTCTTTTCTGCCTTTTTATGCAAGATGAGGAATGTTCTTAATAAACATGTCAGATAAAAAAATCTAATACCATTTCAGGGCCTAACTCCCATCTTAAAATCTGCTTCCCACTTAATTCCTTGCTACTTCTTTCACTATACTAGGGTTTGATCTCTCCACTGAAGCCAATCAGAGCTCCATCTTCCTTAAACACAGCATCCTTGCATCTGATCCCATGCCTTCATATTGATAATCCATCTGAAGACACTGCTATGCAATA
Organism: Jaculus jaculus; assembly: GCF_020740685.1. Taxonomy (NCBI): domain Eukaryota; kingdom Metazoa; phylum Chordata; class Mammalia; order Rodentia; family Dipodidae; genus Jaculus; species Jaculus jaculus. Next base: position 71,036,572 of record NC_059102.1, read on the forward strand.
TTCATGGTATGTCATCTCATTGGTTTCAACTAACTATTCCAAGGTCAGGTCACCTAGGAGCACTGGAGACCATTCCATTTAGAACACAATGTGTCCGTTGTTTGTCCACATTCTAACTGCTTGGTGGTAGTTTTCTTTTTAATTCAATTTGTACACACACATACACACACACACACACACACACACACTCACACACACACACACACTCACACACTCACACACACAGGAAGACACACAGTATTTTGAGACATTATCTCCCAATGCCTGTTTCCTGTCCTGAGTAACTAATTGATATACCTCTAGAATCTAACACACATTAAAATTTTTAAGATAGGCTGGAGAGACGAATTAGCAGTTAAGGCACTTGCTTGTAAAGCATAAGGACCTAGGTTCAATTCTCCTGTACTAAAGAAAGCCAGATGCACATAGTGGCACAAGTGTCTGGAGTTCATTTACAGCGGCTAGAGGCCCTGGTGCATCCATTCTCTCCCTCTCTCTCACCATCTCTCTCTCTTTCATTGCAAATAAATAATTAAAAAATACTTAAATATTTCAAAGATAATAGTTCAATGGATTTGAACAAGGAATTTATGTTTGGGAGAATAAAATCAGTGGCATTTTTCTCTTTTATTGAAGACACAGAGAGGAAACAAATAGTCCTTCCTCTCTGCCATAAGTCCACATATCTGAGCCTGAGCTATTCTTTTTCAAAAGGAAAACATGAGTTCTACATTTACTATCAGTTTTTTTTTTTTTTTTGAATGTCAACATGACAGGACATAGAACCTGTGAAGGTTTATACTGATTAAGTTATACTCCGTGTGTGTCTGTGATATTGTCCTGATTAGGTTAACTAAGGTGAAAGACCCATTTTAACTAAGGACAGCACAATTCATGGGCTTGAATCCTGCATTGTATAAAAAGGAGGTAGTTGGTGGAGCAGCAGCATTCATCACTCTTTGCTTCCTTACTGTGCTGAATGGGACCAGCTGCATTAAAGTGCCAGGCCTTTGCTGACATCACAGAATATAACCTGTAACTGTGAACTGAAATAAACCCTTTGTGCCATAAACTGATTTTTCCTCAGTTATTTTGTCTCAGTAACCAGAAGCTGAATAAAACAATCATCATGCAGAGAAAATTATTTAGTGCTCTTTTTTTTTTGCTTTGTTTTTACCTCTGTGTTTCAGATTTGATAAGTTCTAGTATCTTAAATATGATTTCACTGATAATTTATCCTATTGGCACATCCTTTTCTTAATCCCATCCAAAAATATTCTATTTCAAAGATGTTCTCACTTATGTATTATACACTTGAATTTCTTTGTGGTGGAGTTCTTTCTTTGTTTTAATTATTAATTTTCAAACAATGTTGTTCATTGTTGAATCACTAAAATATTTGCAGGGATTATTTAAGTTTTGCACCTGGTTTGAGATTTGTACTGTTACTGTAACAAAATGTGATTTAGTGTTTTTTTTTTTTTAAAGTATTGCTTATTTATTTGCAAGAGAAAGAAGCAAACAAACAAATGGGGGTGCCAGGGCCTCTATCTACTGCAAACAAACTCTAGACACATGCACTATTTTGTGTATCTGCTTTTACATGGGTACTGGAGAATAGAACTCCAGTCCTTAGGTTTTGCAGGCAAGTGCCTTAACCATGGAGACATGTCTCCAACACTGGTTTAGGGTTTTGTTTGCTTAGTCAGTTAATTATTTCTTGGGCACTTTGCTTTCAGTCCTCAGTGGTTCATGGTGGAAGCATATTGCATATCACAGAGGAAGACTGTTCACCTAATTGCCAGGATATGAAAAGAACTGGTATTTCACAGTCCCTGGTGAAGCCACTCCTCAATGTTTTAAGAATTACATCCAATGTTTTCCTGTGAACCGGATACCAGCACAAAGGGGAAGGAGACCAACACAGAGAAAAATCAACTCCTACCAAATCAGAGAGCCAGAGCCTCAGAGGCCCCCAACACCTCAGCACTGAAGCAGACCAAAAATGAACCCAACATGGCTCAGGGAAATTTTGCGGAAGAGGGGGCAGAAAGAATGTCAGAGTCACATGTTGGGTCATGATTTGCAGAGACATTTATCATACCAACAACTGGGGGCTAACTCCACAATGCACGACCCATTTACATCAACAAGGAGGGTCCAATGGGAGGGGGTAGATCATAGATGAGCCTGAACAATGGTACCAAACTGCCTGTATTTGCTGAAAAGAAAAATAATAAATTACATTTAAAGAAAAAAAAAAAAAGAATTACATCCAAGTCCCACATCTTAAGGGTTTCTAATTCATTCCAGTAGCACCAAGTTGATGGCAAATCCTTTAACACATGTACATTTGGGGAATGGTTAACATCCAAACTATAGCTTATAATTACCTGATTATTCATTTTTCTTGTAATTGGTGGATACATGTGAGATATTGCTTATTTCAAAGAGGGAGACTGAAGTGGATGCTGTTTTTCACTAAAGAAAACATAATCGTATAGTATTTTCTGTCAGCAGGCTAAGGATCTATCTATTTGTCTGTCATCTATCTTTTTATCATTTATCTATGTATCTATCTAGTCTCATCTATTATAGTCAGTTCCATGTTACTGGGATGAACAGCTGAACCTGAGACCATTTAGGGAAGAAAGGGATTTCTTTCAAGCTTTCGAATCCAGGGGAGAAGTTCCATCAGTGGTGGAAAAGGCTGCTTCCATACATACACGCTGAGAGAAACCATCTTCAGCCAGCAAACACAAAAAGCAACAATCACAAAAATTGGCAGGAAACAGCAGGATCCCGGGCATAGCTCAGACCACTCAGCATACCTTTGGCTGGAATTCAGATCTGCCAGAAACAAACTTTAGGGCTGGACCCCAGGAACCATCCCCAGTGACACCTCCTCCAGCCAGATGGCTAGAGATTCAATTCTTTGGCAGCAGACTAAGGATCGATTTATCTATCATTTATCTATCTATCTATCTATCTATCTATCTATCTATCTATCTATCATCTATCATCTATCTATCTATCTATCTATCTATCTATCTATCTCTACCTATCATCTCTCTATCCATCTATCTATCATATACCTACCATATATCTAGCTATCTAATCTAGCTATCTTTCATCTATCATTTTCTATCTGTCTGTTTGTCCACATTCATTCAGAACAATGTATTAAAAATGGCTTCCATTTTAGTTTATTAAACTTTTATCTGGTTTCCAGTGATATAAGGGTGGGCTCTGTGCTTTGTGCTTTTGTGGGCTCAAAGGGGATAACTAGAAAGACTGCTCTCTGCTTCCAATTTAGTTCCATTCCTACAAAATGATACTTTATAAGTGAAAGGTAAAAAATTCACTTAATATTTGTCAGTGTTGTTTGGTGACTAATAATTATTTTCTGTAGTTTGTGTGAAAATCTAAGTACCACAGAAGAGTGACAACTTGGAGTAAAGTAGTATACATGCTACAAAGACCAAAGAAAGAATAATCATAGGGTCAGCTAGAGGAATAATCCATAAAAATGGCAATAGGGAAGGAAAACATATCAGCACAGGAAGAAAAATATTTTATAATTCCTCCCACTGAATTAGTCAAGATCAAATGACTGGGGTTCTGAAATCTGGATTGTGGAACTTTGAATATAGATCTTTTTGAGAAAACTATTAAAAAAATATATGGGGTGGCTTTGAAATGACTGCATCCTAAGATAATAAAATTTTATCATAGAAATAGTAAATCAAGTCTTGATAAACTCAAGAAAACCCATTTACTTCCTTTCAGGTTTTGTTGTTGTTATTGTTGTTGTTATTTATAATAGGGAGGAATAAAACTTTATCTAGTGTGTTTCATCTTTGAGAAAAACATTTAAAATGACTTTTAGGTAAAAAATTTGGCTTTTGTTTAGAAATGGTATAATACTATAACATGCTTAATCTATTCCACATGCCAACTCAAAATAAGACCTACATATGAGACCAGTATTACAGAGGAAATGACCTGATTAATCTTCAATTATTTTTAGTTATTATGTAGAGTCATGATGGATGGCAGAATTATTTATTAAATGACCCAAGGGAAGAGATGGACCATCTCTTGTGTTTTCTGAGATCAAAAGCAGTAGCAAAGCTCAAGAGTAACATCTTCACCAAGAACTCACTGCAACTTGTTTCTTTTGGAAACTTTCCTTGCAAGAGGTTTTACATAATCTGGAAGCCAATTTAATGGGATACTGGAAAGAAAGCTTTAAATCATAAGTCAGAATTTATTGTTTTCACATAAGGAGGAAAAGTAAACTGTGTTTTAGTATAGTTGTACCATTAAGAGTCCTTTGAGAAAAGAGAATGAGAACCTATTTATTTTCGACAAAGGAATCCTCTATTCTCCCATGCACCTCTAGGTTAGGAATGCAGCACTAGAGACGGCTTAGAAGACAGACTGCATACAGCAGATTGTGCAGCTCGCTGAACTGTGATCTGCACAGCATGCTCACCAGGTAAGACTCTTCCTGGGATTATGGATCTGACATTTGGGGCTTACCAGTTAAGAAGAGACTTTGTGGAAAGCAAATAGAAATAAAAGCAAGAAAATAAAATTAATTTTTCCTTAGAAATATAAACCTACTCTCTAAATCCTCAAGTCTCTGCTCTAACTATAGCATTTACTAAAGCACTCAGAATGAACAGCATTTTTCATGGCTATATTAAGCTTACAATAGAAAAGCAGAATGAGTTAGATGGGAATAAGAAATTATATATATTATTGTACAGTAAGGCTTACCTCAAAAAAGCAAGAAGGAAGTATTTTGAAAGTTTTGTTCATGAAGAAATAAATGTTTGAAGAGATAGATATTCTTGGCTTGATCAAAACATTACACAATGTTCACATATATAAAATATCATGTTACCTCACTGATGTATTAATTTTTATGTTTTTAGTTTATTTATTTAGTTGCAAGTAGAGATAAAGAAGAAAGACAGAGAAAATGGGCATGCCAGGGCCTCTAGTCACTGTAAAAGAATACCACATCCTTGGCCTACTTTATGTATCGGGTTTACATGAGTTCTGTAGAATTGAACTCATGTAAAGCCAGATACATAAAGATACTCATGTAGAATTGGGTTCTTAAACTTTGTAGTCAAGTGCCTTTACTGTTAATCCATTGTCATTGCTCCAACCATCCCTTTTTAAAATAATATTATGGTTAAATTAATTTAACTAAAAGGTAGAGCCTGGCACGGTGGGATGCACCTTTAATCCCAGCTATTAAGAGGCAGAGTTAAGAGGATCACTGAGAGTTCCAGGCCAGCTTGAGACTACATGATGAATTCCAGGTCAGCCTGGACTAGAAGAAGACCCTTACTCAACAAACAAAACAATAAAAAATTAACTCACTAAAAAAAGAGACTATTAAGTGTCAGACAAAGTTTACACTAAAATGTTATGCAAGTACAATAGGAAGAGTTTAGTTAAGAAATAATTGGGGGCTGGAGAGATGGCTTAGTGGTTAAGCGCTTGCCTGTGAAGCCTAAGGACCCCGGTTCGAGCCTCGGTTCCCCAGGTCCCACATTAGCCAGATGCACAAGGGGGCGCACGCATCTGGAGTTCGTTTGCAGTGGCTGGGAGCCCTGGCGCGCCCATTCTCTCTCTCTCCCCCTCTATCTGTCTTTCTCTCTGTGTCTGTCGCTCTCAAATAAAAAAAAAATAAATAAAAAATAGACAAGAAATAATTGGTTGAAGAGCTAGCTCAGCAGTGAAGACATTTACCTGCAAAGTCTAAACATATGGGTTTGATTCCCCAGTTCCCACATAAAGCCAGATGCACAAAGTGTCACATGCATGTGGAGTTCATTTGCAGCAGTGGCTGGAGGTCTGGGCATGCTCATTCATCCTCTCTCTCTTCTCTCCTCTCCTCTTCTCCTCTCCTCTCCTCTCTTTTCTCTCTCTCCATCACCCTTTGTTTCACTCTGCTAACCAATAAATTAATAAACTATTTTAAAAAATAAATAAGTCCTTTATACCACCTAGAAGTAGCTAACAAAATACTCCACATCTGGATTAATGGTTTACTAGTGATTGTGTTTTAAACACTATATGATGCATTATAATCACAAAACAACTGTATCATATATTAAAAGTATAAACCATAAACTCAAAAACATAAAATGATTCTTACAGTTGAATAGTACATTCATCGGTTTCCACCCTGTTCTTCTGAGTTATTAAATCACATTAAATGGCTTATGAACACAGGTATATCTCACTAGAGACTAACTTAAAACAAATCTCAAAGATGTTTAATTGAACACTTTTCTGATTAAATACTGATAGCCTTCTGCATGTTTCAAATATATGTGTTTATACCTTTGTAAATATGGATAGATTATGAGACAAGAATGAAAAAGACTAAAATAAACATAAAAGAGAAAAAAATGATCCCTGCATTCAACATACACTCTACAGAGAACCTCAGTAACCTTTCTGCTAATGAGTGAAATATATCAAATGAAATCCCCCTTTGGACATTTTTCAGATATTAAATTCTGAAATCACATATCTTGCAAAGGTAGAAACATTCCTATCATATTAACAGCTTGAAATTTCACACTGTGAACATTGAAAGGGAAAGTAAAAGGAGGTTAAAGACAAAGCTAATTAGAACATGGAGTTTTGCTGGGTTAATGTGTAGGCTTTGGAGGCCTGGGTTTAACAAGTTATATCCGTTGTCGTTAGCCTCAAAGACTGACCTGCCCTTAAGCAATTTGATGATCAAACCTCCATCTCTCAGCATGCCATAGACCCACATTGCAATTTCAAGGGTGTGAATGTGGGGTAAACAAACTCACAAACAGTAAACAGCTTTGGCAAACCTATGTTCCCAAAAGGGGCTCAGCATTAATAGAAGGGAAGGAACTGTTTAATAGAGGTTGTACACTGAAGAATTGATTTCACATGGGACAGACTCTTTCTTACCTGGTGACAGCATAGCTATTCATCATTCATAATTGACGTATAAAAAGTGGCACAGTATGTACTACAACTCCTACAAAGTAACAAGGGAGAGTACAGAATTCAATGGACAAATGTACAAAGAACCACAGTCAGCAAATAAAAGAAAAAAGAGAACAAATATATCAAATATTTGAAAAGATAGTTGAAACCAGTAATTAATTAAATGCAAACCATTATTAATAAAAGGACCCAAATGTAGGAGTTGTAGCAGCATGTAATGTAATAAAAATGTTATTCCAAATGTAAGCAGGAAACATTTATTCCATTTTGATGGAACTACAGGCCACTCACAGTAGCAGACAGGTATTATTTAGCTAAATATAGGAATAATATATTCTCTGATATAGAGTCTAATATCAGGTACATAATGCAGACTTAGTTCTACCTACATAAATCCTACATAGTTCTTGTAGAGTTTATGGATAGGGTTTCTTTCCATAACATCAGTACTTTCTGCCTCCTAATCAGTACACAGCATGTATATAAGCCAACAATACAAGAAGGGTTACATGTCTATTGAGAGAGAACAGTAAAGTCAATGCAGTTCTTGCCTCTCATGGACTTTTCAACACTGAAACACACACACACACACACACACACACACACACACACACACACACACATCGCTAGACCATGAAGGAAAAACAGAACACCATTAACAGCAAAACACCATCAATGTAAATTAAAATAAATATGTATATGATGAAACAAGTTTTCAAAGAATGGATGCATAAATATACACAAGGAAAATATTTTTTAAACAAGAGCCCATGATGACAGGGCTCTGCAAGTGAAGGGTCAGCATAAGAAGGTATGTTATATGTGGTGGAGTGCTGTGGTTGAGGCAGATGACTAGTTGGATAATTCTTTAATTTCGTTCTTAAAGATTGACATCACCAGACAGAGAGTGATTCAACATCTGGTAACCCAAAGACACAAGCCGGGAGTGAAGCAACACCCTCAGCTTGATCGGATAGCTCAAAGATGCAAGTAGGACAGGATCGATCTTTATTTTTGGGTCTTTTTTTTCTGGTGGCAGATCTCTTCTTGGACAGATTCTTCCCATTATCTCCCACTGCCTGTTGGCTACTCCTGAGTTATGTGATTTCCTTTACATTCAGCATTAAATAACACTTTTCATTCCTAAACCACCAAAGAAAACCCTGGTCATTTGCATGACTGGGTCAGTTGAGGTTATAGTATGACCTTATGAATGATTATGGGTAAGTAATTGATCTTTTTCTAATTCTAGTGTCTAGCTTCCAACCCTATTCCTCATAGGTGCTCAGCCTCCTGCCCTGTACACACTGGATTCCCAACTGCCTACACCATGCACACTGGGTGCCCAGGCTCTTGTACCATATATACTGGGTACTGAGTCTCCTGCCCTGTGCACAATAAACTTCATGCTCTCCTCCTAATCCTTCATCAGAAATGAATGAATTGGATTCATTTCCACAGGGAAGGTCCTACTTCAGCTTTCCATCACTGATCTATCTATCTAGGCTATCATTCTTACATTTGTAGAATACAGAACATTAAAATTGAATTTACTGAAATATTTTCTACTCTTTCAAATGAAATGTTCCATGCTTATATATAAGTGTTACTTTTTCCTATATTAATGCACACTAGAAATCACAGTGGGCCACACACAGAAATGATCTAACATACATAATTATATTTTTCATTTCCACCTTGTTAAAAGACTACAATGGCTTCATTGTCCCCTCATTATTGCTTATTGTATTGATAGAAAGTTAGCCTCAGGGGCTCCCCTTCATCAGTATGAAAATGCTATATATACTGTTATATTGAAAAGTAAGGTGGTTTGATTCAGGTGTCCCCCATAAACTTAGGTGTTCTGAATGCAAGGTTCCCAGCAGATGGAGATTTTGGAACTAATGCCTCCTGGAGGCAGTATATTGTTGGGGGTGGGCTTATGGGTAATATAGCCTGTTTCTTATTGCTAGTGTTTGGTACAATCTTCTGTTGCTATTGTCCACTTTATGTTGGCCAGAGGTGATGTCCACCCTCTGCTCATGCCATGATGGAGCTTCCCTGTGAGTTTATAAGCTAAAATAAACTTTTTTACCCTCAAAGCTGCTCTTGGTCACATGATTTCTGCCAGCAAGGTGAATCTGACTACAACAATAATGTTGATACCGAGGAATGGTGTCAATTGCTGCTAGACACCTGATTATGTGTTTTGGCCTTTTGGAGCTGATTTTCAGGAGGCATGTAGAAGGACTTAAAACCTTGGCCTCAGAGATGTCTTGCATTGCTGTAAGTACAGCATGATGGACTGTTCTGGTCAGAGTGGAAAGACATAAATGAAGTAATACTGTGGAATGTGAGGGTTAGCTTGTGAGAGTGAGAAAGAACTTTGCATGGACCAGTGTAGAAACAGTGTGAGAGGCTTGCTGTTGTTCCCATGTTCTGAGAATTTGTGCAGGGTTGCATTGTGTAGAAATGGACTGGTGTGAGCAGAGGGATATGGCACAGAAATGAAATCTTTGGGCTAAAATTTCTCCCATGGATCAGGCCTCCAGTTCAATTAGAGAGCAGATGGTTTCCAACATGACAGACGTGGCACTATTGCACCTGTTGGCTCATTTGACCTGGCTGGCCAAATATAAGTATTGTAATGTCCACTGTTGAGTATCTTCACTGGTGATTTCTCTTTCTCCCATTGAATTGAATGCAGAATGGATTCTTCCAGTTTTCTGTCAGCTGGTCTACATGGAGGAGATTATCAGCTCAGTGTCAGCAGGATTTCTCAGTGGCCTTGCAGCCCAAGTTTGTGGAGTCTTCAGCAATACAGTCTTACCATTTACTCCTGGTGGGAAACCAAGGGCCTCAGCAATGGCCTATAATGTTTTGGGGGCATCAGGGACCTCCCTGGCCAACAACTCACTGGAAAGTATCCCATCCCTGGCACACTTTCCTGTTGATCATGTCCTCCCTATGCTCATGCCATTTTCCTTGCCATGATGGAGATTCCCCTCAAGTCTGTAAGCCAAAATAAACTTTTCCCCCAACATTCTGTCCTTAGTTGGATGATTTCTGCCAGCAATGTGAACCTGACTGTAACAAAAGGAAGGTTTTGCTGAGCTTTTATTAGTATTTTTTTTATCAGTAAGGCGTACACTGTTTTTAATGTACATGCCTCTAAGATTTGCCAAGCATTATGTCTCTCTTAGTTTATTTTTGACTTTAAATTTTAACATTTTAACATGAAATTTGTAATATTATTATTAAAAATTACAATAATATCAAGTTTTCCACATATTCTTCCCCCAGTTTCTACTTTATACATAACTTATTAGTGTAAGTGGACTAGTCATAATTAATTAACCAATGATGATGTAAAATTAGTAACCATTACCTATTCTTTATCCAGATGTGCTTTGCTTTTGTTGGATAACTTTTCTTTTCTAGAATCATCTCCTAGACAATCTATGGCTCCTGAATATTCCATTGCCCAAAACAGAAGGATTCTATATGATTTATTTATATCCTCTTAGATTTTGATTAGCCCCCCCCTCCACCTTTCCTTTACTTAATCTCTTCCCCTGATCTATTATTAGTTTTTTTTTTTCTCAAGAAGTTTTGGGTTCTCTTTTTAATTTTTTTTTTAATTTGTTAATCCACTATAAATTAAAGCTAGATGTATGCACCACTACTTGTGTCTATCTTTAGATGGGGACTAGGGAACCTGAATCCTGAATCCTGGCCATCAGGCTTTACAGTCAAATGCCTTTAACCACTGAGCCACCTCTCTAACCATTATCCCTGAGTTTTGAAGGAGTCTCAATTTTTTCCTCAAAAGGAAATATCACACTCTACTTTTAATACTGGTATGGCTTCTAAAGCAAAGTTGACTATAATTTCTGTCCTCACTTGCAATAATCAGCTTCATGTTACTGAGATAAACCTCTAGACCAGACACAGTTTTTGGAAGGTTTTATTGAAGCTTACAGAAACAGGGGAAATTTTATAATGGTGGAAGGTGGCCCACTTTTATAGGTCCAGACAGAGAGAAATACCATCACCATGATCACAAGCAATCATACTCCAGGAACTAGAAGCAGAACTCAAGGTACTTTACATATGTTTAGAATGGAATTTGAGATCCACCCCGAGAAATGTATCCTTCAGCCAGAAAGCTGGATATCCAAGATACATCTTGAATAAAACTCGTGAATCTATTGGAGAACATCTATTCAAAAAACTATTGCTGGACATAGGCAGGACCCTGGGTTAAAGCAAAACTAAGCTGTCTGACACAAAGTCCTCAAGCTATGGAGGGGTTGCAGCAGCCTGAACTATGGGTCATATCTCAGGGACCAAACTGGCAGGGGAGCTCTTTCTCCCTTTCTTGGGGGTTGCAGTGAGCCAGGATGCTTCCCCCATTATTGGGGGTTGCAGTAATCCTGGATCCCTGGACAAAATCTCAGACCCCCAGATTGGCAGGAAGTAAGGCCACTCCCTCTCCAAGCATAGGAGATACCTGGACATTCAGATAAGACTTGGCTTTTCCCATAACCCTGTGGCCTTTGGCCAGTTGCCAAGGAAACTTCTTTTATGGTAGCAGCTAGCACCTATACAAATCTGAGCCTCCTGAACCCTATACCTTCCCTCTGCTATTGTCTGCATGCTGGAATGAATGGTCCCATATGCTAATTAGGCACCAGCAAGCAACCTTGTACATCCAATCCCCTTAGGACCCTCTTCCCACCCTCAACTGCTTATCAATACATTTCCCTGAAAATAAACCGAGAGATGCTTACTAAAACTGTGTCCCAAAAGTGATTCATGCATGCTCACTTCCACACTTGCCTGGGATGCCTTGGGGAAATGCAGCCAAGCCTTGGAGGACCCAGGAACCCATAAACTATCACAGTTTTTCTCTGGACCCCACTAGATTCATAGTCATCTCATACTGGATATTGTATTTGGTCTAATTTTAAAGGTCTTCACACTTCTGGCCAACATGGCAACCACCTAGCTGTGCTGCAAATCCTGGGGAAAGAAAGGCAAGACATTAAGGCTTCGCTGGGTCTTTTAGGGGAGATCAATCTCCAATAGATTGCCAGTGGGAGAGCACATAAGGGGAAAATACAGGGAATCGCTGATCCCCTTGCAGGCAGGTAGCCCATCTCTCCCCCCCCCCAGGTAGCCGCCATATCCATGGTGCCACCAAAAGCCAATTGATACTTGTGTTTGGAAGCTTAGACTGCTCTCCACTTGCCCACTTACTGCTCCAGCCACCACATGTTTAGTGACTGCTGGCAATGACAGGGAATCACTGATTCCCTCTTGGATGGGTAACCCACCCCTTACCCCAAGTAGCCAACATATCCCCGGCTCTGCCACACACAGATGGATACCTGCATGTGGAAGGTTTGACTGCTCTGCACACTCGCTCACTTATTGCTCCTGCCACTGCACATTCAGTGGACCCAAGACCACAGCAATTACCACACAAGCTCAGAATGTGTCTGTTGCTTGAGCCAGCTTAGGTGGCATCCCCTGCCTGTCTGCCACACCAGCCAACCGCCATTGTCCGGTGGTGGGGGAGCACAGACTCTTTCTGGGTCTCAGTGTTCCCATGCTAGAGTTTGGGCTGCTTCAGTGCTTGGTGTCTCAGTGTCCCTCATGCTCAAATACAGGCAGCTTTGGTGCATTACTGCTTGAGAGATCAGGTAACTTTGGTGCCCCAGACAGGCAGTAGATCAGGTGGCTTTAGCAAGTGAGAATCAAAGGCCAGTCTGCTTGGAAATTGCCCCAGACAGCCTCACATTCTCATTGTGCTTGAGCCCAGGCTGATCCACCCACCTAAGTGCCCAAACACAGTTATGGGCAAACCACAGCACAAAAGAAATAACATGAAAAATTAAATGCAAGAAAATCCTGTTAAATCACCCAGTCAGACAATGATCATAACTAATCAAAACATAAAAGAGTCATTAGGAACAAAATGAAGCTATGAGCAAAGCAACCCCGACCAAGATACTGGTAGAACTTGCAGAAAAGCAACAAAGGACCAATAATCATGTGGATGCTGCCATCACTAAACTAGATATAATAGATAAGAAAATGGAAGGAGTTAAAAGAAAGTTAAGAGATTTGAGGGAGAGTGATCATAATACTATATTGCTAGAAATCAACAACAAAAGAACCACCAAGAATCCCAATAGCACCTGCAAACTGAACAGCACACTTTTAAACAATAAATGGATAGTGGATGAAATAAAAAATGAAATTGTAAAATTTCTAGAATTAATGACAATAAGAACACATCATACCAAAACTTCTGGGACACAATGAAGGTGTTCCTCAGGAGAAAATTCATTGCACTAAAAGCCTTCATAAAAAATACAGAGAGATCCCAAATCAACAACATAACCATCCACCTAAAGGCACTGGAAAAACAAGAAAAATCCAACCCAAAGAGCTCCAGAAGAAAAGAAATAATTAAAATCAGAGCAGAAATTAATGAATTGGCAACCAAGGAAACAATTAAGACAATTAACAAAGCAAAGAGCTGGTTCTTAGAAAAGATAAACAAGATAGACACACCCATGGCCAATTTGAACAAGAAAAAAAAAAAGAGAGAGAAGCTGCAAATTAACTAAATTCAAAATGAAAAAGGAGAGATCACAACAGGCATAAGTAAAATCAGGGCTTATTTCAAAAATCTCTACTCCACAAAATTGGATAATGTGGAGGAGATGGATAAATTCCAGGATGCATATCATCTATCAAAGCTAAACTCAGAGCAGATTAATCAACTCAATGAACCCATCACACTCATGGAGATTGAAAAAGTAATAAAAAAAAACCTCCTCAAGAAGAAGAGCTCAGGACAAGATGGCTTCTCAGCTGAATTCTATCAAACCTTCATGGAAACACACAAACTAATCTTCTTCAAACTGTGCCACACAATTGGAGAACAGGGAAAACTACCCGACTCCTTTTATGAAGCTAGTATCACCCTAATTCAAAAACCTGAAAGAGATGCCACCAGAAAAGAAAACTACCGGCCTATTTCCATAATGAACTTAGATGCAAAGATCCTGAGCAATATCCTCTCTAACCAAATCCCACACATCAAAAGCATTATCCACCTTGACCAAGTGGGATTAATCCCAGGAACACAGGGGTGGTTCAACAAATGGAAACTGTCAATGTCATCCACCTCATAAACAATGTTAAATATAAAAACCACAAGATCATTTCAATAGATGCAGAAAAGGCTTTTGACAAGATACAACATCACTTCATGATAAAAACATTAGAGAGAATTACCATGGTTGGTTCATGTCTTAACATAATAAAGGCAATATACAAAGCTTCAAAGGCCCAAATAATACTTAATGGAGAGAGACTAGAGGAATTCCCATTACGATCAAGAACATACAGGGTTGTCTACTGTCACCTCTGCTTTTTAATATAGTACTGGAAGTCCTAGCTCAAGCAATAATACAGGAGACGGAAATAAAGGGGATACAATTTGGAAAGGAAGAAGTTAAGTTAGCTCTATTTCCCAATGACATGATTTTATGTGTAAGAGACATGAGAGACTCCATCCCAAAACCCCTGAAGGTGATTAACTCCTATAGCCAAGTAGCAAGATACAAAGTCAATGCACAAAAATCAGTAGCCTTTCTATATGCAAATGACAAAGATACAGGGAAAGAAACTGGATAACCATACGCAGGAAACTGAAACTTGATCCACACATTTTTCCATGCACTACACTCAAGTCCAAATGGATTAAAGACCTCAATATAAGACCAGAAACTCAAATACTACTGGAAGAAAATTTAGGAAGTACCTTCCATGATATAGAAATGGGAAAAGACTTCCTGAACAAAACCCCAGTAGCTCGCAATCTTAAATAGTCACTCAACCAATGGGATATCATTAAGCTGAAGAGTTTCTTTACAGACAAGCATACAATAAGCAAAGCCAATAGATTACCCACAACCATGTTTGTAGCGGCTCAATTTGTAATAGCTAAGAGCTGGAATCAACCCAGATGTCCATCACTAAAAGAATGGATAACAAAGATGTGGTATATCTACACAGTGGAATTCTATACAGCAGTAAGAAAAAATGACACAAAGAAATTTGAGGAAAAATGGTTGAACATGGAACAGATCATTCTCAGTGAACTTACCCAATCACAGAAGGAAAAGCACCACATAGTCTCACTCGTCTACAGCACCTAACCTGAATCTACCCAAGATGCCTTACATATCCAGCAAGCTTCTCGTGGACTAGACAATAGGATGGGTGGGGAGGGAGGGGAGGGCACTGGAGGACTGGGAAACACAAACCTAGACCCAAATGGCAAGTGTACCATAAAATTCTACTCCCTAAAAGGCAGACCAAATGGCTGGATCATCACCAGGCCCTTAGAGGAAACAACTGCACCACAAGACCCTAGAGAGGGTATGATGAAGACCAACCTTAATCTTCTACAGCTTCCCTCCCTTCCTCTACTACCCTTTCTCTTTCTCCCTCTCTCTCTAATTCTTGTATATTAGTTATGTTTTCCTTCCTTTTCTTACTGGGCACTGACCTGTAACTCCCAGTACCACCATGTGGCTATCATCCACAATGAGCTTTTGATCAGAGAGATCTACAAGATATACTAAAAAAAAGACAGATTTCTGTCAGAGTACTTGATAACCCACCAAAGGTTATTGGTAAGACCCTACTGCTGAAGTCTCCTTATGTGGTTGGTACTTAAAATGGAATGGCATGGCTGGAAGCTGGAAAAGAGTCATCCCCAGACAGTCAGTGCATCTAGTGCAACAAGGTGCTACATGGGCGACTGAGGGAAAATGACCAATATCTGTCCAAGCAACTCAGGGTCTAACCTACTTAGCAGCAAATAACCTGTTGTGATGCCCACACAAGTGCATTAGTGGCACAGAGCCATGATGGGAAACCAACTGCTCTTGATTCAGCTAACTCATCACCTCAGTGGTATGGGACCCATAGCTGGAGCTGGGAAACATGTCAGAACCATATCAAAACATTAGAGTTATCTCATTTGTCCTGGTGCTAACTTACTTTCAGTTGGAGAATCTGCTTCTCTTTTTCAGATAGATGTAGATCCTAAGGAGAGAGCCACCCCATCATAGCTTAAAAGGTCCCTGGCTGAAACTAAGAAAAATTGGCAAGAAAAAAAGCAAGGGTGCTATTTTCCTGGTGAACTGGTTACCAGCACAAGGGGGAAGGAGATCCACAGAGAGAAAAATCAACTCCTACCAAATCAGAGATCCAGAGACCCAGAGACCCCCAACACCTCACCACTGATGCAGACCAAAAATGAACCCAACATGGCTCAGGGAAATTTTGTGGAAGAGGGGTGGAAAGAGTGTCAGAGCCACATTTTGGGTCATGATATGCAGAGACATTTATCTTACCCATAACCACAATGCATGACCCATATACCTCAACAAGGAGGGGCTAAAGGGAGGGGGTAGGCCATGTATGATCCTAATAATGGTACCAAACTGCCTGTATTTGCTGCATACAAAACTAATTAATAATAAAATAAATAAATAAAAGGCAGAAGGTGAAAAAAAAAGTATTGTGTTATATAATTTTCTCACAGTTCTACTAATAACCTTTTTTTCATCCCAGGTCACCATCAATGATAACATGCTACATTAGTAGCTGGTTCTACTGCCACTCCAGTCGACCTTTATAATATCCCTCAGTCTTTCGTTACTTGTGATATCCTCAATAGTAAGCATATTGTAGGATTCCCTCCCACTGGAGATTGTCTCATAATTTTACTTTTGGTTAGACTAACACATGGTGCCATTTTACCACATCATATCTTAGCTGATACTCAACAGAAATTATTGTTATTGATATGGACTTTGACCAAATGGATGAGGTCGTATCCAGCCTATTCATTGTAAATTTTCTCTTTGCAGTGATATCCTAATCTGCAGCCCATATTGATGGCATGAGGAGATAAGCTTCTCAAAGTTTCTGTTTAACACACGGATTGAGCCATTGAACTGTGGTATATTTACACTAAGAAATATTTGCAAGAATACATAACAGTTGAAAGGAATATAACTTCATGTTGTATTGGTACAAACTCCTGAATAAATATGATAGATGGAATGAGAAAAAAAGAAAAAG
This sequence comes from Jaculus jaculus, assembly GCF_020740685.1. Lineage (NCBI taxonomy): Eukaryota > Metazoa > Chordata > Mammalia > Rodentia > Dipodidae > Jaculus > Jaculus jaculus. The sequence continues at coordinate 71,053,768 of NC_059102.1, forward strand.
AAAAGCTCAAACTAGTCTGTAGTGAGGCTACACCCATCAACAACTCTCTAAATTAATAAAGCTTATCCCCTTTATCCTATCCTGATCTCACTCTCCATTGGAGTATCTGTTTTTCTTTTTCAGAAAGTAGCAAGAACAGAAGACAATAAAAATCTACCAATAATAAAAAAAAAAGAATATATAGCTGACTACCTGGCAGGACATGAACCACATCAGCTAGTGCCCAGGTAAAACAATAGAGAAACTGGAAAGATGTGCAAGATTTCTGATGCTTCAACTGTGATCCTGTCAGCCAGTGCCAGATTCATGGAGGCAGGGACTGAGGATAATCAAAATGCACAAAAGCAGAAATCTAGTAGCTGCTAAAAAGTCAACCCTAAAGTAAACCTAAAGTGCACCCAGCAAGGCTCAGGGAATTTTGCAGAAGGGGTAGAGAGAATATAAGATCCACAGGGTGGGAGGAGATATTCAGAGACATTGCTCCCCCAACAATGATTGTTGATCTCACAATTTATAACTCACAACTCCATGGTGAACACTAGCAATCTCACTAAAGAGGGCTCTCTGTAGAGTGCATGCAAGGATGAAGGAAATGATGGTACCAACATATGATGTGCCCATATGAAGTTTCTACTTAAAAAAAAAAAAGAAAAAGAAAAACGAAAGAAAAAAGGGCCCTAGACAGGGTGTGATAAAGCCCATCCCTAAAACATTTGGCTCTGGCTTATAACTACCAGTTTCAGAAATCAGTTGTAACCCACATTGAACTGCTCATCAGACAGTCCCACAAGGTACCCAAAACAAAACAATCTTCTGTTAAAGAACTTGAATACTCAACTGAGGTAAAAGGTAAGCCCCTATTGTTGAATACCACATGCTGCCAACACAAAACTTGGAAAATCACAGCTGGAATCTGGAAGGAAGCCCATATAACAGTGCTACATGTGCTGCTGGGGAAAAATGGCCAACAATGTCATGTGCCAGCAGGGTACATTGCTATATGAAAGCAACCAGCCTAACAAGATGTACCCACCTGTAAAATGGTGGCACTCAGCCTAGGTGGGTAACCAATGGCTTTCTGATTGGCCTAGTGATCCACTCAGTGGAAAGGAAATTGTAGCTGAAAGTGGGAGCTGACTTTGGTAATTCTTAAATACTCTTCCTGAGTTTACATTTTGCATCCCTTTTAGCTCTAATCATCTGTCCTTATAGTGGACATGTGTTGGTTATATAGTAATGTATGTAAGAAGGGACATATTTAACATTATTGTGATTAATGTAACTCTTTAAGTTGACATGTTTTCCTACCCCACATCCTTTATGAGTTTTCCTTAGGTTTTATTCCTCCTTCTTTCTTAGGTAAGATTTCAAGCCTTCAGGGAATGACAGTGGAAGTAATCCCTTTTCACTAGTGAGATAAAGTAGATAAAGGTGTTTTACCTGGAGAGAAGGCCTTTGTTACACAGAACTCTATGGGCATATTTCATAGTGATGATTCTTTCCCTGCCATAGCCCAAGGAACTATCCATCCTTTATACTGAGAATCAGGTAATGTTTCTAGAAGTAATACCCACTAAATCTGTGGTTTTCGTTAGCATGATTTACCAGAAATTTCTCCTTATCTCGATAGTCCACTCTTATCCTACCTCTAGAAATTCATCAAAATTACCACTTCACTCTTCCTGTTGTTACCATGGTTATTAAGGTCAGACCCTGAGCTCCAATTCCCAATCCCAAGTATACAAACTACATTTGGCTACTCATTGTCAATGAGCAAAGTAATATAGCAAAAAGTGAGTGAAAGAGAGAGACTTATTCAAGGTGGCCACATGGAGAAAAAAAAGGCAAAGATATTCAGTGAAATCTAACCCCCAAGTCTTTCTTCAGTGTCCTAACATGAGATTTGTTGTTTAAACAGAAGCCAAGTGGTAAGTATGCATAGCTAAATTAACTTTAATCCCAGCACTAGGGAGGCAGAGGTAGGAGGATTGCTGTGAGTTCAAGGCCACCCTGAGACTACATAGTTAATTCCAGGTCAGCCTGGGCCAGAGTGAAACTCTACCTCAAAAACACAAAAAACAACAAAAACTACAACAAAAAAATCTACCAATCTAAGAGAAATGGCCCTAATGACAAAGTCTTAGATAAAAATTCCTAATAATTCAATAGAATAATTTAAACTATGTTTTAAAGAATGAAATAATTCTAAGAAAACACAAGTCACCAGTTGAACATCACAATACAAATAAACAAACAAACAAACAAACAATTGAAATGATGGTACAAATAAAAAAAATACAGTAAGTAAAATAAAAAGCTCAATGAAAAGCCTCACCAAAAGAATAGATTACAAGGAGACCAGGATATTAGGATGTGGAAACAAGATAAAGATAAAGGAATTGGCACATTTATTTAAGGATTTTAATATATATTTTAATTTATAAATGGAATATTTAAGATCTTTGCAATACTGTGAAAGGCCAAATATATAAATTATGAGTATAGAAGGATGGCACCATGCCAAAGGGATAGAAAATACTTTTTATAGAACTATAGCAGAAAAATTTTCCAAATATAGTATAAAATATATATGCTGGTACAAGAGAAAACACAGTAAGTGATATCAGAAAACATATTTGCTTGTTTAGGCTAGCAGTTTCCAATGATGTTTATTATTGATGAGGATCTCTTTCTCCAATAATTCTGCATGCATCATAACCTTTTCCAGCTTTCTGTCAACTGGTCTTCAAGGAGGAGGTTTTCAGCTCAGTTATGACTTGATTTCTCAGTGACTTTGGACTGGAGGCCTACTCCATGGAATGGAAAACATACCTGAGACTGAAAATCTAGTTAAAATTCTATTGTAGGGAAGATCATAAACCCTAGGGGTGTAATGCCTTCTATTTTCTCACTAAATGTATATGTTACACTCACCCACTGCCCTTTTAGAAATCTTTTTAATACCCATACCCATATATTAATGCTACTCTCACTTTTGGTTAGAGAAGCTTCTCTTTTCTGATGGTATTGACCACTGGGATGACCCAAAAAGCACTATAGTACTGAATAGTAGTGGTGAAGGAGTGTTCATTACTGAAACATCTCTATCACACCCTCTAAGGCTCAATTTCCATTGCAGAAGAGGTGGTGGAAAGAATATCAGAGCCAAAGCAAGGGTAGGGCGGTTTACAATGCAGTCTTCCAGACACAAAATGGCCTGAATATCTATGACCTTGCAAAGCCTGGTACTACCTACACAAGACCATCATAATATGAGGGAAAAATGATGACATCAAAATAAAATAGGAACTAATTAAGAGGGGGAGGGGATGATGGAGAGTGGATTTGTGAAGCTGTAAGTGGTGTGGGGAAGGAATTATCATGGTTTATTTCTTATAATTATGGAAGCTGTCAATAAACACACACACACATATACATATACATATACATATACATATACATATACATATACATATACATATACATATACATGACACAAATGTAGAAAGGGAACAATATGAAGGGACGAGTGACTGGTGGAAGTGGGAATAGGAGACAAGAGAGGCTAATGGGAAGAATATGAGCAAATTACATGATATTACAGGTATGAAAAGGTCATAATAAAGTGCATCATTTGGGCTGGAGAGATGGCTTAGTGGTTAAGCGCTTGCCTGTGAAGTCTAAGGACCCTGGTTCAAGGCTCGGTTCCCCAGGTCTCACGTTAGCCAGATGCACAAGGGGGTGCATGCATCTGGAGTTTGTTTGCAGAGGCTGGAAGCCCTGGCGCACCCATTCTCTCTCTCTCCCTCTGTCTTTCTCTCTGTGTCTGTTGCTCTCAAATAAATCAATAATTTTTTTTAAAGTGCATCATTTTGCACAATTAAAAAAACTACACAAAATGTACAGAATATAGAGGATTGACTGCTACAGAAGAGGGACACCATCTCACATGTAGCCCAGCAGAATAGCAGTTCATTATTTAATGGAAATATTACAAATGAAAAGCACATGGAAGGATGCATTACAAGTCCTGAAAGATGTAAACCCAGACTACTCTAGCTGCCCAAACTACCAATCATAATTGAAGGAAAAAGAAAATATTTCCATAATCAAAGTAAGTTAAAGAAATTTATAACCATGAAACCAGCTGTACTGGGGATTCTAGAAGAAGTACTTGGGAGTAAAGAGAAGATAAAAGTTTCTAAGAATAATAAACAGCTTCATGAAAGTGTTAAGATATAAAATTAACATATAAAAATCAGGATCTTTCCTATATAGCAATGAGAAACATCCGGAATGAATGAATCAGAGAAGCAATTCTATTGACAAAAGCCTTAAAAATACCTTGGAGTAAATAGGATCAATGTAGTGAAATATCTACATAATGAAGATTCTAAAACACTAAAAAAGAAAGAAAGAAACTGGGGAAGACAGTAGAAGACAGCTACCATGCTCATGGATCAAAAAAATCAATAACATAAAAATGGCCCTCCTACTCAAAGCAATATAAAGATTCACTGCAACCTCGATCAAAACTCCAGTACTATTCTTCACAGAAATAGAAAAAAAAAAAAAAATCACATGGAAAGACAAAAGAACTTGGATTTTCAAAGCAATCCTAAACAAAAATAAAAACTGTTTGGCATGTAGCCATACCTCATTTCAAGGTATATTATAGAGCCATAGCAATAAAAGTAACATACTGTTGCCTACAGGAAACTCATTTCTCATTAAAAGACAGACACTGTCTTAGGGGGAAAGGGTGGAAAATGGTATTGCAAACAAATGGGCCTAGGACACAAGCAGGTATTGCTATCCTAGTATTTGTCAGGATAGACTTGAAACCAACATTAGTGAGGAAAGATTAAAGGAACCCTCCAATATGAGGAAATTACAATCCTAAACATATATGCACCTAACATAGGAGCTCCCAATTTCATCAAACACTATTAGACTTGATGTTCCAGATAATACAAAACACAGTTGTAGTGGGTGACTGGAATATCCCACTCTCATCAATTGACAGGTCATCCTGGCCAAAAAAATGAACAGAGATGTAGAATTTTATGGTACCATTGCCGTTTGGTTCAGGATTTATATCCCTCAACCTCCCCCCCCCCCCCAAATCTCCCTTTCCTTCTCACCCACCCTATTGTCTACTCCTAGAGATGCTTGCTGGGTATGTCAGCATCTTGGGTGATTCAGGTTAGGTGCTGTAGATGAGCGGGACTATGGGGCGATTTACCTTTCTGTGATTGTGTAAGTTCACTGAGAATGATCTGTTCCAGGTTAAACCATTTTTCCTCGAATTTCTTTGTGTCATTTTTTCTTACTGCTGTGTAGAATTTCATTGTGTAGATATACCACATATTAGTTATCCATTCTTCGAGTGATGGATATCTGGGTTGATTCCAGTTCTTAGCAATTACAAACTGAGCTGCTATAAACATGGTTGACCAAATCTCTCTGGACTGAGGCTTGAAGGTTTTAGGGTACATAACAAGTAAGGGAATAATTGGGTCTATTGGTAACTCTATAGTCAGCTTTTTTAGGAGTCTCCCTATTGCTTTCCAAAGTGGTTATACCATCTTACATTCTTACCAACGGTGGATGAGGGTTCCTATTTCTCCATATCCTCACCAGCATTTATTTTCAATTGATTTTTTAATGTTTGCTATCCTAACTGGGGTAAGGTGGAATCTCATAGTTGTTTAATTTGCATTTTCCTGATGACTAGGGATTATGAACATTTTCTTACGTATGTGTTTGCCATTTGTATTTTTTCCTCTGTGACCTGCCTGTCCAGCTCTTTGCCCCATTTTGTGAGAGGGTTGCTTGACTTACTATTGTTTAGGATTTTGAGTTCTTTGTAGAGTCTAGAGATTAGGCCTCTGTCAGTTAGATAATCAGCAAATATTTTCTCCCATTCTGTGGGTAATCTATTGGCTTTGCTTACTGTATGCTTGTCTGTAAAGAACTATTCAGCTTTATGTGATCCCATTGGTTGAGTGACTATTTAAGATCCTGTGTTACTGAGGTTTTCTTCAGGAAGTCTTTTGCCATTCCTATATTATGGCAAGTTTCTCATATATTTCCTCATAAATTTTCTTACACTATTAGCTGAGTTTCTGGCCTTATATTGAGGTCTTTGATCCATTTGGACTTGAGTGTTATGCATGGCGAAATGTGGGGATGAGGTTTCAATTTCCTGCATATGGTTATCCAGTTTGTCCAGCACCATTTTTTCCAGCCTATGTTGTTAGGGCCTTTGTCAAATATCAAGTAGCTGTAGTTGCTTGACCCAAAGTCTGGGTCCTCAATTCTATTCCATTGGTTTATAGTCCTATTTTTATGCTGGTACCATGATGTTTTTATTACTATGGCTTTGTAATATAGCTTCAGATCAGGTATGGTGATGCCACCAGAGGTATTTCTTTTGCTGAGGATATGCTTGGAAATGCGAGGCCTTCTGCCTTTCCATATGAATTTTGAGATCATTTTTTCTATCTCTGTGAAGAACAATGTTGGGATTTTATTGGAATTGCTTTAAAATTGTATATTGCCTTTGGGATGATCACCATCTCCACAATGTTAATTCTGCCTAACCAGGAGCATGGGAGGTATTTCCATTTTCTCAAGTCCTCCTCAATTTCTTTTGTGAGTGTTTTTATATTTTCATTGTATAGATCTTTTATTTCCTTGGTTTATGTTATTCTAAGTTATTTTATTTTTTTTTTTGTTGCTACTGAAAATTTGACCATGTCCCTTATTTTTTTTCTCTGTATCTTTGTCATTTGCATATATAAAAGGTACTGATTTTTGTGCATTGATTTTGTATCCTGCTACTTTGCTATAGGAGTAAATCACCTTCAAGGGTTTTGGGATGGAGTGTCTCAGGTCTCTTCCGTATAGAATCATGTTGTCACCAAACAGAGCTGACTTAACTTCTTCCTTTCCAAATCATATCCCTTTTATTTCTTTCCCCCATCTTATTGCTTTAGCTAGGACTTCTAGTACTATATTGAAGAGCAGAGGTAAGAGTTGCCATCCCTGTCTTGTTCCTAATCTCAAGGAGAATTCTTCCAGTCACTTTCCATTAAATGTTATTTGGGCCTTAGGAGCTCTGTATACTGCCTTTATTATGTTAAGATATAAACCAACCATACCAATTCTCTCCAATGTTTTGATTATGAAGTGATGTATTTTGTCAAAGGCCTTTTCTGCATCTATTGAAATGATCATGTGGTTTTTGTGTTTAGCCTTGTTTATGTGGTATATAACATTGACAGATTTCTGTATGTTGAACCACTCCTAGGTTCTTGGGATGAATGACACTTGAACAAGATGGATAATGCTTTTGATGTGTTGTTGGATTCGATTTTTTTAGGATTTTGTTCAGGATCTTTGCATTTCAGTTCATTAGGGAAATAGGTCAGTAGTTAATTAGGGTGATACTAGCTTCATTGAAAGAGTTGGGAAGCTTTCCCTGTTCTCAAATTGTGTGGCACAGTTTGAGAAATATTGGTTTGAGTTCTTCCATGAAGGTTTTATAGAATTCAGCTGAGAAACCATTTGGTCCAGGACTCTTCTTTTTGGAGAGATTTATTATTATTATCAATACTTTTTAAATCTCAATGAGTGTGATAGATTTGTTTAGGAGATTAATCTGCTTTAAGTTTAGCTATGATGGATGCTATGTGTGCAGGAATTTATCCATTTCCTCCACATTATCCACTTTTGTCGAGTAGAGGTTTTTGAAATAAATCCTGATGATTTTTCAATTTCACATATGTCCCTTGTGATCTCTCCTTTTTCATTTAGAGTTTTGTTAACTTGAAGCATCTCTGGTTTTTTGCTTGATCAAATTGGCCAGGGGTTTGTCCATCTCATTTATTTTTTCAAAGATCCAGCTCTTTGTTTTCTCAATAATCTTAATTGTTTTTTTTAGTTACCAATTCATTGATTTCAGCTCTGATCTTTATTCTTTCTTTCCCTCTGGAGCTTTTTGAGTTACATTTTTCTTGCTTTGCCAGTGCTTTTAGGTGGATGGTTAGGTTATTGATTTGGGATCTCTCTGTCTCTGTTATGAAGGCATTTAGTGCTATGAATTTTCCCCTGAGAACCACCTTCCTTATGCCCCATAAGCTTTGGTACAATTGGTTTTCATCATCATTTCTAGAAATTTCACAATTTCAGTTTTTATTCCATCCACTACCCATTTATTGTTTAAAAGTGTGGTGTTCAGTTTCCAGCACCGATGGGATTCTTGGTGGGTCTCTTGTTGTTAATTTCTAGCAATATAGGATTGTCATTTGATATACAGTGAATTATGTCAATCTTGTTAAATATATTGAGATAGGTTTTGTGACCAAGTATATGATCTATTTTAGAGAATGTTCCAAGAGCTGCTGAGAAGAATGTGTAGTCTGTGGTTTGGGGATGGAATATCCTGTAGATGTCTGTTAGGTCTAAGTTTTGTTGAGCTCTCTTACTTCCCGGTTGAGTTTCTGTTTGGAGGATCTGTCCATTACTGTTGAATTGAAGCCCCCAACTATGATGGTGTTGGTGGCTATTTCTGTTTTATTGTCAAGTAGGTTTTGTTTTATGAACTGTGGTGCCCTTGTATTTGCTGCATAAAGATTGATGATTGTGATATCCTCTTGCTGGATCATCCCCTTGATAAGTAGGAAGTGGCCTGCTTTGTCTTTTTTTATTATTTTTTGTTTGAACTCTACTTTATCCAATATTAATATAGCTACACCTACTTGTTTCTAATTCCCATTTGCTTGGAATATTGTTTTCCACACTTTCACCCTGAGGAGGTGTCTGTCTTTAGTGGTGAGATGGGTTTCTTGAAGACAACAGATTGAGGGATCTAATTTTCTGATCCATCCTGTTAGCTTGTGTCTCTTGATGGGTGAATTAAGGACATTATTATTTAGGGTATTGACCGTGAGATTTGGTTTGATCACTGCCATACTGTCTTGGTATATGTGGTTTGGTGTTTTCATTGACTTTGTAGTTTTTTGTGCCTTCTCTGAGTTTGGTTATTGTGATCTGCTTCTTCTAGGCATTTGAGGTTGCTTATATGATTGTTTTGTGTAGAGAATTTCCTGAAATACCCTCTGTAGGTTTGGTTATGTGTTAATACAATTGTAAAGCTGAGATTTGTCAAGGAAAATTTTTCTTACACCATCTATCAGGAGGGATGTTTTTGATGGGTAAAGTATTTAGCGATGGAAGCCATAGGTTCTAAGACTTTGCAGTGTTTCCTTTCAGGCCCTTCTGGCTTTCATGGCTTCCATTAAGAAGTCTTGAGTAATTCTGATAGGATTATCTTTAAAAGTGATGTGCTTCCTCTGTGAACTTCCTGTTCAGCACTTTGCCCCATTTTGTGAGTGGGATGATTGACTTCTTACTGTTTATATTTTTGAGTTCTTTGTAGATTCTAGAGATTAGGCCTCTATTAGAAATACACATGGCAAACACACACTTAAGAAAATGTGCATCATCACTAATCATTAGAAAAATGCAAATTAAAACAACTATGAGATTCCACTTTACCCCAATAAGGATAGCAAACATCAAAAAATCAAACAAAAATAAATAATACTGGCGAGGCTGTGGAGAAGTAGGAACAGTCATCCACTGTTGGTGGGACTGTAGCATGGTACAACCACTTTGGAAAGCAATATGGAGATTCCTGAAAAGGCTGATTATAGAGATACCAACATACCCAGTTATTCCCTTACTGGGCATATACCCTAAAACTTTCAAACCACAGGCCAGAAGGATTTGCTCAACCATGTTTGTAGTGGCTCAATTCGTATTAGCTAAGAGCTGGAATCAATCCAGATGTCCATCACTAGAAGAATGGATAACTACGATGTGGGATATCTACACAATGGAATTATATACAGCAATAAGAAAAAAAAATGACACAAGGAAATTTGAGGAAAAATGGTTGAACCTGGAACAGATCATTCTCAGTGTACTTACCAGATCTCACACACACACACACACACACACAAAAAAAAAAAAAAAAAAAAAAAAAAAATCACCACATAGCCTCACTCATATACAGCACCTAACCTGAATCTACCCAAGATACCTTACATACCCAGCAAGCATCTCATGGAATAGACACTAGGATGGATGAGGAGGGAGGGGAGGGCATCGAAGGGATGGGAAACACTAATCTTGACCCAAACGGCAGACCAAATGGCTGAACCTTCACCAGGCCCTTACAGGAAACACCTGAACCACAAGACACTGGAGAGGGTAGGGTCAAGTCTAACCTAAATCTTCTACATCTTCCCTCCCTCCCACTCCCTCTCTCTCTCATCTCTCTAACTCTTGTATATTTGTTATCTTTTTCCTCATTTTCTTAGTGGGCACTGACCTGTAACTGCCAGTACCAGCATGGGGCTATCAATTGCAATGTGCTTTTGATCATAGAAACCTACAAGTTTTCCTAAAAGATTGACAGACTTCTGTCAGAGTACTTGAGAACCCACCAAAGGTTAGTGGTAAGACCCTATTGCTGAAGACACCATATGCAGCTGACACGTAAAATGGAACAACATGGCTGAAAACCAGGAGAGAGTCAGTCCCCAGACAGTCAGTGTGTCTAGTGCCAGAATGTGCTACATGAGCAACTGGGGGAAATGACTAATATCTGTCCAATCAACTCATGCTGTAACCTACTTAGCAGCAAATAACCTGTTGTGATGCCCACAGAAGTGCAATAGTGGCACACAGCCATGGTGGGGAACCAACTGCTCTTGATTTGGCTAACTGATCCCCTCAGTGGTACAGGACCCATAGCTGGAGCTGGGAAACAAGGCAGAACCATATTCAAATATAAGCCCATTCTCCCATGTCAAGCTCCCAGCAGTCATGGGCTACAAGAGGGCCTACACTTATTAAACTCTCTATTAAAAAAGGAAGGGTTATCTCATTTGTCCTGGTGCTAACTTACTCTCCATTGGAGAATCTGCTTCTCTTTTTCAGATAGATGCAGATCCTAAGTAGAGAGCTACCCTATTATACCTCAAAAGGGCCCTGTCTGAAACTAAGGAAAATTGGGGAAACAAGCAAGGGTGCTGTTTGCCTGATGAACTGGATACCAGCACAAGGGGGGAGGAGAGCAACACAGAGAAAAATCAACTCCTACAAAATCAGAGAGCCAGAGCCTCCAAGGCCCCCAACACCTCATCACTGAAGCAGAACAAAAATGAACCCAACATAGCTCAGGGAAATTTTGCAGAAGAGAGGGTCAAAAGAATGTCAGAGTCACATGTTGGGTCATGATATGCATAGAAATTTATTGTACCATTAACTGTGGGCTAACCGCACAATGCATGACCCATATACCTCAACAAGCATGGGTCAAGGGGAGGGGTAGGCCATGGATGAGCCTAATAATGGTACCATACTGCCTGTATTTGCTGAAAAGAAAACTAATAAATTAACAAAATAATAATGATAATAAAATAAAAAACAATAAAAAAGAAGTGATGTGCTGCTTTTCCCTATCTGCTTTAGGATTTTCTATTTGGTGTCAATGTTTATAGAGTCTTAATGATAATATGTATTGGAGAGTTTCTCCTTTGGTCCAATCTGTTTGGAGTTCTGTTAGCTTCCTTTATCTTCATGGGTCTTTCTTTTGAGAGAATGGGAAAATTTTCTTCAATTATTTTGTTAAATAAGTCCTGTATGACTTTGGTCTGAATTTCTTCCCCTTCTGGAATTCCCATGATCCAGATGTTAGGACATTTAAGGGTATCCAACAATTTCCTCATGTTCTGCTCACAAAAAATTTTGGACATATTGAAACTCTTGAACTCTTGAACTTTTTGTTCTATCTTGTCTTCCCAATTAGAGTTTCTATTCTTCACATGGCTTACAGACCCCTAGAGGGAACACCTGAGTCACAAGGCACTGAAGAGGGTATGATGAAGACTGGCCTTAATATTCCACAGCTTCTCTCTCTCTCTTCTCTCTAACTCTTTTATACTAGTTATTTTTTTCCTTCCTTCTCTTAGTGGGCCCAGCAGCATATGGAACAGTCTCTAAAATAGACCATATATTAGGACACCAAGCATATCTTAACAAATTTTAATACTTCTGTGTCCTCTATCTAACCACTGTGGGATTAAACTACAAACCAGCAGCAATAAAAACTATAGGACAGACACAATTTCACAGAGACTAAGCAGTACACTATTGAATGATGAATGAGTAATTGAAGAAATCAAAATTAATCCATTTATAGAATCAAATTGTGATTATACAACATACCAAAACCTTTGGGACCCAATGAAGGCAGTCCTGAGAAAGAAATTTATAGCTCTAAGTACCTATATTAAGAAATTAGATAGTACACAAGTTAGAAATTTAATGTTTCACCTTAAGGCCTTGGAAAAAACAAAAACCAGTAGTCAGGAAGAAATAATAAAGATTAGGGCAGAAATTATTGAAATCATAACCAAAAAAATCCAAGGAATTAATGAAATCAAGAGTTGGTTCTTTGAAAGGATGAACAATATTGATAAACCCTTATCAAATCTGACCAGAAGAAAGGGAGGAGAGGTACAAATTAATAAATTAGAGATGAAAAGGGCATCATTACAATAGATACCAAAGAAATTCAGGAAATCATAAGGACATATTTAAGAATATATGTGCCTCTGAGTCTGAAAATTTGAAAGAAATGGATGATTTCCTTGATTCATATGACCTACCAAAATTAAATCAAGATGAGATAAACCAATTAAATAGACCTATTATAACTATGGAAATTCAAGCAATTATAAAAAGACTCCCAACTAAAAAAGTGCAGGCACAGATGGATTCACGGGTGAATTTTAGCAGACTTTTATGGAAGATCAAGCACCATTGCCTCTCAAAATCTTCCATAAAACACAAAAGGAAGGAATTCTATCAAAATCCATCTATGAAGCCAGCATCACCCTGATACCAAAACCAAATAAAGACAGAACAAAGAAAGAAAATTACAGACCAATCTACCTCATGAATAAAGATGCAAAAATTCTCAACAAAATATTGGCAAAAAGAATACAAGAATATATCAGAGAGATTATTAACTCTGACCAACTAAGCTTTATCCCAGGGATGCAGGGATGGGTCAACATATGCAAATCAATAAATGTAATGCACTATATAAATGAACTGAAAGACAAAAATCGCATGATCATCTCAATAGCTGCAAAAAAGGGATTCGACTAAATCCAGTATCCCTTCATGGGAAAAATCCTACAGAAATTTCTAATAGAAGGAACATATTTCAACATAATATAGGGTATTTATGACAAACCTACAGCCAACACAATACTAATGGGAGAAAATCTTGAAGTTTTTCCACTATAATCATGAAAACAACAAGGTTATCCACTGTCCCCACTTATATTTAATATATTACTGGAAGTCTTCATTATAGCAATAAGGCAATAGAAATTCATAAAAGGGACACAAATTTGAAAGGTAGAGATAAAATTATCATTATTTGCAGATGATATTATTCTATACATAAAGGACCCTAAGTACTCTACTAGCAAACTATTAGAGCTTATAAACACTTTTAGTAAAAAAGCAGGATATAAAATAGAACACAGAAGTCAGTAGCTTTTCTATATTCTAACAACAATTTAGAGCATGAAATCAGGAAATTGCTCTCATTCACAATTAAAAAATAAAGTACTTGGGATAAAGCTAACCAAGGAAGTGAAGGATCTCTACAATGAGAACTTTACAACATTGAAGTGAGAAATTGCAGAAGCCACTAGAAAATGGAAAGACATCCCATGTTCTTGGATTGGAAAAACCAATATTGTGAAAAAAGTCAATCTTGCCAAAAGAAATCCACACATTTAATGGAATCCCCATTAACATTCAAATGGCATTCCTCACAGAACTTGGAAAAACAATACTAAAATTTATTTGGAAGCACAAAAATTCTTGAATAGCCAAAACAATTTCAAGCAACAAAAATAAGGCTGGTGGTATCACCATACCCAATTTTAAGCTATATTACAAAGCCATAATAACTAAAACATCATTGTACTGGGACAAAAACAGACATGTAGGTAGATGGAAGAGAATATAGAACCCAGATGTTAATCTAGCCAGCTATAGCCATCTGATTTTTAACAACAACAAAAAAAGTAAAAAAATATTCACTGGAGAAAAGGCAGCCTCTTCAACAAGTGGTGATGGGAAAATTGTATATCTATATGTGGGAAGATGTTAATAGATCCTTGTCTTTCTTCATGCAGAAGAATCAAGTCCAAATGGATCAGGGACCTTAATATCAGACTGAAACTCTAAACTTGCTAGAGGAAAAGGTAGTAGAAACACCCCAACATACTGGCATAGATAATGACTTTCTGAATATAACCCTAATTGTGCAGGAAATAAAACCACTAATCAACCACTGGGACCTCATGAAATTATGAAGCTTTTGTACACCAAAGGAAACTGTGAATATAGCAAAGAGATGACCTACAGAGTGGGAGAAAATACATCTGACAGTGGATTAACATCCAGAATATGCAAAGAACTCACAAAATAAAACCATAAGAAATCAGATAACCAAATTAAAAAAAAAAGGGCTATGGAACTAAATAGAGAGTTCTCAAAAAAACAGAAGAAATACATGTGACATATAAACATCTAAAAAAAAGTGTTCTACACCATTATCCATCAGGGAAATTCAAATTAAAACTACTTTGAGATTCCATCTCACTCCTATAAGAATGGCTACCATCAAGAAAACAAGTGACAATAAATGTTGGCGAGGATGCAGTAAAAGGGGAATCATTAACAGTGTTGACAGATGTTAGAAATGTAATTTGGTACAGCTGTTGTGGAAATTAATGTGGAGGTTCTTGAGACAGCTGAAAATAGATTTACCATATGACCCAGGTATAGCATTCCTAGACATATATCCTAATGACTCTTCTCACTACCTTAGAGATGCTGCACAACCATGTTTATTGCTGTTCTCTTCACAATAGCGAGGAAATGGAATCCACCTAGATGTCCACCCATAGATGAATGGATAATAAAGATGTTGTACATTTTCACAATGGAGTTCTAAACAAAAATGCAATTTGCTGGGAAGTTGATGGATCTGGAAAGGATTATAATAAGTGAAGTAACTCAGGCCCAATAACCAAACACGGCATGTTCTCTCTCATATGTGTATCCTAGCTACAATGTTTAGACTTGTGTGTGAGCTGGAAACAAAATATCAGTATCAGTGGCCAGTAAGCTGGAAAAAGGCTATGAGAGATGGAGGAATAGGAAGGACTTTATGGGATGGTATTGTATATATGTAAGTTGAAGAACAGATGATAGGGAGTAGAATGGTGTAAGTGAGGCCAGAGGAAGAAATTGAGTAAGAGAACGGCTGGGGGAGGGTCAAACAAAATCCAAGACATTCTGAATAAGTCATATGAAAGCCTACTTCTTTGGATAATGGAACATCCAGGAGCTATTGATTGCTGCTAGAAAATTTTCAGTTCCAGAGATGGGTTATCTACCCGTGTGTTGTTGGCCGGGAGGTCCTGGATGCCTCCAAAACATTATAGGCTATTACTAAAGCCATTGGTTTCCCATGAGTAACAGATGGTAAGACCCAATTGCTGAAGACTTCACATGCATGGGTAGTGAGATCACTGAGAAATCAAACTTGAATTTAGCTGAAATCCTTCTCCCTATAGACCAGTCAACTGAAAGCTGGAAAATGCTGCAGTACATTTAGCCTTATGGGAGATCGAAGTCATCAGTGGTGAAAACACTGGACACTGGAAACCTCAACTTTGCCCAGACAGACCAAATGACCAAACAAGTACAATAGTGGCATGTCTGCTCTGGGGGAAACCAACTGCTCTGTAACTGGACTGATGGCCTTCTCCATAGAAAGGAATACATGCCTGCTACTGAAAACCTAACCAAAAGCCTATGGCAGGGCTGTAGGGGTATAAAGCTGGGTCTTGTCTGGATAAATGCATATGTTTTTCTCACCAAACTGCTCTGAAATCACTACACTTAACGTTCATATCTCACCTTCTGGTTAGAGAAGTTTCTCTTTTCAGATGGGGGTGACCACTGCGATGACCCAAAGGCAACATAGTGGTAAGAAGTGATGCAGGACTGCTCAGCACTGAAACATGTCTACAACCCTCCAAGGCTCAGGATCCATTGTGTAAGAGGTGGTGGAAGGAATATAATTTCCTAAGGAAGGGAACCTCTCCTTACAATAAAACTCTCCAGACAGAAATTGGCCTCAGTATCTATGACCTTGCAGTGCCTAGCAAAATCTTCACAAGACCCTCATAACAGGAGTAAAAGATGATGACATCAAAATAGAAGAGAGACTAATGGAGAGTGGGAGGGGATATGATGGAGAGTAAACTTGTGAGGAGGAAATGGGGGAGTGGAGGGAAATATCACTGTTTATTGTCTGCAAGTACAGACATCAACAACAATTTTTTTAAAAGTAACACAGTGCAGGCAGTAAAACAATGTATCTTAGTGGAATAGATTAAAGACCCAGATATCAGGTCATGGCAGTGAAGCCACCTGATTTTTTTTTTTTTTCTAGAGAGAGTGGAGAGACAGAAAGAGATGGGGGAGTGATAGACTTGGCACACCAGGGCATCAGCCACAGCAATCAAACTCCAGAGGCTCATGCCACCTTGTGGGCATGTGCAACCTTGTGCTTGCCTCGCCTTTGTGCCTCTGGCTAATGTGGGATCTGAAGAGTAAAATATGGGTTCTTAGGCTTTACAGGCAAGTACCTTCATTGTTAAGCCATCTCTTCCGCCCAGTCACCTGATTTTTGACACAGATTTTCAGGGAAGGGAAGAGAGAAGGAAGAGGAATTACACAGAAAACTAAATCTAAAATGAATTAATTCCATAGAAACCTTTCTCTGGGATAACACTAAATGACACAATTCTCAACAGTAGTACTCAGGGATTATCTGGTAAGAAAAGCCCTGGAAAGGGTGGGATAAAGCCTAACCTTAAAACATATGGCATTGACTTATAACTCCTAGTACTAGAAATGGACTACAACTCACAGTGAGCTTCTCACTTCACAATAGCTAGAACTAAAATCAACTCAGATGTCCATTGTTTGATGAATGGGTTATGAAGATGTGGTATATATACACAATGGAATTCTACTCAGCATTAAGGAAAAATGATCCAATGACATTTGTAGGAAAATGGATAGATTTGGAACAGATCATATTAAGCAAACTCACAGAAGCACATAAAGATGAATGCTGCATATTTTCCCTCATCTGTGGTTCCTAATCTGGAACAGTTTATGCCGCAAGCCTTCCTGATAGGCAACTCAAGGGACAGATAATAGAGATGGAAATGTTTCGGGAAAGGGAAATGGGAGGGCTGGGGGAAAATATACACAAAACCAAATCCAAACAGAAATGGTACCATAGAAACCTTTCTCCTGTATATCAGACTAAAAGATAAAACTCTCATCAGGAGTATGCAGGAATTGTCAGGTAAAAAGGGCCATGGAGAGGGTAGAATGAAGCCTAATCCTAAAATATTTGATTCTGGCCTGTAACTCCTAATCACAGAAATGAGTTACAATACTCATTGAGCTATTGATCAAAGATATCTATAATATCAGCACAATAATACAAGCTTCTGTCAAAGTGCTAGATTATCTGTCTGAAGTAAAAGGTAAAACCAGATTCCACAGCCTGCCAACATAGAACATCGAGAGATCTGGCTGGAATTTGGAAGGAAACTAGTTTACAGATGGTCTGCCTTTATAGTGCTATATGAGCTGCTAGAAAATGTTCAACAACCATGTGTGCTAGCAGGGGACACTGCTGTACAAAAGTAATCAGCCTTACAAGATGGACACACCCGTGCAATAGTGGCAACCAGCGTAGGCAGGTAACCAATGTCTCTTTGGTTGGCTAAGAAATCCACTCAGTGAGAAGGAACTCACAGCAGGAAATACAAACAGAGTTAGAGTCCTATGGATACCAAGACCATGGACTGCAATAAGAAGCCCCAGTTAGTCTTTGGCCAAAAGAGAAGCTATACCCATCAAAAGCCATCATAATTGACAATGTTTATCTCATTTAATCATGCTGACATCATGTATGCTGACATCATTCTCAATTGAAGATTTTTTTTTCTTTTACAGAAGGCAGCAAGAACCATGGAGGTAAACCACCCCTTGTATACCATCCAAGGCCCAGATTAAAACTACAAAGGAATTGGTGAGATAAGCAAGAGTGCTGCTTCAATGGTGAGCCTGTCAACCAGTGACAGGGCCATGGAGACAGAGAGACACTGAGGATACTGAAAATGCAACAAACCAGAAATCCAGAACCTGCTGAGAGCATGGCACTAAAGTAGACTTAAAACACACACACCATGACTCTAGGAATTTTGCAAAAGGAGGGGTGGAGGGAGAATATAATAGCCACATAGTGTGTGTCAGGGGGAATGTCCAGAGGCATTCCTTCTCCATATTGCAATGAGTAACTGATGTTCTCACATCTCATAGCCCACCACCCTAGGTGTGATACCAGTATTCCCACTGACAAGGTCTCTCAGTGGAATGGGGATAGGCAGGATGGAAATGATGCTACTAACACGTGGTGTGTTCATACAAAATTTCTACTTAATAAAAAACATAGACGCTTGAAAAAAGACAATATATTCAAGAAATGGTGCTAAGAATACTGTATTTCCACATGTTGAAGAATGAATTTAGATCCTTATCTTTTATGCTATACAAAATCCAACTCCAAGACCTTAATAAAAGCTTGAAACTGCAATTGCTGAACATAAAAACAGGGAGTGGTCTACAAGATATTGCAGAGCTGAGGACTTTCTGAGTAGAGTTCCAGTCACTGATGAATTAAAGTCAACAACTGACAAATGGCACCTCATAAAATAAAGAGGTAACCTACAGCATGGGAGAAAATCTTACCCATGTTTTTCCCAGAGACTTTATATCTAGAATATATAAAGAACAAAACATCTTAAAATAAAGAAAACAAGCAACACATGGCTATGGATATGAACATGAACTTCTCAAAGGAAGATATACAAATGATCAATAAATGTATTTTAAAAATATTCCAGTGGCTGGAGAGATGGCTTGGCAGTTAAGTGCTTGCCGGTGAAGCCTAAGGACCTCGGTTCTAAGCTCGATTCCTTAGGACCCATGTTAGCCAGATGCACAAGGTGGCGCACACACCTGGAGTTAATTTGCAGTGACTGGAGGCCCTGGTGTGACCATTCTCTCTTTCTCTCTCTTTCTCTTTCTCTTTCTCTTTCTCTTTCTCTTTCTCTCTCTCTCTCTCTCTCTCTCTCTCTCTCTCTCTCTCTCTCTCTCTCTCTCTCTCTCTCCCTCTTTCTCTTTCTGTGGCTCTCAAATAAATAAATAAAAATAAACAAAAAATTTTAAAAATGCCCCACAGCCTTACCCATTAGAGAAATGAAAATTAAAACTACTTTATGATTCAGTCTCATTCTTGCCAAAATGGCTAGAATCAAGTAAACAATACATACTGGTGAGGGTGTGGGAAAAAAAGGAATGTTTATTCACTGTTAGTGGGAGTGCAAACAGATGCAGCAATTATGGAAATCACTGTGGCTATTTCTCAAAATGTTACAAATAGAAATATTATATTAACTAGCCACACCACTCCCAAGGATATACTTTAAGAACTCTAATATGGAGATATTTGCTCATTCATATTTACTGTTGCTGCACTCACAATTAACTAGGAAATGGAACCAGCCTAGATTACAATCAGTTAAATGGATAATGAAGATATAGTTCAAATACACAATGGAGCTTTATTCAACTATAGAGGGGAAAATAAACACATGAAATATACAGTAAAACGGATGGAAGTGGAAAATATTATACTGAATATTCCACGTTTTCCCTCAAATGTGGATCTTAGCTTCTTTTATATTTGTTTAAATTGGGGTAAATTTATGTAGTGACCAGGAAGCTAGAAATAGGCCATGAGGGAAGGGGTGAGATATAATTTGGGGATAGGATAGTAGAAAACATAGGATATGAAAGTGGAGGGAGAAAATAGTGCTTAGTACTATGAACCTAGTAAATGTCCAGGGCTGGGGAAGACATACCTAGCAGGAAGCCTTCAATTTATTGTTATATTAAATGGATAGTTTGCCAACCTGCCTTTAAATATAGATGGTTATATTCACATATTGGTGTGGCTTTCTTCCTTGATCACAGAAGATTTTTTTGTTGTTGTAGCAGGCAGAAGATTATGCAGAGACACATAGTGAGCAAAATTGCTGAGAATAAATGACAATTATGTTTCATTCCTAAACAGGAAATAGATACCACCTCATTCAAGGTCATAAAAAGGATCAGAAAGAAGTTAAGAACTGGAAGATGGGGAGGAGTGCTGTGGAATGCTGTTTCTGGGATTCACAATATTCCATCCCTCCCAGGTAGCTACTGACAGTTAATGGTTTCTGGGAGAGAGGAAGTCATGTTCTTGAGTATGTTACCACTGAGAAGTTGCACAGATTCCTGTAAACAATTGCACACTTATTCTTTAGTTTGCAAACAACTCTAATTTATCTCATGGGTCACAGTAAAAAGATGAGCAAATAGGAAGGTTATTTGTAGGAAGAAGGGGCTTAGTGGGAGTGAATGGGGGATAAGAGAGCATATTGAGGGATGAATATGATCAAAATACATAATTTTCATGTGTGAAATTGTCAAAAATAAACTAAGGACAATTAAAGAAAGCTGACATGTCTGAATACAGTTAAGGATAAAGAAGGGATAATTAGGGCTGGAGAGATGGCTTAGCGGTTAAGCGCTTGCCTGTGAAGCCTAAGGACCCCGGTTCGAGGCTCGGTTCCCCAGGTCCCACGTTAGCCAGATGCACAAGGGGGCGCACGCGTCTGGAGTTCGTTTGCAGAGGCTGGAAGCCCTGGCGCGCCCATTCTCTCTCTCCCTCTATCTGTCTTTCTCTCTGTGTCTGTCGCTCTCAAATAAATAAATTTAAAAAAATTTAAAAAAAAAGAAGGGATAATTATCCCTTTGAGAATTAATATACACTCCAGAAACTCCTCTCTCAATATATTTGCTTACAGATCTTCTTCACTAAACCTGCCCTCTTTTCTAAGTTCTAACTTTAAAAACACAATTTTTTCTTTCTTCCTATTTTTCAGATACTATCAAAAAGTATGTGTATCTTGACATTGAGCATTTTGTCTCTCTGGGAAGACTGCTATCCCACCCAGTTGCTTACAGATCTTCACTACTAAGCTTGTCACTTTTCTGAGTTTCAACTATAAAGGCATACATTTTCCTTTACCCCTTTCTATTCTCTGTTCAGATTACCAGCCAAAGTACTAAGAATTGTTTTATTGGCACTGCTCATTCCAACTCTTCATTTGAAAAGTCCACACCCCCTATATCCAAACCCCACATACAGCTTATTGCGGACCTCCATTACTGAACTCAAAAGGCGCGACATTTTCTTTCCTTATTCTCTCTGCTTCCAACAGCTGCCAAGATTTATAGCTTGTCTGTGTTAGATTTTAGGTAAGCAGTCTCTCTTCCCCCTTTCTCCACTGTACCTCCAGTATACCTAGACACGTGCCTTTAAAATATTTACTATTCTGAAAACAGTTTATCTATGTGTCTTCTATTCTCAAACTTGAACTTATAGCCTCCCCTCTTGTTTTTTGCTCAAACTGTAGTAAAACGATCCTCCAGCTTCCTTCCTATGGGCTTACTTTTAAAAAAATCAGTTATGAGGTACTTCTGGGGTAATAGATTCCCACTCCATGGCCCTAAAAGTGGAAGGGAATGTTGTTTATCTGTCTAGTCAAACTCAGAAATAATGCTCAGAACATGCCGCTATTGTTAGACAAGAATGTAAATACCTACTTAGGTCACTTACTTCTTTATACAAATCTTCTTAATGAGAAAAATTATTGAGAATACAGTGATTTGTAAAAATTATTATGCAAATATAACATTCAGAATACATCAACACATATTTATCCATGTGACTATATTTTTCCAATCCCTCTAACTATATATGAAGCATATAATTATTCTATTTTGTCCCCTAGTATAAGTGACTTGCTAATTTTTCTTTCTTTTAGTTTAAACATCAAATGTTACTTAAAGCCATCACTTGAGGTTTCCAGGTTCCCAGAAAATCTTCTGCCCTAAACCATACCTCAATTGACACCTGAAGTTTTATTTTCTCTAGCCACACATATGAATTAGTGTAATATTTGTAAATTGCTTGAAATTATTTTAAATGCAAATATATATATATATATATATATATATATATATATATATATATATATATATATATATATAACAATAGATCAATGGAGAGATATAGATAGAAAAAGCTGAGATGCTTAATGGCATGATGTTGGCAAATTACTTCAAAATTCTTCAGGATAGAGCAAAACTTGGGTGGATATGAAATTTTTGTCTTCCTTTTCTGCAATCTATGGATGATCAGCTAGTGTTGCTTCAGAAACTGTTCTTCACAGCCCGCTGAGAGATAAACTTAATCTCTCTTAGTATTTAATTCAACACCAAGCAAGTTACTAAATAGCATAATTAATGTGAAAATAAACTTTAAGTGACAAACATTATGGATGTTCATAAGGGTTTCTCAATTATAAAATTACTGAATAAAAGATGCTCACATGATTGTAGGGAATATCCAGAGGCATTTCTGCCTCCCTACAATGACTCTTAAATCTCATCACCAAGAACCCCACCCTGAATACTAGAAATCTCACTGAGGATGCCCTCAGTGGAATGAAGGCAGAAAATGATGGTACCAATATACGATATGCCTATGAAAATTATCTAGTTAATAAAATATAAAAAGAAAACATACCAAAAAAGTACCATGGAAACATACTTTGTCCTTATATAACATGAGGAACTAGTATCTATGATATCTGCAAACTGTACCTTTTATAATGGCACCTAAGGCTAGACTGACAATGAACCTGAGAATAGTGTTGGGAAAAGAAATTTCTTAGTGACTGATGAGAATTTGCAAATAAAATAAAATAAAATAAGCTCTGTCTCAAATATAGTATGTCTATCTCTAGTTAATCATTCATGACCGAAACATAGTTTGTTCATTTAAAAAGGAAGTGATCTAAGCCTTTACTAAACTTATATAACATGTTATAACATTGTATGTATAAAGTCTTTGGCTCAGTATACAGACATATATTGAATTAATATGTGTTTGAACAAATATGGATTTGATTCTGAGATTTTATTTTTATAACTTGAAAATGGTAGCAAAGTTTGCCTAGATAGAACAGCAAACAGTCATCTATATCAAAATGTTCAGCTTTTTCTCTAAAAGAACCTATGACTTGTGCAAATCAAATTGGTGTTCATCGTTTCAGAACAGTTTGCAGTAATGTGCTATAGTGGAGTGAATATGTTCTGTTCCAGTGTTGAAGAATTCTGCTTGGTGTTAGATACATCCTGTTCAGTAAGCTGATCTGTGCTCACTATGAATTCAACCTGACTTCATAACAACATTACTGGAAGCACTAATTATCTGCAATATTGTTGTCCTGGATTTAGTGAGGAATTAATCAGATGTCAGACAAGCAGCTCAAGTCTAACATATATAAAGGGATGAAGCAAGCAGTTGTTTCCAAATGTGTCCTACACATTTTATCTTTTTATTTTTTCCTTCCTTCCTTCCTTCCTTCCTTCCTTCCTTCCTTCCTTCCTTCCTTCCTTCCTTCCTTCTCCCCTTCCTCCTTCCTTCCTTCCCTCCCTCCATTATTCCCTCCCTGCCTAATTCCCTTTCTTCCTTCTTTTTTCTTCCCTTATTTCTTCCTTTCTTTTTCTAAATACTTGTTGATATTTTCATAAGTATATATTGCATTTGTTCCCCACATTACCCACCCTTGCTCCCTCAGTCCCACTATACTTCTTATCATTACTTAACAGTGGCTCCAACATGGAAAATAATGATTCTTCCTCCTCCAGAAACCATTAGTTGTTATTAGTTTATCAGGGAGGGGGGCTCACCAGCCCTTCCCCTGTTCATCAACAGAATGCTGGCTGATTCCATCCTGTCCAGGTAACCATAGTGACTGTGAGTTCATGAGTCAATGGCCTTGTCTGGATGCTAATGTTGCACAGTATTCCTCCCCAACCTTCAGTTTTTTCTTTTCATTATTTCAATCATCACATCTTCTGTTGCGTTCCCCATATCCTGGAGGTAATGATGCTTATGTCTCATGTTGAGGCAAGATTCTTTAGCCACTTATTTTTGACACTTGACCAAGTATGATTCTTTCCATTAATTGTCCCCCACTGGGATTGGGGGGAACCTTTTCCCTCAAGGACTGAGCAGAAATAAATGGTTCTTTATCATGAGGTACAAGAAGTACAGAACATTTTCTTGATGCTAAGTTAAATATCTACTAAGAACCAGTTTTCATTCTTCCGTGTGGGTTCAGTCAATCCCAGCTAATTTTTTTTCAGAATTATAACTTTTTTGAAGTAGGGTATTGCTCTAGTCCAAGCTGACCTGGAATTCACTAGAGAGTCTAGATTCTAAGCCTATCCCCAAACTCACAGTGATCCTCCTAACTCTCCCTCTGAAATTCTGGGATTAAACCATGTGTTGCCATGATGAGCTATAGTGACAAAATCTGGAGGTGAGTAAAACTTTTTTGGGTGCTGCTAGGCATGTGAATGGGTTAGAGCTGCTTGGCAGTTGTAATCAAGGTTATTTTCCTCGATTGGTAAGAAGCAATGTCTAACAAGTGCTTATTTGTAGGTTTTACTTGTCTTTTGAAAAACAAAATTGTGTGTGTGTGTGTGTGTGTGTGTGTGTGTGTGTATGAATATGTGTCTAGATGGGCCATGGTCCCCTGATGCTACAGATAAATGCCTGTCAAGCCTAATGGGGGTGACTGGAGAATTGAACCCATGTCTCTAGGCCAGTTCCTCAGGTCTTATATATAATAGACTGTACATGATACCACACAATCATATCACACTGAACTATAAATCACTTCCTTTTAATACTAAACTCATAAATTTACATACACTCATACATACATATACACCAACCAAGATATATTGAACAAGGAAACTTTCTACATGCAAATCTGGTTAAATCTTTGCTTTTAACTATGCCTATAGTCACTTCCATTATATAATTATTTCATCAAGTTTGGATAAATTGCAAAGCATTTTACCCTTCCTCAGCTCTCACCAGTTTCTTTCTTCCTGGAATATTCTGTCTTCACTGGAGAAGCAC
The DNA here is from genome assembly GCF_020740685.1 of Jaculus jaculus. Classification (NCBI taxonomy): domain Eukaryota; kingdom Metazoa; phylum Chordata; class Mammalia; order Rodentia; family Dipodidae; genus Jaculus; species Jaculus jaculus. The sequence goes on from NC_059102.1 coordinate 71,079,140, forward strand.
CTTTCATAAAATCCTGAGAACAGAATGCATTGCTCTTACAAAACAGAATATAATTTTGCAGGCACTTATATAGAACCCATTGGCTGAACCTGAGAGCCATATGAATGTGGATGAGAGAACAGGCCACTTCAAACAGATCAAACCACATTAACACTTTTAGATTTGTCCTTGGGAATATGCTCATCTGCAACAACGATTACCAAGACATATCAGATGAATACTGCTTTCAGAACTAAATGAGTGCTCCAAGAGAACAGGTCTGAGAAGAATGTAGTTGAAGAGTTTCAATAGTCATTTCATGAAAAACTAATTGGGTGCCCAGTTTATTTGAAGAGAAGAAAAAGAACACAGGAGCAGAAAAAGCACAAAGAAAGAACTTATTTTGCAAGTTATTTGTACATGCCACATAGCTAGTTGGATATCTGACAGAAACCTATTGATCTCAGACAGTCCCTTTCATAAAGGATATTTCAAATACTGAAAAGCTCTATGCAATAACTCAACACAATTCAATATTTAAAAAATCTTCTATATACTTTACATAAGCAAAGTTTACATTATTTTAACACTAAAAGCATTTTAAGATTCTGGTTTGAGCCAAATTACTCACAAAAAATGGAGGATATATAATGAACTTATAGACAAAATTCAAAATCCAACTATTCAGGTTGGAGAGATGGGTTAGCAGTTAATGAGGCACTTTTCTGAGAAGCCTAAGGACCCATGTTTATCACTCTGGATCCCATGTAAGCCAGATGCAAAAGGTGGGCAAATGCAAGGTCACCCATGCCTACTAGGAGGTGCAAGCATCTGGAGTTTGATTATAGTGGTTGAGGCCCCGATGCACCAATTCTCTCTCTGTCTCTGTCTCAGCCTCTCACTCTCACTAAAAAATAAAATTTAAAACATAGCCAACTACTCCCTAAATAGTATATTTTGAATGGGTTGTCCTTTCCATGGAGCTCAGTATCTGCTGAATAGTTACTCAGGTGCTCCAAGCACACTCTTCATATCACATCATTATCAGGACTGAGGCCCTGAGATGTAGAGGTCAGCATCATGCTAGTGCTGAAGGAAGAGAAGGGACTGAGTTTAACTGGCATTGGTTCCAGAAGATACTCCCAAGAATGGTAGTGAGATAGTGAGCTGGTGAAGACACACAAAATACCTCATGTACCCTTATAAGTCAATTACATAACATTTTCCTCTCTCAAGTTTGTATGGCATGGGCTTTATAACAATTACCTCCTTATTGCTGGGACAAAACACAAAACCAAAAGCAGCTTATGTAAGGAAAGGGTTTATTTTGGCTTATAGTTTCTAATGGAAGCCTGTTCATAGCAGGGAAAGAACATAAAACAAAGCATGTCTTATCACATTTGCTGGAAGAAAGCAGCAGGAGTGATATCATCTCTTTTTAGAAGTTGATCTTGATGTAACCACCTCCAATCCCCTATACTTCTGACATAACTCTCCTCTCCCTTGAGAGCTGTGGTCCAAAAGTTCTTTATTTTTCTGAGAGCATAGGACCATGAACAATCAATCATCTATATTTTATTCAAGATTGCTAAGAGATTTTTTTTTTTCCTTAGGAGGGACCATAAGAATCTCTTTCTATCTATAAGATGGAGGGAAAGCATTGGATTTTCTGTAGCAGAAGTTGGCTGGTGTACTTGTACCATGTTTTTACTGAGAAATTATCATATATCCTAGAAGATACATATTTTATAGGATTAAAATTGCAAGGTAATGCAATTATCTTCCCAAAGTTGGTGATGTCTTAATAATTATTTTGAGGGAGTGAGGTACTAGGGAGTCTTAAAATTGGCAGTATGATTACTCAATATTTTGGACAATTATTGAAGATTCAGTCCTTCAGAGATTCTGAAGCAGTGCCTATAATTGCATATGTATTGCATGGTCACATTTCAACTCTTTTTTTTTCTTTTTAACAGGGAAATGCCACCTTCAGTTTTATTTATGAACTCTTTTCTTGTTTCAATTAAGAACGTATTTTGTACGGATACATCATGTGTTGGTACCATCTTCTTCCTCCCTGCCCCCATTCTTCAGCAGCCCTTCCTCAGTGAGATTGCTGGTATTCTCCATGGAGTATGGAGCTGTGGGTTATGTGTTGTGTGAGCAGTGGTCAGTTATTGGGTGAGGCAGTGCCTCTGGGCATGATATCCCAATTTGTGGCTCTTAAAATCTTTCTGCACCCTCTTCTGCAAAACTCCCTCAGCCTTGTTGGGTGTTTTTTAAGTCTATTTCAGTGATGAACTCTTAAGATACTTTAGATTTCTGCTTTGATATGTGTTGAGTATCCTCAGCAACTCTCTCCTTCACCCTGGTGCTGACTGTGAATCTGACCATGGAAGCAGCACTGGTGGTCCTCTCCCTACGTCCTTTGTGGTTTTTCATGGACCTTGACTGAGATGAGAGGAGTGGTTTATCTCCTCAGATCTCACTACCTTCTGAGAACCCAAAACAAAACAAAACAGATTCTCCAATGGAAAGTGAAGTCAGCATAGGTTAAATTGGATAAGCATTATTAATTTAGAGAAAGTTTGATGGATGTACCCCCATTTTACTGAAATACTAGTGGGAACATGACATTGGAAAGCATAATTTTTGTCCCCATAGACCTAGTTCTCAGTTCCAGATATAGGTTCCTTTCAACTGAATAGACTTCTAAGGCAATCAGAAAGCCATTACTTTCCAGCACTTGGGAAGCAGAGGTAGGAGGATTGCCCTGAGTTTGTGGCCACCTTGAGACGACATACTGAATTCCAGGTCCACCTGAACTAGAGCCAGACCCTACCTCGAAAAAACCAAAGGAATATAAAAAGAATGAATAGGTGTTCATCTTTCCTGGTATCCTCATCAATATTTGTTGTCATTTTATTTTTTTTAATGATTGTTATTCTTACTGGAGAAAGGTGGAATCTCATATTTGTTTAAATTAGCATTTACCTCTGTTAGGGAGGATGAACATTTTCCAAGGGTATGTTTGCTATTTGTATTTCTTCCTTTGAAAACTCACAGTTCAGTTCTTTATCCCATTTTTTTGAGTGGGTTGAGTTTTTTTTTTTTATTATTATTGTTTAGTGTTTGAGTACTTTGCAAAGTTAGATATTAGGCCTCTGTCAGTGATACAGCTAGTGCAAATTTTCTCATTTTCTGTGGGTTATCTATTTATGCTTATGGTATGTTTGCCTGTGCAAAAGATTTTAGTTTCATGAGATCCCATTGGTTGAGAGATTAATTTCCTGGGCTACTAAAGTATTGTTCAAGAAGTTCTTTCCCATTTCTATATCATGAAGAGCTCCTTCTATTTTTTTTTTTTCTTCCAGTAGTTGAAGAATTTCATACCTTATGTTGAGGCACTTAATCCATTTAGAGTTGATTTTTTCTTTGGTCCTATCTGTTTGGTATTCTGTGAGCTTCTTGTAACTGGATCGGCCTCTCTTTTGTAAGATTGCAAAGATTTTCTCCAATCAGTTTGTTGGATATGTTCTCTATGCTCCTCGCCTGGATTTTTTTCCCTTCTGATATAACTATGATCCAGACATTTGGTTGTTTTAGGGTCTCCCACAGTCCCCTTGTATTCTGTTCTTGTGTATATTTTTAACTTAGCAAATATTTTGGCCTCCTGATTAATTTCTTCTGGCTTGTCTTCCAGCTCAGTGGTTCTGTCTTTTATATGAGTGACTGCTAGTGAGGAGTTACAGAGAGGTTTTAAAAGCTCTAGTTTATTCTTGTTTTCTTTTTGGTTTTGTTTTGTTTGGCATTGTATCCATTGCTTTTTGGAAGCACGATTTCAGTTAGAGGTCTGATTTTCTTTTTTTAAACTTTTTTTGTTTATTGTTATTTATTTGACAGTGACAGACAGTGAGAGGAAGAGGCAGATAGAGAGGCAGAGAGAGAATGGTCATGTCAGGGCCTCTGGCCACTGCAAAGGAACTCCAGATGTGTGCGCCCCCTTGTGCATCTGGCTAACATGGATCCTGGAGAATTGAGCCTCGAACTGGGGTCCTTAGGCTTCACAGGAAAGCGCTTAACCACTAAGCCATCTCTCCAGCCCAGGTCTGATTTTCTTGATGTTTCTTGGAATTCATTCTTGCATTTGATCATGTCTTCATTAAGCTTAATCAGCTAGTTATTGGCATCCTCTATTTGTTGATTTACCTTCAATTTGTTTATCTCTCTTTTGAGGCTTCTCTTTTTATTAATTTTTTAAAATTAGTTTTGCACTCAGTGAATACAGTCAAGTTGGTACCATTGTTAGCCTCCTCCCTGTTCTCCCACTTGCCCTTGGCCCCTCCTTGTTGGCATATATGCATATATATACACATATGCCATGCATTGTGGGGTTAGCTCTCAGTTATGGGTAGAAGGGAGGAAATGTGTCTATGTATCATGACCCGTTGTGTAGCTCTGACATTCTTTTTGCCCCCTCTTCCACAGATTTCCCTGAGCCATGTTGGGCTCATTTTAGGTCTGCTTCAGCGATGAGGTCTTGGGAGCTTCTGTGTCTCTGGATATCTGATTTAGTAGGAGTTGATTGTTCTCTGTGTTGGTCTCCTTCACCCTTGTACTGGTACCAGGGTTTGTTTGTTTTTAATTAAGTTAAGCCTAGTGACAAAAGGTGAGTGCTGTAAGAGACAATCTGCTAAATTTTACTCATGTTATTGTTGGATTTTTGATCATTTGCTTCCAGTTTAGCAATTCTCATGATTGGGGTCACATAGTTTGCTATGTTGTTTGTTTTATGATTTCATTGGTGGCTTCCATTGTGGAACTAGACATCCTTGGTGGAGATCTCTCAATTTTTTGAATTTCATTGATTGTTTTTTTTTTTTTTTTTTTTTTGCATTGTGGTCTACCCATCTCAGGGTAAGAGTTTTATTTTATTAAGGAGGTTGGAAGTATTTTTCTTTGTAGGATCTTCAGTGAGTGTTTTGTTTTAAATGTGAACTAGACTGGAGGAGGATGGGGTTATAACTGCAGGTGCAGAGATTGTAGTACCTCAAAGTTACCCAGGGAACTGGGATGCAGAGGACAACTTACTCCACTTGTGCTCAGTCTTCAGCACAGGGAACCCAGAGGCTGGGGAACCAGGAGACAAGGGCAAGAGGCCAGGTCCCACAGTGGTCTGTGTACCCTCTGGCTCAGGGGAACAACCCAAAGGCTCATCTGTGAAGAAGCCAGCGCAAAAGGCCTGCTTCCACAGACACACACAGGGAGCAGGCTACACCAAACTAGCAGTAGGAGTTACCAGGGCCCAGGAACTGAGAGGTAGGGAACAAGGCTCTGGCCTACTCACACTGTGTGCATACCCTGCAGAGCCTACATTTATGGATCACACATACAAAGATTGCTTCTTAGGTCAAAATGGAAAACATTTCTATCATGAAGTGCATTGTAGCAGTTACAACATTGTAGCACAAAACATTACTCATGTGTTTGTGGTTATGTTAGTGTAAACAAATTGTGATGCCCGTACTAAAAAGTACTACTGTAATAAAACAAGTACTTAGACACAGTGAATGAGACTTGATGATAAATGATTATGTTATTGGCTTATGTGATGGCTCCAATTTTAATCCCAAGTTCTTATTTATGAAATATAAGTTTTACCTGGATGTATTAATAAAGCTTGTAAATCTCAGCACTCTGGTAATAGGCATAGAAGTATCATTATATGGAAGCCATCATGGGCTATGCTTAACATGCTTATTCTATCTTTAAAAATATATTTACTGTTAAACTTTAATGTTTGTTTTGAAGAAAAATGGCTAACATGACTTTTTATTACATCTCTTGATTACATTAAGCTGTACTGCCAAGTAGTTAACCTAGACAATTTAGGTGTGTGTAAGTTATTCTGAGACAGGAACAATGACAAAAATCACTCAATGTCATTATATCATGTCCTTATCTCTAAGGAATCCATGGATGTCATTAAAATGTCTTTCATTGAAATTTCCATCATGTGCTCAAGGGACTTTTGAGCTATTCCACTCTTCTTTCTTTCCAAGTAATTCTTAGGGTTTCACCCTTTATCAGTTTATCTCTTTCTCCCAGACCCATGTGCAGTTGCATTTTAACCAGATTTCCAGATGGAAAGCTATAGCTAGTGTTATTATATTATTTGACTTTATCTTTTACCTTGAGGAAACATCCCCTAGGACTATGTTAGGAAACATTCTAGGGGTCTCACATAGCCACGTACTACCTTAGATCTTCCAACTGGACTCAGCTCAGGATCCAGGCAAATGTGTTTTTCCCTGCACACGATTAGTACTATACCATTAGACTGTTTTTCTGCAGAACACTGAACCTTACCTCATGTATTACACCATACCAGTGCCCTCTTGGCTTCCAGATGCCTATGAGCAGCTCATTCATTCATTGTCTTTCAACTGAGACAAATAGAAATACTGTATATTCTTTTTGGCTAGCCAGGGGTAAAGAACAGTGATGACTCAGCTTAATGAGCAGTAGTGATACATACTGCTATGACTAGAAGACCCTGGTAAGAATTTTTAACTACTCTGAGAATAGGTCCAGTTTCATTTTCTACCACCTCATGTTTTATGTTAAACAAGTAGAAGTCTTTATAGGAATTGAAAGCTAGCCTTTCATATGTACTTATAATGTTCTTATATACCATATTCTATGACATTTATATATAATACTTATGACATTTTTATCTATAATTAAAGATATATGAAATAAATAAAATATCTAGACACAAAATTTACATATTTCAGCAATTTTATACTGATTAAATTTGTTTAATTGATGCATTATGTACCCATTTAAAATGTGTGGATGATTGATGTGAACTAACAATTAAGGATATGGGTTTCTAAGCAGGCAGGGAGTTTGAAGACACTATTAAACTGTCTCTTCTTGAGACTGCATGCTGTCCTGTCTAAAATGAATACATAATAATAAATTGTGTCCAAAATGGTAAATTGATTTCTTCAGGGAAAAGGTTTTTATTATTAACTGGTTCAGAACCGTTTCCAAGATGTCTATGTAACTCCCAGGAGGGTCAACTTAATATAAAGTAGGACAATGAAAGATCTCATAGTTGATTTTCCTTTATTAGCTCACATACAGCTCAAGCAAATTAAGGACTACTTTTATAATGTATCACATTAAGTTAGAAGGATAAACCCTCAGGCAACTTTGGAAATTATCACTGAAAATATGATTTGAGAAAAAACTTATAATTGTGCACTGGTATTATGAAAATTAAAGAAGATTTTCTTCACTTCAATTAGTATTAAAAACAATTTTAATAACTCTCAATAGACAAGATAGGCCTCAATGATAATGTTTGCTTTCCTACAGTGATTCAATAATGTGGGGGACTGATAAGCTTCCATGCCTGTGCTGTGTCAAGTAGACATGTAGAGCAGTAGTAAATAGGTAAACATATAAGAAATAATATTTTCTTTATATCAAATCAATATTTACTTATAAGGCCATTGAAATGTGTTATATACTTCCTTTAAAGAGCTAAATGTGCCCTAATGCAATTTAACACAATTATTTTATTTCATATAAGCAGGATTTCTTATTAGTCTGTGTTTTAATGCCTTCTTTTAAAAATATTTTCTTTATTATTTTAGAGAGAGAAATGGAGAGAGAGAGAGAGGAAGACAGAGAGACAGAGAGAGACAAAAAGAGAAGGGGTGAACTAGGGCCTCCAGCCACTGCAAACAAACTCCAGACACACGTACCAACTTGATGGCTTTACATGGGTTCTGAGGAAGTGAACCCAGGTCCTTTGGCTTTTGCCAGCAAGTGCCTTAATGTCTAAGCCATCTCTGCAGTCCACCATTTTTTCTTTACATAATTATGGATGGAAAATGGGTAGATTGAAATAAATATAAACTGTTGTTTACAAATCATCATGAATGAAATTAAGTTTTGTGGCTGTTTTCTGGATTCTTATTTTTGCAGTTAATGTTTATGTAAACTTAGCTGGGCTACAATGCCTAGTTATTACTCAGTTATTAATCTAGATGTCAATATGAAAGTATTTGAAAGATGTTAAACTGTGTATTAGGTTGACTTTCAAAATAACTCTTGATAAAATCTATGAGATTTGTCCAATCAATTGAATGTCTACAGATTAAAAAAAAAAAAAACTAAAGAAAAAAATTTACCTCAAAACTGTCACTGGTTCCAATCTGAGTTTCCAGCTGGCCTAATTAGTCTGTGGATTTAAGACTCGCCTTATGAAGGAAGCTACTACTGCTCTTTGGATACATATGTTTTGCTGAACAAATTATCCTGGACAATTTATACTTACGCTTATAGATTAGTGATTCTCTCACCTTGTTCAGAGAAACTTCATTTTGCAAATGGCAATAACTACTCAAAAACACTCATTAAAGTGTTGATAATAAGTGATCATTGAGCACTAAGCACTAAATGAAACAACTGTGTCACACCCTCCAAGGCTCAGGGACCATTGCAGAAGAGGGGTGGAAAGAATGTAAGTGCTCAAAGAAAGGGAAGAGCATTTTGAAAAACTGTCTTTCAGACTTGAAGTAACCATTGCATTTATGATTTCATATTGACTGTCATTGCCTGCACAAGAACTGCATACTATTAGGCCCATTAATATTTTATCATTGATGATAGAACAGGGACTCACAGGAAAGAAGATATTCAGTGGAAGGGGTCAAGGATGGGGAGACAAAGGATGGTACTAGGAGAGGATTATGATTAAAATAATCATGAGTGTGTTTGACAAAAAAGAAAGACTTGGTATGCTGTACATTATGTGAAGACAAATAGGAAATATTTGGTGTGGTGGTGATGATGATAGTGATGATGGTAGGGGCTGTAAGTGTGTGTGGTGTGTGTGTGGTGTGTGTGTGTGTGTGTGTGTGTGTGTGTGTGTGTGTGTGTGTGTGTGCTATATTTTACTTCTCTGTAGAGTCTTTCTTTATGCAGTTTTTAATTTTATTTTTGTTCCATTGGGCATCAACCCTAAAGTTACATAGTACAGATATGATACACAACATTCTACACAGTGATAGAGGGTAGGATCAATAATTACCATTAATTGATTAGTTTTGTAGGCCTTTGCACTTCTATGTACATTGTTAAAAATTAAGCATTCCTTATGTTTTATTCATTTCCCTTCAAAAAATAGTTTTGAGAGCCTACTATCTTCTAAGCATTGTTTTTTGATAGATATAATAGAGAAAGAGTATTATAACAGACAAGTATTATAAACCCTGATTTTCAAATAAAAAGTAGCCTCAGGAAGGCTGGGAAATTTGTTCAACACAACAAAAATTACTTGCAGAGTTAGGTTCTTAAACTTGCTGTGATGAAATACCTGACAAAAGCAAGTTAGGGAATGGAGGTCTACTTTTGGTTCACAGTTTAAGGCTATAATACAACATGGCAGAGAAGGCAGAGTGGCAGGAGCATGGACTTGTTGGGCACATTGCATAATCAATCACGAAGCAGAGTGGTGAATCCTGTTTTTGGCTTCTTCTTCTTTGTGTGTGTGTGTGTGTGTGTGTGTGTGTGTGTGTGTGTGTATGTTTTTTAGGACTCCAACCCATGGAATAGTACCACACATGTTTAGGAAGGATCTTCCCATATCAATTAACCCAATCTGGATATTCCTTCACAGACACATATGGAGGTTTGTTTTCTATATGATTCTAGATTCAAGCAAGCTGGCAATTGAGATTAACTAGCAGTGATAATAAGTTTTATCACTGAAAAAGATCACAAGATATACTTTTTCAATATAACTATTGAAATAAGCATACATACTCAGAGAAAGCTCAAATTTGCTTATCATGGGCTTTTATGCTTCCTCAAAGAGCTGGTACCCACAGCTCTTTGATGTCCTTTTAACACCCATCTCAAGTATATTTTTCATTCACTCCTTTTTTCTTCCTTCTTATAGCCAATGCAATCAACCTTTTTTCTGTTTACATGTTATAAGAAGACAGAAAGACCATTTCCCAAAATATATACTTATTAGCCACTATTTGCATATATCATATATTAGCACATATATCTTTAAATTAATGTCCATAAATTATACATAAATCACATGTTTATATATTTTGATGTATAAAAATATTGTTCTATTTGCTTGTGTTGGTAGATACATTTTAAACACATTTGTGTATGTCTCTATGATATATGTTTATGTGAGTTTGTGTGTTCATATGTATATTAGTATGTGTGAGCATATCATACACATGTCTGTGAATTCCTCAGTTGTTCTCCACATTATTTTTGAGATACGCTCTTTCACTATATCTGAAGCTGACTAACTGGGTTAGAATGGTTAGCCTACAAGACTCATGAATCCTCTTGTCTCTCCCCAGTGCTGGGATTATAGACACACATCACTGCACCAGCTTTTTACCTAGGCAACCACAATAGCCCTTTGCAGTATCTTTAATTACATGTAAATAAACTTTACAAATTATTAAAAAGTTTAAAAAACTAGTTGGAAATAACTTTTGGACTTTTCTTTCTCTTGCATGCGTTTTTACACAGTATATGTGAAATGTGGTGTGTGTGTGATGTGTGGTTATGCCCATGTAATGGCAGATATATAACATCAACTACCTGGCTGGATTTGGTACTAGCTGGATATAATACCAGATGTTCTCTATGTTAATATTTGACTTCCAGGTCAAGTAAATAATAAACAGAGGCTATGGCTCACCATAATGTAGATATAAAGCTATATAAATAAATGCTCCAGTCAGCCTACACAACCACTGTGCAGAAAGGCCAAGTTTTGCTATTTCTATTTCTGTACACAAATCTATTGAGTTTTCTCACATGAGTAAGGTCATTGTGAGAATAATATTCAGTTCATTAGTATTACCATAAAAATAAGATTGTTCTAAAAGTGCCCCATTCTTTCTCTCCTTCTCTCTCACATAGGCATTATATTTCTCTAACATACACAGGCTCTGTATCCCCTTTCTCATATACACATACATACTCTTGTATATTAGAAGACATTGGTTAGCTTATATCTAATTAAAAGATGAATTTTACCTCTTCTTTCTGTGAAACTAATATTTTTCATGAGACAATGAACTCAACAGTATAAACATTGTAACACTCTCGGATATTCTTTCTTTCCTCTTTGTGACACACTTTGTCATACATACATACATGTTCTCTTTCCTCTTGTTACTGGAGTTGTTAGAGTTAGATCTTGGGTCCTGAAAGCTAGAACAAGCTAGGCTTGGCCACCTATCTTCAATAGGCCAAAGAGCCAAAGTAGTAGTGAAAAGCAAACAAAGATGTATTCAATGTGGCCACATTGGGAAAAGGAGCAAAGCAATGCAGCAATCCCTCAAGTCCATCTTCAGGGTGATGACAGGATTTGTTTTAAAGAGAAAGACAGGTGGATATGAATACTAACTAAGCAGCCCTGTTCAAAATATGGTCCTGCCTATTGTAATCCCTCATTGTTCTGCCTCTAGACTCCTTCCTGCGAGGTGGTCTGAAAAGTTGTCTGAAAACCCATGTGCTGACTCTTGTTCATTTCCCCAGTTACCTCTATGGTTTCAGCTGGGGCTATCTGGAGTTAGGTGAGGGTAAGGATGGTACCAACACAATATGTGCTATTTACATACTATGCCCATGACTAATGAAAATAAAGTAAAAATGTATGAAGTAACTTTTTAGGAGACAATTTCCCCACTGCTGTCTTTATCTTCCTTCTCCCATCAAGAGTTTCCTGGGGAAATTCTATTTCTGGGAGTCTACTGTTTCAATAGTCTGACAGCCAAAGAGAGAACACACATATCCCTTTAAAAGTATCTTCAATCTTGCCTGTATGATGGCTACTTTTCCCCATTCTGTTTTCATCCCTTGGCCTTCAGGTGAAGTATGTGTACATCTGAACCAATCATCACAAACAGAATACAAGTAGGAACCAAGATTAAGCACAGTCTCTCTCTTCCCTTCCCTCCCTTTCTTTCAATTTCTGTTTATATCTCAGACACACAACTATCTCCCTTTCTTTCTCTCTCTCTCTCTCTTTTGTACACAAGCACACATTCTCATTAAACATACATCTATATTTCTGCATATCCATACCCTCTGTCTGAACATACTACTGACTTACCCAAGTATAAACTGAAAAGTCAACATTTAGAAAATATGGTCCTTTATCTTTAAATGGAATTCCCTTGACTTGATTTTCTGCTTACTGACAATATAATTTGAAAATTCAATCAACTATCACATTACTTACTACTTTCTGTTCCCTGATAGTCTTATGAAAATGTAATATTTTTCAAGTTAATAAATTTTATAATCCTCTGAGGTCACTTGTCATTCAAAGCCCAGTGTTCCATATGGTCAAAGAAACCACATGTCTTACCAGAAATGTGAACATGCTGTAAGCCACTGATCATGATGAAAGAATTTGTATTCTAAACTAACTTTTGCAAAGATTTTAGGATTGGGTTATTTAGTTTATAGTACTCTAGAGGGTAGATTTTGTAATTTCCATATCAAAACATTGTCCCATCAGGACCAGAATAAGTAAGTTTAAGGAATCCAGTTGCAAACTGAAATGCAGGAAAGGTAACCAAACAGGGCTTACTGAACCAAGGGCTTAGTTTATAAAAAGAAAACTTCTTTGGAATGCAACTGGACAAATGTCCTATAATGAAACAGAGATTAGAGTTGTGTGGATTTGTTATGCTTTTATCCAAGAAAAACTGATTCAGCGATGGATACAATCAATATTGAACAACTAGGATCTTATGTTCTCTCATTTACAGTGGAGGGAGAAAGCTGCTGAAATTTAAGTAAAATTTGACAAAGGATTCTTGCACTGGTCAACACTACAGTGTTTGATCAACTGTTTGCAATTGCTCAACTCTTGCTTTTTCCTTTGACTTGTCCCTTAGTCTGACTCCTTTCCTTCCCACTAGGCCCAGAACTGCTGCTTGCTCTCAAATCTGAGCAACATAAAAATGGAATATATGCCCAAGCCATTATTAACCATACCTCTACAAATTCAGCTGAATACAACCAGAAATAATTCATATCAGATCACCTGCACCAGGCTGTCTGCTTGTGCCAGCAAGGGGATTATTTACCAAAACATGTAGATCCTTTCTGTAGCTAAACTACCACATAAAATTCTCCTGAACCTACTAAATATTAGCTGCCTATAATTATTCATGGAAGGTTGGAGGTCTCATTTTTGCCTTTGTCATTCATGATGAGATGTTCATGGACCCAAAACTGTATGGGTCTTATGCAGGATATGACAGTCACTGTGGCAATGGCCCTATCATTCCAGGATAACAGCATTCTACATTATTCCTCCAACCCTTTGGCACATTCTTTACACTAAATCTTCCACATTGTTCCCTGAGCTTTGAAAGGGGTAATACAGATGTATCATTTAATGTTGAGCACTCACTCCAGTGTCACTTATCCTTACCACTTTGATGAGTTTTAAGTCACTACCATACCATCTTCAAAGATTAAGTTTCTCTAATCAAAAGGGAGAATGGCACTATTGCATGAGCATAGATATATGCATGTGTGTGCAATGTGTATATATATATTGCAATTCAGTGGGATCAACATATCTATTTAGCCAACATATCTATTTAGCTTCCCTCCTAGGTCCTATGGCCTCCACAGCCATTAGCTTTTCACTTGGTTTTCAGTACTGTGCTTTTAATTCTCCCTCATGAAACAGACCTCATATTCAGTTAGAGAGCAGGTGATCATCCTCATAACAATAATGCCATTATTGTACCAGTGGGTATATCCTGACTGGCTGATCAGTTATGTAGTCTGCAGGGTACACTATTTCATTCTTTCAAGTCTTTTTGAAGGTAGTCTTTCATTATCTAAGTCTAGATTTTACTTTCTTTATATGGTAGGGTCTCACTCTAGCCCAGGCTGATCTGGAATTCACTATGGATTCTCAGGGTGGCCTCGAACTCATGGTGATCCTTCTACCTCTGCCTCCCGAGTTCTGGGATTAAAGGTGTGTGCCACCATGCCTGGCTTGTTTTCTTCTTCTTCTTCTTCTTTTTTTTGTTAAACTTATCCTATAAATGTGTGAAATTGACTCTTTTGACCAGGAAACAATCTATTTCTACCTATTTCTGCCTTGTTCCTGATATCATTGTTCCTTCCCATTTTTCCTGGGTTTTCATTGTGGAGGTTGTTTTCTCTTCTCCCTTTTAGTACTATTTATTTGTGTATTACTGCTTTATTTGGCTGACTTGGCCTTATGACCCCTGGAGATGACTAGACATAGAAGCTGCAGATGTAAGTTTTCTTAAAGAGTTTGAAGTTATGCAAAGCAATTTATCAATCATGTTTGGGCAGAGAAGATGCTGTTTTACAAACCAATATCCAATTTTCAAGTTCAATTACTTTGAAATGTTACAGAATCCCTCTAAGTGATCATTAAAGTGGGAATAAAAAGTGTTTTTATGTTATGTATTTTATGCCAATTAAGCTGGAAAATCAGTGTCCTCCCTATGATAATGCCAAATTCTGAAAACCACTCAAACACTGATTGACATAATTGGTAGCTCAAGTCTTCTTCACTCAGTATCTTAAGCTAGAAATCTTCCTCCTCCTCATTTTCTGCTTCGGCCTAACTTCTCCCCTTTTTCTAGCATAAAATTGAAGACATTGAGCCCATTTTCTTTTCCTAAGCCAAATGTCCAAGATGATAATCTTATAATGAATAAAGGTATATTTTGCTTCTCTATTGTAGAAGCTGAAGTGTAAGATCAGAGTGTTAACTTCTGCTTTACTTTTGATGATGGCCTCCTGTGGGCTCAACTTCTGGAAGAAAGTAGCAGAGTAGGCGTGTGTATGCCTAAGAGACAAAACATACAGAATAGCTTTATGCTTCAGTAGACAACTCTTGCTGTGTAACTAACTCATTGGTCCCATCACACTCAAATGAGGCACACATCAGTAATTTATGAGGACCGAGTCTCCTACTGGCCTCATACTGCCATACTAAATAATTAAAATCCCAACACATATCCTTTTGAAGACAGTCAGTCCATGAATATATATACTTATCTTTTCTGGTCCCAGGACTGTATCAGGGGAATTTCTCAGCCAGTATTTTCAGAAAGGAACTGTATTCATGTTTATAACCTAAACCAGAAGTTGAAAGTTAGTCTCTCTTAATGTCAGAATTTTCTAAGATTGCTTTGTCTACTTGCAGATATATCAACTAGTGAATTATGAGGGATATTACATTCTAAGTTTTCTAGTAACCAGTACACAGCTACAATACACTGATTTGTGATAATGTTCTAAATTTCCTTACTCTTAAGTGTTCTTAGTACTCATTCATGGCCCACAATGCTATACCAGAGGAAAAGATAAAAAACCCTGCAATGCGTCCAAACATCTGGGTGTTTAGAAACACTGACTAAATTTTTTTCACTTTTTACCTGGGTTTTTTGCACTGTGTAGACAGAGAAAATGGCAGGCAGACAACTTAGCAGTACATATGCTGAGACATATGGATGTGGGTGTTGGTGTCTTAGCACTCAAGCTGCTTGCCACACAAGGAAAAGCTTACAATTTTATTTTGATAAGAATTCTGCCATTCCATCATTACAGGGCCTTTTTCTTTAAAACAGGTTCTTAGCTTGCTAGAAATCATTATAACTCTGACTTCCTGTAATGTATATTTGTAGTCTTTAATACTGGTCAAGTTAACCGTGCTCAGTAGAGATTTGTCTGCCAATCAGAAGGCATTCAACATCTCTCCATGTACACTCAGTCAGATTTGATGAGTGACTTGTTTTACTTGTTTCCCATGAGTTTTGCCCCTGTGTTTTGGCCTTAATATTCTCTATAATTACTAATTACCTACAAATTCACCTGTGGTCCTACAGTGGTTTCCAGAAATTGGTATACTATTTCTCCTTAAACCCCTGAAATCCCAGAAAGTGTTCCCTACACCTATAGGCTCTGTCTTCTATTCTCTCTGTTTTATGGTTTATGACCTGCCATTTCGTTAAGACATTCCAGTTCAAGTTCGTCTGGATATTCAAGCTTTTGACACTGTGACAAACGACTTCAAAATTTCTCTGGATTATGCAATAAAGCTTTTTTTTTTGGTTAATTCATAATACCTATTGTGAACACATGGATCCTTCCAACACAACTGATATCCAAGTAACATATTCAGACTTGGGTTGCATATGGCTTTCATTTGCAGGATGCCTGGCTTACCTTTAAGATATAGAAGCTGGAATAAAGGTTGCTTTCAGTCTTTCAAGGCTGGAGAGATGGCTTAGTGGTTAAGGCACTTGCCTACAAAGCCTAAGGACTCACGTTCGATCCTCCAGGACCCATGTAAGTCAGATGCACAAGATGGTACATGTATCTGGACTTTGTTTATAATGGCTAGAAGCCTTGACACACCTATTCTCATTCTCTCTCTCTCTTTCTGCCTCTTTCTCTTTCAAATAACAAAATAAAAATATTTTTAAGAAGAATCCAGAATAACTTGAAAAAGCATAGCCAACTGGAGATTTGATGTTGCCCAAGCAACCTGAGATCTGAGGAGAAATGTGATCATAGAAAGAGTGATATGAACACTGACTTGGGGTATAAATAACCAGAAAGTGCTAGGAAAGGACCTTTAAGGTGTGATTAGTTCATGGATTAATATTATTGACAGCATGGTTCATACTTATGAGAGAACATTTTTTACAAAACTAAGTTTCTCTTGTATTTCCTTGCACTTCTGCCTACTATCATGGGATGATGAAGCATATATGTCTTTATCAGATGTGGGTCCCTTGACTGTAGAAATACATTCTAAAAAAGTATAAGAAATAAGTTTTGATTCTCCATAAATTACTACACAGTGATCTTCATTTAGTTAAGTAGCACAAAATGGACTAAAGTGGCTATAATTGTTGGTAAATTAATAAATGTTAGGTGAGACTACTGAAAGGCACAGAGACCATGGGATTCTGCATTATTTTTCATGTTCTTCATGCGCTAAACCTATGAAACACTCACAAAAAGCACTGGGATGGAACATAAGAAGTATCTATTTAATCTGTAGCATTAGAAAAAAAAAATAAAGAGTTTAACAGAAGTATCCTGTATGGGTAAATAATGCTGCTCCCAAAAGACTTACATTACTATTATAGAATCCCAATGATAGCAGTAGAATAACTCCCAGTGAGTTATTTTTCAGGAAGACCACTGAGGCCCCCCAGACAACACATACTACTGTGGGTACGCTGGAGTGCTTACATGGTAAGATCCAGTTGCTAAAGACACTACTTGATCTGATTTCATGACACTGAAAAGTCAAGATGGAACTGATCTGGAAACTTCCTACCTACTAGATAGATATTACAGAGCTAAAAGTTGCTGTACAGGATGCTAAGGAAGAAGAACCATCAAGAATATTACTCAGTGCAACACAACTGACTAACCAGGGGATATATGTCTATTGCCACAATAGTGACATTCCATTTATAGAGGTAACCAACTACTTTCTGTATTGATTTGAGGCCTGTTGCATGGCATGGAAGTCATGGCTATACTGCAAACATAGTCAAACACTATGGCTAGGGAGGTCATAGTACCTAGAAAAAAAGTCACTACTGTTGTTTAGCTAAATCAATATGTGTCATTAAATTTTTCACTACATATCTATGTTTATGACCATAGAGTAGTGATGTTTTCATCTTTGGTCAGAAAAAGTTCTTTCTTGTGGTTAGCAGTGCTTAAGAAGGAGACTCAAAACTCAACAAAGTGCTGAGAATATGTAACACTTGAGTGATCAATGCTAAATAGACACATAACTCCCTCCATAGCAAACAGAACATGGAAGAAGAGGAAGCTGAAATATTGCAAGAGTTATAAGGTTGTTGTGGAATGTTAAGAAATGCTACTATCTGCCACAAATGACATGACTGTTATACTCCTGAACTCATGAGAAGCTGGGGTCACCTGCACAAAATTGAGTCTATCAATTTTCCATCATAAATGGAGATGGTGCTCATGGGCTCCACACTTCTCTGCTACTGGAAATTCATGTTTGCTGGAAGGTAGACATTGTTTTAGTGTGATAACCACTGGTAAATTACTCATGCTCTGGTAAATAACTCCCTACCCATGATAATGCAAGAAACTCTACTTAAACTCAGTGGGTAACTAAAAAAGACACCAGAGTAAAAGGAGAATGCATTTACAATTGAAAAGGCTTGACAGGTAAGAGAGAGGGAGAAGAGAAGTATTTAATATGACCAAAATACTAGAAGGCACTTCATGAGCTACTGGGGGGAAGTGACCAACATCTGTCTGAGCAACTCAAGGTCTAAGCTACTCAGAAGCAAACAACCTGATATGATGCTCATACAAGTGTCATAGTGGCAAACAGCTATGGTGAGTAACTAACTGCTCTTGGATTGGCTAACAGTTCTGCTCAGTGGACATGAACCCATATCTGGAACTGAGAGGCAAGTCAGAAACATATCCAGATAACGGTTTTCTTTCCAATATCAAGCTCCCACTAATCTTGGGCCACAAGATGGTATCCACCTATTAAATTCTTTCTAAACTAATAAGGGCTATCCCATTTAACCCTACAGAGGAATTGGGGAAATGAACAAGAATGTTGCTTTCTTGGTGAACCTCATATCAGCACAGGGTGAAGGATATAGACACTGCAGACACTCAACACCTACAAAACAGATGTCCAGAGGATACTAAGAGCCCATCACTGAATTAGACTTAAAATGAACATGGCATAGCTCAGGGAATTTTGTGGAAGTGGAGGCAGAAAGACTGTTAGAGCCACAAGTTGGGACATTATGCACAGAGACATTGTTTTTCCTCCATAACTGATGGCTACCCCCCCCACACACAATGCATAACCTTCAATACCCATCTGGATAACCTGCTTCCCCAATGAGGAGGGACCCTTTAGGAAAGGGGCAGGTATGATGGAAAGAATGGTACCAACATATGTTGTTAACATACTAAGTATGTCCATAACTAAAAAGTAAAGCATAAAATTTAAAAAAAACATTATAAACATGTATAAAGTTTTAGGAATGGAAAATTTAATTCTTTGAGATTCTACCTTACTCCAATAAAGATAGCGAGCATTAAAAAAAATTAAAATGAAAGCAAATGTTGGCAAGGATGTGGAGAAATAGGAACCCACATTCACTATTGGAAGGAATGTAAGATGGTACAACCAACCATATAAAGCAATATGGAGGCTCCTAACAAGGGTTGAGTAGAGTTATCAACAGACCCAATTATTTCCTTAAGAGGCTTTTACCCTAAAAGCTCCATGTCTTAGTTCAGAGTTATTTGCTCAACCATATTCATAGTTGTTCAATTCATAATAGCTAAGAACTGGGATCAATCCAGATGTCCATCATTGGCTGAATGAATAACCAAGATGTGGTACAACTGCATGATACAATTATACTCAGCAGTTAGGGAAAAAAAAAGTCTCAATGAAATTTGTAGGAAAGTGGTTGAACTTGGAACAGATCATACTCAGCAATCTCTCCCAATCAGAAAGACAATCATCACATGGTTTCATTCATCTGTGGCTCCTAACCTGGATCAACCTGAGATGCTGACATACCTTATAGGCATCTTGAGGAATGGACAATAGGGAGGGTGGGGTAGGAGGGATGGGTAAGGGTGGGATGGGGGACACAAAACTGGACCTAAAAGAAACTGGTACCATAAAATCTTATATACTGGAAGACCAACTAAAAGGTTAAACCCTCTTTAAGACCTTAGAGGGAACACTTGAATAAAAGGGCCATGGAGAGGGTGAGATGAAGCCTAAACTTATTTTTTTTTCTCTATCTCACTCTCTCTTTCTCTTTTATATTTCCTATCTTTATCTTACTCCTTTTGCTTTGGCACTGGCCTGTAACTCCCAGTATCAGGATGCAGTTAACACCTACAATTAGCTGTTGATCAGAGAGACTCACAAGGTTAATGGTAAAACTCTACTTCTGAAGACACCATATGTTATTGATACAGAACATGGAGAGATCTTCCTGGAATCCACAAGAAAGCCAGTCCCCAGACAGTTAGCTTATCTAGTGCCAGATGGTGCTACATGAGCTACTGGGTAAGGTGACTAACATCTGTTCTAGCAAAATGAGGTGTAAGTTACTCAGGAGCAAACAACCTGATGTGATGCTCACCCAAGTACAATAGTGTCATACAGCCATGGTGGATAACCAGTGGCTCTTGGATTGGCTAACAGTTCCACTCAGTAGAAAGGAAACCATATCTGGAACCAGGAAACAAGTCAGAATCATATTTAGATTACAAGTGCACTCTCCAATACCAAGTTCCCACCAGTCTTGGGACTCAAGAGGGCCTACACCTATTAAATTCTTTCTAAATTAACAATTGTTATCCCATTTAACCTGTGCTGAGTACACTCTCTGTTGGAGAGTCTGCTTCTCTTTTTCAGATAGATGCAGGACTTCTGGAGAGAATCAGCCCATTGCACTTCACCAGGGCCCCTGCTGAAACCATAGAGTAACTGGAGAAATAAGCAAGAGTGAGGCTTTCTTTGTGTACCTAATATCAGCATAAGGGTGAAGGAGATAGAAAGGACGCTCAACTCCTTCCAACTCAGGGATCCAGAGACCCAGAGGTTCAGAGCCTCTGGGCTCAGGGAAATTTTCAGAAGAGGGGAAGAAAGATTGTTAGAGTCACAACTTGGAGCATTACACACAGAAACATTGCCTCTTCCCCATAACTGATGGCATCCCCCACAATGCACAACCCACTATCCCCATGGGGAATAACCAGCATCCACAAGGAGGAGGGTGCTTCAGACAGAGGGCAGGGATGACGGTAAGGATGACATCAACATGTGCTATTTACATATTGAGTATGTCTATAACTAATAAAAAGGTAAAAAGAAAATTTACATATAATTTTTTCTGCCTGTATGTGTGTGGGAGTGTTTATACACATTTGTTGGTATAAACTTGGAGGTCATAAGACAGCCTTGGGTGTCAGTCTTGCCATTGCTTCCCATCTGCTTTGAGATAAGGTCTATCATTGGCCAGGAGGGTTAGCAATTAGGCTAGATTAATTGACTAATGAGTCTCAGGGATCTTATTGTCTCCAGGGATCTTATATCTCCCCAGCACTTTGATTTTTTTATTATTATCTGTCCATTTTTTTTTAATATGGGTAATGGGGATCAAATTCAAATCCTAATGCTTATGAGGCAAGCAGTTTACCAGTTGATCTATCTCCTTAGTCCTGCTAAGTCTCAGGTTTTACAAATGATGGAAAAGATATATCTTTTTCACTGGGTATCATATAATTAACTATTGTTCTTCTAAAATGTGCATTCCCTTTGAATTAGTACTTGAGGAAAGCCAAATTTTTTTTTCTTGGTTTTTCAAGGTAGGGTCTCACTCTAGCCCAGGTTGACCTGGAATTCACTCTGTAGTCTCAGGGTGTTCTCATACTCACAGCGATCCTCCTACCTCTGCCTCCCAAGTGCTGGGCTTAAAGATGTGCTCCACCACACCCGGCCCCTAAAGATTTTTTTTTTTTAATCCATGATATTTGTTCACTGGTCATGTGTATAATACCCCCATACAATAGTTAAGTATACTCACACATAGTACACTTTCTATTTACTATGAAGAATCATGGGTCTCACATTTGCTATGGTGCTAATGCTATGCTGTGTATGGTAGTTTGATTAAGGTGTCTTCCATAAACTTAAGTGTTCTGAATGCTAGGTTCCTAGCTGATGGATATTTGGGAATTAATGCTTCCTGGAGTGGTTCCCTGCCATCGTGGAACTTCCCCTTGAGCCTGTAAGCCAAAATACACCTCTTTTTTTCCCAAAAGCTGATCTTGGATCGGTGATTTCTACCAGCAATGTGAACCGGACTACAACAGTAAAGTGGTACCAAAGAGTGGGATTGCTGCTATACACCTGACTTTGTGGCTTTGGCCTTTTGGAGCTGATTTTCAACAGGACTGTGGAAGGATTTGAAACCTTGGCCTAAGTGACACCTTGCAATGCTGTAAGTACAGCTTGATGGACTATTCTGGTCAGAGATGAAAGACCTGAATGTAGTAAGAACTATGGAATGTGAGGTTTGGCTTATGAGGGTGAGAAAGAGCTTTGCTTGCACTGGGCTAGCAGTTTATGTGAGAAGCTTGCTCTTATGCCCGTGTCCTGAGAAGTTGTGCAGGGTTGCTTTGCGTAGAAATGAACTGGTATGACAGAGAAATATGGCACAGAAAGAAAAATCTTTGGCTGAACTATTGCCCATTCAGCTGCAACTGAGAGCTTACAACCTTTGAGACTGAGTTAGCTGACCTGCGCTGGGGTAACAGGAAGAATGTCGATTCTTTTGAAGAGGCCTGAGTGCTCAAGGAGTGACCTGTTCTTCAAAGTCTGCTTTATTCCCCCCTGGATTAACAAATTGGCACCCTACCTAGTTTTGTGGAGTATAAGAAATGCAGGAAACAGAGGGTCATTGAGTTTGCAACACGGTCTTGTGTTTTGGAAATGGCCATGGGCAGTGTGAAGCAGGTTTTGTTGGTTGCCTGCATGGAGACCCATGGGGCCATGAGGATGAACCGTGGCTTGCAGAGGAGACCCAGTGGATATGCTGGGACCACAAGATGGCTGCCATGGAAAGCTACTGGCCCCGATGAAGTTTTCCAGGACTGTGAGTAGCCTAGCTGGAGGGGTGGAATTGGAATGCCAGAGATTTGTTGCTGGTTAGATTTATCGGACTTGGAGATTTGTCACTGGATAGAGTTGTTGCACTTGAAGCTACAGAGTTTGATGTTTGCCCTGGTCGTTTTAAATCATGTATTGGTTGAATGTTTCTTTGCTATTCCCAGTGCCATTTTTTGCAGTGTGAATATTTATTCTGTGCCATTATGGATTTTTTGAGGTTATTTTTTGGGATTATGGCTCAGTTAAAAGATCTGGGACTATGGGGATGTATGAACATCATTGAGATTGATAAAAACTACGGGGGCTTTTAAAGTTGGACTGAATGCATGGCATTTAAAATCATATATGTTTATCAGTTTATAGGAGCCAGGGGTGGAATGTGGTGGTTTGATTCAGGTGTCCCTCATAAACTTAGGTGTTCTGATTGCTAGGTTCCCAGCTAATGGAGATTTGGGAATTAATGTCTTTTGGAGAGAATATATTCTTGGGGGTGGGCTTATGGGTGTTATAGCCAGTTTCCCCATGCCAGTGTTTGGCACACTCTCCTGTTGCTATGGTCCACCTTATGTTGGTCATGGAGTGATGTCCTCCCTCTGCTCATGCCATCTTTTCCCATGACATTGTGAAGCTTTTCCTCAAGCCTGTAAGCCAAAATAAACTTTTTTTTTTTTTTCCCAGAAGTTGCTCTTCGTTGGGTGATTTCTATCAGCAATGTGAACTGGACTGCAACACTGCACTAGTATTTCTATCATCTTTTGAGTGCTTTACATTGCAGCTTCTTAGAATATGGCTGTGGTCCCATGTGGACTTTGGTAGACGGATGTGATGGATCACATAACATTGGCAACAACAAGTTTTTGAAATGCATAATTAAAAAGTCCAATTCAAAGGCAGTCATAATGAATATGAGGTATTATATCAGTGCTGCCTAAAGTTACATTTCATTGCTAGAATTACAGAAAACAAAGACTTCTATTTTCTCTCCATAATTCCTTAGCACATATCACATTACTATGTCTTTGAATTATATTGTATTAGAATGTTTAATTTAAAAAAAAATGCTACTTGGGGCTGGGGAAATGGCTCAGTAGGAAGAGTGCTTGTCACACATAAGGACCTGGGAGAGCCTGATTCGCTTTGAGTACATTCTTTAGCATTTAGGTGAACTGTTAGGTATGGCCACTTATGCTTGTAAACCTAGTCCTGTGGGGGCCAGCGAGTGGAGAAATTCTGGAGCTCACTAGTCAGCCAGACTGGCTAAAAACTCACTGACAGACTGATTCTGTCTTGAAGAAAAGCATAGATGAAAAATAGAGGAGCAACCCTGATGTGTACACACATCTGTAAATACTCATGAACAATACCCTCACACAATAGTAAGTATACTCAAGCATACAAAACAAAGCAAAATAAAAACTGTTGTTTGAATTTTATAAGAATTTTATAATTTTATAAGAACTCAATAAAAGAATTATTGCTTGGGATTTGGATAGAATTTCCAACAGCTTCTGAAATGGTAATAAATATGGTTTTGTCACTTTGGTACTTCCATATTCATACAAAGTTGTATTCCCAGAATTGGTGATTATAGAATCAAAATGTAGGGCTGGGAAGACATTTCATTAAGTAGTATTTGCCTTATGAACATGAACACCTGAGTTAACTTCCCAGAACCTACCTAAAAATGTAAGGCATGGTGGCATGTGCTCGTCAACTTAGTACTGGAGGGGTAGAAGTAGGAGGATAGCAGGGGCTTGTGGGTCTTCCAAAGCAACCTAATTGATGAGCAAGAGGACAATGAGAAATGCTCTCTCTAAAAGGGTGCATGGTGTTGCATGGTTGTTCTCTAGCCTCTGATTGCATGCATACACACACAAACATGAACACGGACACATGGAGTTACATATATGTATAAAAATAAAGCAAAAACATCAATCATCTCTGAAAGATGTTAAAGTACTCTATGTACTTCAGAACCAAATAGCCAAGATTTCATCTCATTAGTATGCTAATTTGTTTTGATCTTTAATAAATGGTAAAATTATATTATACTATAGAATTATCATAAGATAATTTTAAAGATAAATTTCTTTATGATTTAATCAGAGAATAGGCTAGACATATATATCTATTTTTAACATATCTACATAGATAGGATCATGTAAAGATTTTTTTCATTGAAAAAGAGTTTGTGAGTGCAAAACTTTAAAAAGCCCTGCCCTAGATTATTTTAGTCCAAATCTTTATGCATATTTACATGCTTATAAATATAAATGTATTCATACACATGTTTGTGGACATATATGATCCATTTGTTCCTTATATGGAAGGCTTTTGCTTCATTCTTAGTGCTTACTTATTTTACTTACATATGTTTTAAATACTGACCATTTAAGGAGCTGGAATGTATCTCTGGAATAAAGAACTTGCCTATAATGTATGAAGTTATGGGATTGGTCCCTAGGACTATAAAAAAACAATTACTACTACTACTAATAAAGTATAAAAATATTTCAATGTAGTTAAGTGTGGTGGTGCATACCTTTAATCCCAGAACTCATAGATTGTTACTAGAAAATTTTCAGTGTCAGGGATGGGATGTCTTATAGTGAGTTGTTGGCTAGGGAGTTCCCTGTTGCCTCCAAAATATTAAAGGCTATTGCCAAGGCCCTAGGTTTCCCATGAGAAAGAGATGGTAAGACCCTATTGCTAAAGAGTTCATCTGCCTGAGCTATAAATTCACTGAGAAATCAAGTGGGTGCTGAGCAGAAAACCTCCCTGTGGCTCAGCCAACTAAAAGCTGAAAAAAGCTGCACTGTATACAGTCTCATGGGAGACAAAAGTCATCAGAGGTGAAAATAGTGGACACTGGATGCCTCTAATTTGGTTAGACATGCCAAATAACTGAATGAGTGCAATAGTGGCATGGGGAAACCATCTGCTCTCTAACTGGACTGAAGGCCCACTCTATGGGAGGGAATACTGAAAATCTAATCAAAAGCCTATGGCAGGGGATGAGCCTTAGGGGCATAAAGCCTACTGTTGTCTGGATAAACACATATATTACTCTCACCAAATTGCTCTGAAGGCACTATACTTAATGTTCATATTCATATGTTAATGCTACTCTCACTTCTGGTTAGAGAAGCTTCTCTTTTCAGATGGCAATGCCCACTGGGATGACATAAAAGGCAACATAGTGCTGAGAAGAAGGGATGATGGAGTGTCCAGCACTGAAACATCTCACACCCTCCAAGGCTCAGGGACCATTGTGGAACAGGTGGTGGAAAGAAAGTAAGAGCCAAAGGAAGGGTCCAATCCTTACATACTATTGTCCGGACAGAAACTGGCCTCAATATCCAAGACCTTGCAGTGCCTAGCAATACCTACTCAAAACCCCCATAATAGGAGAAAAAGATGAAGAGAGGGAGGGGATATGAAGGACAGCAGAGTTATGAATGGGAAAGTGGGTGAGGGGAGGGAAATACCATGGTTTGTTGTCTGTAAATATAGAAATTGTCAATAACCATATATATACACAAATTAAAAAGAAAAGAATTAAAGAGTTATTTTTTAAATAAAAATATTTTGGTTTATTTTTATGGTTTTGACAGAAAACAATACTTTGAATTTAAATTTCTCAATGTGCAGAACCCATCCTTTTGCAGTCAACCCCTAACACACATCTGGACAGTGTCATTAGGTCAAGTGCCTACATGGCCCTGGCCCACTATGCTCCAAGAAATGACAAGTCTTCTCTAATAAGACCATAGAAGAAGGTAGACAAAAGAGGAGACTAATTACCTGCAGTAATGATGAGGTTTCAAGTATGTGAAAGTTGGAAAGTGTTAGCAATTGTGAATAAATAAAATCAAGAAAGGGATCCATGTTGGAGTATAGTTGAGGAAATGATAGAGTACCAACCACTATAATTCAAAACATGGGAGAAGATGCAGTGGGGACATATGCTATATGACGTATTCTCTACTCAAGCATTATCCCCTGGCTCAGAGAGAAGCACCGGTTGTGTACCAGAAGTTATGCAGGTTACATACTCAGAGGAGTTTGGAGGAAGAAGTAACCAAGGCTGCATCACTGAGTTTGTTAGATAACAAGTGAGATTGGGCCTATTAAAGGCATTCAAATTAAAATGGAGGCAGTTCTATGTAATTGCAAACTATAGTTTTCTGATAATCTGTATTACTTTGACACATGTATTATAGCCCTGAAGCAATTGCCTTAGTTACCTTCCAGTTGCTATGACAAAAAAACAGACAAGAAGCAACTTAAGGGAGAAAGAATTTATCTTGGCTTACAGTTCAAGATTAGTTTAGCACTGTGGGGAAAGTATAGCAGCTGAGGCAGCTGGTCACATTAGCCCATAATGAGGTAGCAGACAGCTATGAATACTTGTGCTCAGATTATTTTCTCATTTTTATTTAGCCCAGGACCCCTGAAGAAAGGTGCTACCCATAGTTAAGGTAGGTCTTCCCACTTCAATTAACATAAAGACAATACCTCAGATGCATGTGCATAAGCTGGTTTTCTTACTTTTCTAGGGCCTATCAGGATGGCAATTAATATAAACCATGACAGCAATATACTTCAACATTAAAATAACAACAATATACTCTTCCTCAAAGATTCCCTACCCATAGATATTTCCAGAGAATTGCATCTTTCTTTTAATTCATTGGAGGGGTTACAATTTTATTTTATTTTATTTTATTTATTTATTTGTTGGTTTTCAAGGTAGGGTCTCACTCTAGCCCAGGCTGACCTAGAATTATCTCTGTCATATCAGGGTGGCCTTGAACTCATGGCAATCCTCGTACCTCTGCCTCCCGAGTGCTGGGTTTAAAGGCGTGTGCCACCACGCCTGGCTTACTTTGTTTCACTTAGAGGGAATGTTTTTTGAATATCAAGTCTCAGTATAATAACTCCCCATTTTCTAGAATCCTGAGTTTCAGGTATAGGGATTGATGCAATAATAAATGTTCATTTCAACTTCTTTGAATGTTATTATAAAATCATAACAATTTTATTTTTGAAAATCTTTTCCCTGGAGGAAATTATGGTCAAGTTATCAAAAATAATTTTAAGACACTGGATTATTCTGTAGTATTAGTATTAAAATATTTCTCCTGTGTAAAATTTCTTATGATTTGAAGCATTTAATCACATGAGAAATTATAGATGAATAGGTAGTCTACAAGGAACCACAGATTTGAAAATAGAAAGATAAAGCTGAACTTGCCCTGCCTACTGTCTCACACTTGTAATTTCTAAAATATTTTATTGATTAATTTGCAAGGAGAGAGAAGGAAGAACGGATGTACTGGGGGCCTTGCCCACCAAAACAAGCTCCAGATGCATGCACTATTTTTGCATTTGGCCTCATGTGGGAATTGGGGAATTGAGCCCTTGTGATTAGACTTTCAAGCCAGCACCTTTGACCAATTCTTGAGAAGTAGAAACAGGAGGATAAAGAGTTCAAGGCCAGCCTTAACTACATATGGAGTTCAAGTCTAATGTGGATTATATTAGATCCTCTCTCACATAA
The DNA here is from genome assembly GCF_020740685.1 of Jaculus jaculus. Lineage (NCBI taxonomy): Eukaryota > Metazoa > Chordata > Mammalia > Rodentia > Dipodidae > Jaculus > Jaculus jaculus. The sequence goes on from NC_059102.1 coordinate 71,107,489, forward strand.
AAAACACAATTTTTTAAATAAAAATTAACAGAAAGTTTCTTTTTATTTTCTATGACATCATTATGATCCCTGGACCTAGTTGGTTAGAATATTTCCAAAGAAAAAAAAATATATATATATATATGAAGCATGTTATCTCTAACCATATCTAGTAATCAACACTTGGGCTAGACATAGGTAGTAATAGAAATAAAGACATGTACCTGATGAACTAACTTTTCTGTACATCATATATGTTTTAAATATATTTACTTTTAACTTAACTTGACTCTACTTGGCTCAACTAAATGTAGAATTGCCATACTTGATGAAAGACTGCTAGGGTTTCAAGTAGTCCATAGAAAGGAACAGTCAAATCTAGACACCAGAGATGCTTGTTTCTATACTACTCCTGAAGCATATTTCCAAATGAGCAGAGATTTGATTTCATACTTCACTGTTATTGGATAACTATGAATCCTGTTAAAAATGGGTGCCACTAAGTTTATAAATGTTAAAGAGTTACATTGCTTTAGAAGTGGGCTCACATGTTATACAGTAACTTTCAAACTTTTGCAAATTTTCAGAGAATTGTACTAATGTAGGTAAAAACAGATATTCCTTATAATTCAATGCTGACAAGTAAGAACAATGTGTAATACAAATCATGTTTCCTCAGTTACAATTGAACATAAAAATTAACTGACACATCAATCTCATCATTAACCATATAACCATATAAAGAACATTGGGATGAAGAGAGCTTGCCTGTGAAGCATAAGGACCCCGGTTCAAGGCTCGATTCCCCAAGGCACACGTTAGCCAGATGCACAAAGGGGTGCACGCGTCTGGAGTTTGTTTGCAGTGCCTGGAGGCCCTTATGTGCCCATTCTCTCTTTCGCTCTCTATCTGCCTCTTTCTCTCTCTGTCTTTCTCTCTCAAATAAATAGATAAAAATCTTAAAAAAAAAAAAAAAAAGAACATCAACCTACCAGTGATAGAATGATTCAGAAGGAGCCATGGTGCCGAGACCTTGGGATGACTCAGAAGGCATCATGGTGCTGGAAAGAAGTGACAGGAGAGCTCAGCACTGCAATATCTCTATCATCCCTTCCAAGGCTTTGGGTCCATTGCGGAAGAAGTGGCAGAAAGAATTAAGAGCCAAAGGAAGGGTAGGACCCCTTACAATGTGCTCCTCCAGACACAAAATGGCCTGGATATCCATGACCTCACTGTGCCTGACACTATCTACACAAGACCATCATAATAGGAGGAAAAGATCATGACATAAAAATAAGAGAGACTGATTAAGAGGGGGAGGGAATATGAAGGAGAGCGGAGTTTCAAAGGGGAAAGTAGGGGAGGGAGGGAATTACCATGGGATATTGTTTACAATCATGGAAGTTATCAATAAAAAATATGTAAAAACTTGTAAAAGAAAAGAACATCAACCTAAAGCATAAAAAGAGGCCTCATATTTGACTTTATGATGTCTGAAGTTTCTACAGCTTGCTGTTTATAAGTAACTCATCTTAGTAACAAATAAATGCATTATATGACACACTATGCACATAGTACTCAATTGAATCTATCAGCTTTAAAAATGACTCAATACAGTCCTAACATAAGTGTACCAACTAATGGAGCTCAATAGTATCATAAATAATTCTAAAATAAAGGTAATGTAAAGGACTTTTCCCATTTGTCCTGGAATTTCATATATCTCTCTGAACATTAATCTTCATTGCAGTGTTTCAAAGAATGGGAATCTCCTCTTGGAATGAGGATAGGTAGATTACCAATTTGAATATGAAATGTCACCTATGGTCACATGTGTTCGTGACTAAGACTGTAGGAGTTGGGGCCTTTCTAGAGGAGGTATGTCACTAGGATCTGACCTTTAGTCTTATTAGTCCTTCCACACTGGATGTTCAGTAGCTAGGTCACTCTGGCTGTCATCTCCTAGATGGAGTGAAAAGATGTAAGTCTCTGCTCTTCTATGCTTTTCCTGCCATGCTCAAACCTCCTTTCAGAGCTGTAAGCTGAAATAGAACTATTCCTCTTTTAAGCTTCTTCTGGTTGGGAGTTTTGTCCCAGCATGAGGAAGGTAACTGCTACAGTAGTTTGAATTCTTATTGAAACTAACAATTATTTGCTTGTGGTCTCAGTTGCCTTTTTTTTTTTTTTTTGTTCTAGAAAACAGTAGAATTAGCTTGGCATGGTGGCACTCTAGAATTATTTAAGTCTATGCTGCAACATGGTGTGCAGTAGCAATAGTCACCACCTCAGACAGCAAGAACATCATTTAGCAGCCATACTTATGGTTCCTCTGAGGTACTTCATTTACCCTGATCTTGTAGGACCATGGAGCATACAGATAGTAAAACACTTGGACAAACCTTTAAATTGAGAAAATACATTTAAAAATGAAAGGAAAAAAAAAAGACTTATACAGTAATATCTAAGACCATTTCCAGCCCCAAACTTTTGTTGCTACATATTTGTTGAATATATAACATTTTCTTAATATTTTTTCCTTAGCAACTAGCAATTAGTTTTTATGACTCTGATTCTGTCAGATTAGATAATAGCATGGAGGTAATCTTTCAGTTCTAATCTACTCTTCTAACCCATACCTATATCTCTTATCAAGAGAAAGAGTACACTATTTTCTCTTGTTTCTATTGATATGAGATCCACTGATTATAGAACAAATGGAGTGGAGATATTTCTCTCAAAGCCATGTTATCTTTGTTAAGCAAAAATCTTGTACACAGGATGTCAGTGATCAGCTGCCAAAAGATAAGTTTTCCTGTTAATGACAAAGTGAGGGATAAAAGCTATTACTTTTCAGGTTTTTAATATATATTTTATTTATTCATTTCAGTGAGACAGAGAAAGAGAGATAGATAGGGAGAGAATGGGCATAACAGGGCCTCTAGCCACTGTAAATGAACTCCAGACGTATATGCCACCTTGAGCATCTGACTTTATATGTGTACTGGGGAATTGAACCAGGATTCTTTGGATTTTCGAGCTAGTGCCATAACTCCTAAGCCATCTCTCCAGCCCTTTTTTAAGGGTTTTGCCAGTAATTAACAAATGAATGTAGATTTTATTGGGATTACTTTTTCTTAAATTACATTGACCATAACAAATGGTCTGACAAGTAACATTCATGAAAAGTATAAATTAAAGTTTTCACCTGTTATATGAATTAAAATAATTGCCTTTTTTTCTTTCTTAAAATACTGAATGGATATACCCAGATAGCATTTTTCTATAAACAACTTCACTACATGCATGGATTTGCAATGAAAATTGACCACTACAAATTAGAAACTATTAGCCAACTGACAATGCAATCAATGGTTGATATATCACAAACAACATTATCAGGCTGGCCAAAATTTCTTAGAATAAAAAAATGGAGTTCTTGGTTGACAATATCATATTTATAAATTTTATGAGAATAGCCGGGCGTGGTGGCGCACGCCTTTAATCCCAGCAATCGGGAGGCAGAGGTAGGAGGATCACCGAGAGTTCGAGGCCACCCTGAGACTACATAGTGAATTCCAGGTCAGCCTGAGCCAGAGTGAGACCCTACCTCAAAAAACCAAAAAAAAAAAAAAAAAAAAAAAAAATTTATGAGAATAGACAATAATCAGTCTCTTCATATGATTTATACTTTCTAGCATGATTTTATTTTTCTTGACAAAAGTAAGACAAAACTCAGAAGACTGTGCATTTCAAAATGGTGCTAGGATCCATGTACGTTGCATGGTTCTTTATTAAACCAAAAGGCATTCTATAAAATCAATTTATTAACACATGTACATATAAATGAAATATTCCTTTGATAGCATTTCTTGATTGTTAGAAGAGAACATAGAAAAGGAATTTAGTGAATGCTAGCTGCATACATAACAACCATATAATACCAATGGGCAAAAGTGGCCTAATGCAAACATGATTCATATGTATACCACATCATGGCATGGTTTTCACTAAGAGTATGGCTCTAGAACTGTATTATGCAACTTTAGTTCCAAAAGAACTACTCACTAGCTGTTACATGTCAAAAGAGTGCTTAACCTTTTATGACTTAGTTTCCTCTGTTTTCAAAGATGTGACCTTGAATGTACTAACAGCTGAAATTTCAGTAGAAATTGCCTGATTTCATACACATAAGCATGGTCTTAATGAAAGCTGCTAAATTATAAATACTTAAATGTTTGCATAGTACACACTATTTCATTTTACACATGTCATATATTTTCACTGTGTTATGTAATTACAGTGTCACATTTTATCAAAACATCCAGATCATGAGAAACAATAAACTAATCAAAACACATGTATCATCACACACCATATTGCAAAACGACATTACAAATATTGAAGCATTTTCAAAAGAAGAATGTAAGGTTCCAGAGTGAAGGAGACCACTCTGAGGCAAAGATAGAAGCTTTTATTTAGGGAAAACACAAGCTTCCAGGACTGACTCTCAAAAGTGGAGCACAGTCAACTTTGAGATTACAGACAGAGGGCTATTTAGAGTTCTTCAGCTGGAGGAAGGTGAGGACAGAACAAGAACTCCTTTGTTCTTTAGCCATTTCACATAGCTAGTGTTTGGGACAAGAAGTGACCAGGTGGGAGATAAGGAGGCAGAAACCTAGACCTGGGGCATTGTTAGACAAAGAAGGGATAATGACTGGGTGGATCCCTTAAGGAATGTGGATGACACACTTCCTTATGTTCTGTCACCATCTGCTATGACTCCATTTTGTCCTGACTTAACAAACATAGACTCTCATTATATAGTACATGAACATGAACAATGTATATTATAAAAGAATTATCAATATATTAAGTAGATGCTATGTAGCTTGGAAGTTAAATGTTGCCAAAGACTGTTTTGTTAAAGGCTTGGTCTCCAGCCTGTAGCCCTATTGGGAGGTGGTAGACACTTAACATAATAAGGACAAGTGGAGGAAAGTTAAGTCATTGGGGATGTGTTCCTTTAGAGAATATTGGGAACTCAGCTCACTCATGGGTTGCTCATCTTGTTCTCTCTACCTTGAGCTCTTTGTCTTAGTGTGACACTATAAGCTGCCAAACATCAAAGTTTTCAAACCATGAGCCAAAATAAATCTTCTCTCTTTACAGTGATTTATACAAAAAATGTTAATTGAATATCCCCTATATGTAAGATAGTGTTGCTATAAAAATGACAGTAAAATGAAACAAGCAATCACACACACACACACACACTAACACACACACATTTACTGTATAAGTGCTTGCTGAATAAAGATGAATATTAATTTAATTGTCATAATACAAGTGAAATGTAACATTTTGAATGAAAATGGTTTCATCCTTATACAATAAGAGAAAATCAATAAGCCATGATACCTAGTCATTGTGGGATGATATGAATAAAAAATATCTGGTATACATTAAGAAACTGATTAGGAAAAAAAGCATGTTCATAGTTGACGGAATAGTATACAAAAATCCTGAAGCCTGAAGAAGGTCAAGTGCACAGGACACAAAGGGCAAAGTGGTCCCTGAGAGATCAAAGTCACATTAATGACTTCTGCCTTGTCAAAGGAGTAAAGACAATATTGAAAGATTCATGGTATAGGTGCATGGTCAGGTTCATGATGAAAGGGGTATTAAACATGAATTAGAGGGTTACTGGAGCAAAGTCAAAAATATTGAAACAGTTCAATTCTCTGCTCCCACTCATTACACAAATGATGGAAGTTCTCACTAAAGCAATCTTTACTGATTTGAAGAGCTGGATAGACAGGGAAGGTGTCTGGGTATCTAGATGTTAGACTTATTCTACTAGAAAAAGAAAAACAGGATGATTTAAAAAGTGAGAATTTTTTCTATGGAAATAGTCAGAGATATTGCATTTTGCAAAAAGGTGATGTGTTTGAATTGGAAGTTCTCCCCCGAGCCCACCCACCTTAAAGTGCTTGTTCTCTAGGTAGTGGCTCTTATTTGAATCTGACGGGCCTTTGAGAAGTTGGGTCTGAACAGCAAATTAAGTCTACAGACAAGTGTTTAAAGGTTATAATCCCGACTCAATTTCCAGCAACTTTCTGCTTCCTCATTCATCATCATGTGAATCACCACCTCATACTTCACCACCATGGTTGGAGCTGTTTCCACTGATGTGGCTTCCTCGTCTTGGCACACTGAACTCTCTCTGATACGGTGATTCAAATAAGCCTTTCCCCTCCTCAACTGTTTATGTCACATATTTGGTCACAGCAACACAAAAGAATCTAATCCAAGAAGGAATGCAAATTATTGACTGGAACATAAAATACTTCTCAGGAACCCTAAAATATTATGATTATTAAACATATAGTTCTGTACATTTTCAGGAAATCAAATGACTAGAACAAACTCTAACCTATAGAAGAAGGCCTATGAAATTTCTTCCATCCTAAATATGATGAAAATTATAAAGATAAAGCAAACAGGGCTATTGTTCCCAGTGGGATTTGTCTCTGCCAGAACTACAAAGATGCCATTGAAGAGTGTAAATAGGGATATGAAATTCAATTGCAAATAGAATATATTGTAGAGAGGAAAATGTTATATTTCTCTAGTTTCTTTATATCAAGCTTAGAGAAAAATAGAAGTCACTTCCTTGTGAGCTCATGAAAGAGTGGAATGAAACACTTGCTTAAGCAGATGGGAATGGTAGATAAGAAGGATGTTCTGGATGTTCTGCTAGTCTGTATAGCATTACCCAGACTTACATTGTTGGGCAAAATACTTAAGGTCAGAGAAGTTGGACATTTGAAGACTCTTGGTTGCAGGCCCACCTCATACCCCCCAGGCACTTCCTGTAACTGACCAACACACTTGTTCACAAGTTCATTTTGTTTTTTCTTCCTTATAATCTAAGAATAGAATATTCCTAATATAATACCCCAAATTCCCTTTATGTTTAAAATTACTTTTATGGCTGTAGCTGTAGCATGTGAGTTGTGATTTATGGTTTAACTCCCATCCTACTTTTGCAATAAACATTTTGCAGTTTTTTTTCCAATAAAAATGACATTCTGAGCAGTTTCTGACTGCTCTGTGATCCCACCCTCTAATGTGCAGCCCCAGCACACCTTGGTTCACACCTGGCACTTTGTGAGTCAGTTGTCTTAATTGTGCAACACCAGGCCCCACTACAATATGTCCTATAGGCAGGTGTGTGTGTGGTAAGAATGCATGGAAAAATAATTCAAGCTACATGATCTGGGTTTGAATTCTGATTCTTCCATTTAGTAGACATGAACTGTTGAAGAACCAGTCTCTTCACATTTCAGGTTTATATTCTGCAAAGTAGCGAGTTAATACATTAGAACTGTGATGGTTCAGAGAAACAGTAACAGCAGGCACAATAAAATAAAGTTTAAATTATAATTACTAACTCTTTAATATTAGAGATTATATTTCTATTAGAAGTAGATCTCTAATTGAAATAAATGTAGAGAAGACTTGTTGGCAATCATGTCTGTTTAGAGAGTTGAAATAAATGCAAACAATATTTTTGACTCATTAAATGTAGCCAATAGTATAAATACACCTTCCTTAAGTAATTTTCCACTGTTACTTTCTATCTTACAGTGCTGAGGTTTTCACTTCGCTAGACTATTTTTTTTTTTACATTATAAAACTTGTTTTTGTTTTATTTTTATTAACATTTTCCATGATTATAAAATATATCCCATGGTAAATCCCTCCCTCCCCACCCCCACACTTTCCCATTTGAAATTCCATTCTCCATCATATTACCTCCCCATTACAATCATTGTAATTACATATATACAATATCAACCTATTAAGTATCCTCCTCCCTTCCTTTCTCTACCCTTTATGTCTCCTTTTTACCTTACTGGCCTCTGCTACTAAGTATTTTCATTCTCACACAGAAGCCCAATCATCTGTAGCTAGGATCCACATATGAGAGACAACATGTGACGCTTGGCTTTCTGGGCCGGGGTTACCTCACTTAGTATAATACTTTCCAGGTCCATCCATTTTTCTGCAAATTTCATAACTTCATTTTTCTTTACCGCTGAGTAGAACTCCATTGTATAAATGTGCCACATCTTCATTATCCACTCATCTGTTGAGGGACATCTAGGCTGGTTCCATTTCCCAGCTATTATAAATTGAGCAGCAATAAACATGGTTGAGCATGTACTTCTAAGGAAATGAGATGAGTCCTTTGGATATATGCCTAAGAGTGCTATAGCTGGGTCATATGGTAGATCAATCTTTAGCTGTTTTAGGAACCTCCACACTGTTTTCCACAATGGCTGGACCAGATTGCATTCCCACCATTGTAGAAGGGTTCCTTTTTTTCCACATCCCCGCCAACATTTATGATCATTTGTTTTCATGATGGTGGGCAATCTGACAGGAGTGAGATGGAATCTCAATGTAGTTTTAATCTGCATTTCCCTGATGACTAGTGACGTAGAACATTTTTTTAGGTGCTTATATGCCATTCGTATTTCTTCCTTTGAGAACTCTCTATTTAGCTCCATAGCCCATTTTTTTTTAATTTTTATTAACATTTTCCATGATTATAAAATATATCCCATGGTAATTCCCTCCCTCCCCACCCCCACACTTTCCCGTTTGAAATTCCATTCTCCATCATATTACCTCCCCATTACAATCATTGTAATTACATATATACAATATCAACCTATTAAGTAGCCTCCTCCCTTCCTTTCTCCACCCTTTATGTCTCCTTTTCAACTTACTGGCCTCTGCTACTAAGTATTTTCATTCTCACGCAGAAGCCCAGTCATCTGTTCGCTAGACTATTTTGTAGCAAGGGGCAGGATGATCCTCTGGTAAATTTTTGGTGAATTAGCTAAATCCTTTGAAGGCAAATTGCTTTCATCTTTGTTAGGTTCTTTCTGGTCAGGGTGTGGAGATGACTAGAGTTACTTCTTTCATCCTGTCACAGTTAGGACCAAATCTACAAAATAAAAGAAAAAAAGAAAGGAATGTGTGTCCTTTAATAATTTTATTTAGGTCTAATGTAGCTATGTAGCCCACTGGTCTTTTAAGTGTGGCATAGCTAAGTAGTTTTTTTTTTTTTTTTTAACCCCCTGTAGTAAGGATTTACATTGTCCTCAGGTAAATACAATCTCAACCCAATACATTATGGTAGCAAGTTAATAAGGGAAAATTGATGGAGTTATTTATATACATAATATATATATTTATTTATATTTTAAAATGATGGAGAACATGCCATCCAGTGTCATATATACATGATATTCTCTTCTAAGACATACCTAGTATTTCTAAAATGTGTTTTGAAAATAGATTCTCACTTATCAAATGGCCAATGGTCATTTGGTCATATTGCAATGAAGCAACTACTAGAAAACAATAATTTAAACTTACAGTGATTATGATATGTGTTGTATGACATAATAAACCAGAAAATTTGTACAGAAAGCAAGGAATGAACAAAAAAAAAAAAAAAGTTTTGTGATCAGCTCCACATTGCTGGGTTGAACATCTAACCAGACATTTTATGGGAGGAAGGGATTTATTTCAAACTTACAGATCCAGAGACACCTTCATCAATGGAAAAAGAAACTGTTCTCCTTTCACAGATTCAAACAGAAATAACTCCAGTAAGAAAAATAACATTAGCAGACAGCACCACAAACAAGTACATCAAGAGCTCAGATTTTTTTTTTTTTTTTTTGACATACCTTTTGTTTTGGGCTGAAATCAAATCTTCCCTGTGTGACTTACCACCTCCAGCAGGCTTCTGAAGACTTAAGCAAGAAGCTTAAATACCTGAGGCTAAGAGGGATATATATACACATTCAGAGTACCACATTCCATCCTTTGTCCCCACAGACTGATCACCTCACAATATAAATTGTATTTAGACAAACTTCAAAAGTCCTTATACTCCAAAATCCCAAGTCTCATCTGAGATCTGAGACTTTCCCTTAACTGTGAGTCCTCTAAAATTAAAGCATGTTACATACTTCCAACATATAATGGCACAGAGTATACATCTTCATTGCAACAAGGCATAACAAGGAGAAACTAGAAAGTTGTAAAATTAATAATAATTAGTTAAACATGAAACACCTTCATTTTAAATCCAACATCCATAATCAGTGATGATATTCTCTGGATTTCAAATTTTCATCCCTCTATCTGGGCTGAATGGCCAAGGAAGTTTTCTTCCAGAGTCAACAGTGGTCCATAGTAGACTGGGCATAGTTCTAATATATCCAAAACATCTTTGGGTTTCCATTTCAAACCATGATCCATCTTACAATGACCTCATTGGCTTCTCTCTACATGCCACATTGTAGCAGTGGCTTCTGAAATCTTAATGTACTTCATAACCCACTTACATGCATCTTTCATGCTTCCAAAACCATTATCTGGTATGCAGTGACACAGCAATTTTTGTTAAACCAGGGAGGAAATATAAATTGTGAACTTGAAGAACAAACAGCTTACCTTTTCAGAATTATTTCATACATCCATCTCCTTTCAAAAGAGAAAGCACTCCTATTCATTCAGTCTTTACTGGAAAGACTTTACTTCAGGCATCCTTTCCATTGTTTCAATGTAAAGCAGTTGGCTCACCTTTCCTCAGGGTATTCTGTTTAACAATAGCAGCTTTAGCAACTTAAAACCAGTCTTCCTGCTTGTAACTTTAAACTTGCTTGATTTTTTCCAACTTTAAACTGTGTACATTTCAGATCTACATTTTCCTTCAATCATGCTAGTCCATACTTTTAAATTCCACCTTCATCATACTCTAAGCATGAGCAGAAGTACAAGCCGAACCTTTATGTCAGTATCCCAGTTTCAACAATTTTCTCTACCGTCTTTCCTTCTCCTTTGAAAGTTTATAAGCCAACAAACATAATACTCTCTGAATTGAAAATTTTCACACACTCAAAATATCCCATGATTTTTTTTTTACCACTCTGTAAGATTTCTGAAGTCACAATCACATAATCCATCCATATTTCTTTAGCAGATAAGTTCCAAAAGAACAAAAACCACATTGTCAGAAACACACCACTCTTGGTATCAATTTATATCTATGAGAGGAAGGTATCTACTTCAAGCTTACATATCATGGGAAATTCTATCAGTGGTGGAAGAAGCTGGCCCTATCCACAGATCCAAACAGACAGACACAACAGCAGAAAGCAAGATACCAACACCACCAGAAGTACCATAGGCAAGTATGGCCCAAGTTCAAATTGCTTGTTTTGCCAGACATTTGAGCTGCAATCCGATCCACCGCAGTGACAGCTCCCATCCAGCAGGCTGCTAAAGAATTAAGCAGGAAGCTTATATACCTGTGGCTATGGGATACATACATTCATGTTCAAAACACCACAGAAAGAAGAAAGATTGAAACAAAGAAAAAATATAGATTTATACAACATATTGATTAACAGCACCATAGATCAACTAGACCTAACATACATTAACAGACCGTTACAACCTAATTCCACAAAATATGCAGTCTTCTCAGCAGCTCATAGAAAATTTTATAAAATAGATTGTATATTAGGCATAAATTATGCCTCAATGAATGCAGGAAAATTTACATATCACCCTGTACTATGTCTGATAACAAGGGAAAACAAGAATAATACTATCCCAAGAGCCCCAGATGGCAAGAAATAATCAAGATCAGAGCAGAAATTAATGAATTAGAAATTATGAAAACAATTAAAAACATTGTTATAACAAAGAGCTGGTTCTTTAAAAAATAAACAGTATCAATAAACTCCTAGCCAATTTGATCAAAATAAGAAAGAAAAGTCTCAAATTAGCATGATCAAAAATATCACAACCGATATCAATGAAATTAGAATATTTCCAAAACTTCTATTCCCAAAGAAAAAGGATAATCTGGAAGAAATGGATGAATTCCTAGACACATACCACCTATCATAATTAAACCCAGAACAAATAAAGTTACTAAACAAATCTATTCCATCCACAAGATTGATCATGTAATGAAAAATCTCTGAACCCAAAAGAATTCAAGAACTGGTGGATTCTCAGCCAAATTCTACTAAACTTTCATTGCAAAAGCACATTTTTCTCAAGTTATTTCATACAATTGGTAGAGGGAATGCTCTTGAATTCCTTCTGTGAAGCCTGATACCAAAACCAGGTAGAGACACAACAAAAAAAAGAGGGGGGGGATATAGGCAAATATCACTAATGAAACTTCATGTGAAAATTCTCAATAAGTCTTTGGAAACTGAATTCAAGAACATATCAAAAATATTATTCATGTTGATCAAGTAGGCTTCACTCCAGGCTTTTAGGGATGGTTGAACATATGGAAATTGATAACTGTAATATACCACATAAATACACTTCAGCACAAGGACCACTTGATCATTTCAATAGATGCAGAAAAGGCCTTCAACAAAATACAGCATCATTTCATGATCAAACATTGGAGAGCCTAAGGATGGAGGGTTCAAGTCTCAGCATAATAAATGCTCTATATAAAGCACCTACCACTGAAATCATAGTGAATGTGGAAAAAAATTGAGGAATTTCCATTAAGATCAGGAATAAAACAGGGGTTTCCTCTCTCACCTCTGCTCTTCAACACAGTGCTAGAAGTCCTAGACCAAGTAATAAAATAAAAGAAAGAAGTAGAAATGATACAATTGGAAAGGAAGAAGTCAAATTATCCCTATTTGCAGATGTTATAATTTTATATATATGTGACCCCAAATAACACACTAAAAACTACTCAAAGTGATAAACCCTTTTAGCAAAGTGGCAGATTACAAATTGGAGCACAATAATCTGTAGCCTTCCTACACAGTAAGAACAAAGTTATGGGAAAAAAAGATCAGCAAGGCTGTCCCATTTTCAATTGCAACACCAACTAATTAAATGTAGGGCTGGAAATATGGCTCAGCAGTTTAGCATTGGAAGTAGTAGTGTTTGTTAGTAGTGGTGTTTGTGACCTTTCTCACCTAGTATTTCACATACCAGTTTCCAGCAGCATGAGCTTGTCAGTCAAGGACTGGACTTTCCTCTCAGTTCTCATGTTTCCTCTCTCCTTCTTCTACAATGACAACCTGTGGCATCTTTAGCAATTGGGTTTTAACTTTTAGCTCTGTCTGGTAAGTAAGTGCTTGTAAAAGATGTGCATTGCTTTCAAGAATCAAATGCTGACTGTAGGGGTTAACCCAGATCTGATCTAAGGATCCACTAGCCAGAGCCCATGTTTAAGCACTAAGCTTCTTCCACCTTCTACTGTGAATTTTGGTCTGGTCCATCCACACTTTTAAATGGCAGTTCTATTTCATATACCGGTTTTCAGGTGGAAGGTTCCTATTGTACTGCTAGCAGTGAATAAGAGTACCTTTAATTTTTTTTATTTTTTTATTTGAGAACAACAGAGAGAGAGAAAGATGCAAATAGAAAGAGAAAGAGAGAACGGGTGTGCCAGGGCTTCCAGCCACTGCACATGAACTACAGACGCATGTTCCCCCTTGTGCATCTGGCTTACGTGGGTCCTGGGGAATTGAGCCTTGAACCTGGGTCCTCAGGCTTCACAGGCAAGTGCTTAACTGCTAAGCCATCTCTCCAGCCCAAGAGTACCTTTTTTCTCAAAGCCTTGACAGCATTTGTTTGCATTTTTTTTTTTAATTTCCCATTCAGTCTGGAGTAAAATGGAATCTCAAAGTTGTTTTAATTTACATTTCCTGGATCAACATTCCAGCATTTATGGTCCAGAATGTTGCCTCACCGTTGCTTACTGTGGGAGTAGGGATTTGATAACAACCCAAGGATTCATAATTAAAAAAGGCACATGTGGAATTTTCTCCAGAAGTTAGAAGCATGAATGAATATGCCATGGAGGAAAAAAGAGTAAAAGAGATTTACAAGAATATAGGAATGTTGTAGGGGATTTTAATATTTTATCAATGATTATTTTATTTATTTTATACATTTTAAATAAGCTCACAAAACAGAAGCAGATAATAAACATGAGTGTGAATAAAAGTAAAATATAACAGATAGGTGGAATTGCTGTCAATGATGAGGAATCAGTGAATGTAGGTAAAAAAGTTCAGCTGGGTGTGGTGGTACATGTCTAATCCCAGCAGTATGAAGGGAGAGGTAAGAGGATCACTTTGAATTCAAGGCCAGCCTGACACTACATAGTGAATTCTAGGTCAGTCTGGGCTAGACCCTACCTCAAGAACAAACACAATAAATCATGTGACAGTGCAGGCATTCATTATTAATTTTTTTCTTACTTTAATCACTTCTTTATTTCATATAGATATACATACACAGATAATTTTATTAGCACACATTCATAGTTCCTACTGATATATTACATTAGAAATTTTCAAACAAGTCTATCATATATTTTGACATATTCATCCCAACCCTTTCCTTTCTTTTCATTTCTCTTTCTCAAATTCCCCTTGGATGTAACAGACTGTATCAATTCTAATGGTATGTCATGTGTGTGTTTTTATTAATGTATCTATATAACATCTATGATTCCAAAATAAGAAATGTGCAATGTTTGTATTTTTGAATATTTCTGAGTCTGACTCATTTCATTTAATCTATCTTCAGTTTCATACATTTTTCTGTAAAAAACATAATTTCATTCTTCTTTAAGGCTGAATAGAATTCTATGTTTATAAATTCCAGGTTTTTATCACCTATCCATCTGCTGACAGATTAAAAATGAAGGACAAAAGCTGGGTGTGCTGGCGCATGCCTTTAATCCCAGCACTCAGAAGGCAGAGGTAGGAGGATTGCTGTGAGTTTGAGGCCACCATGAGAATACAGAGTTAATTCCAGGTCAGCCAGAGCTAGAGTAAGACCCTACCTTGAAAAACTAAGAAGAATAAAAAATAATACAAAAATAAAGACAAACGTCCAATCAACATATATCAAAAATTATTCAAACTTATTATTCATCTTTGAAAGAAGTGTAAATTAAAACTATATTAAAGTTCCATTTCACTTAAGTCAAATAGCAGTCACTATAAAAACAAGTAACAACAAATGAATCAGGACACAAAAAGAAGCCTCATACACTGCTGGTAAGAATAAAAAAGAGGCTAGCCACTATGGAAATCAGTATGTATGTGCCTAAATTAAAAATAGAAAACTATGATCCAATCACACCATTTCTTAGTATACACCTGAAGGATTTTAAGTCAATATATCACACAATTATATGTATATCTACTTTTATTGCCCAACTATTCACAATACATTTTATGAAGTTATATTTTAAAGCTGTATGAATTTGAAAAGTTAATGCCTGAGAGGCCTAAGGATGTGTGCTATCTCAAAAGGCAAAACTGTAGAGATAACAATAAATACATCCTTCCATTGCCAGAGGCTGGAGAGGCAGTAGGGAAGAGAAAACAGAGTGTTGAATATTTCTGTGTTAATAAGACTACTCTTTTTGATGCTACAGTGTTGGATACAGACATGCTCAGGAATTGGATGTGCATGTTTGCTCTATTTTTCTGTGAAAAAAACCACCTCATTTGGAAACATTGTAGAAGTGGGGGCAGCTTGAAAGGGATGTGGCAGCGCACTAGGGAATGTAGACATTTCCTGAAGCATAGCCCAACCTCATTGAATTTGACTGAGGCTTTAATTACCCCACAATCAATATCAATAACCTCAATGGTGAGAACACTCTGGGGAAGTGGGGCTAGGGAAAGAGGATATAAGACTATAACATTTTCAAAGAAATAACTAAATAAATAAAATGCATTTAAAAAAGACATGAAAGTAGATAGGGGGAAAGTTGTGAAGTGGATGTGCATGAACAGAATTGAGAGAGGGCCCCAAAAGTGTAACAGAGATTAATAAGATCAAAGTATGTGTACATGTTTTAGTTCCTTTCCACTTATTGGATCTCTTAGCCAATCAGAGAGCCATTGGTTGCGCACCTAGGCTATGTGCCATCATTTCACATTTGTGTCCATCTTGTCAGGCTGGTTGCTTTTGTATAGCAGTGTCCCCTGTTAGCACACAAGTTGTTGGCCATTTCCCCCAGCATCTCATGGGCAGATCATCTGGGATCTGGCTTCCTTTCAGATTCTAGCCAGATCTCTAAATGTTCTGTGTTGGCAGCATGTAGTGTCTTCAGTAATAGTAAGGCCTTACCTTTTACTTCAGGCAGGTAATCAAGGTCTTAGACAGAAGCCTGTCCTATTTTGGGGACCTCCTAAGACTCTCCAGTCAACAGGGCAATGTGTATTATAACCAATTTCTGGTATTGGAAATTATGAGCTAGAACCAAGTGTTTTAGGGTTTGGCTTCAGCCCACTCTATCCAAGGCCCTTCTTAACAGACAATCCCTGCATGCTCCTGTTGATGGTTATATTTCTTAGTGTACTATCCAGAAGAAAGTTTTCTATGGAATGAATTAATTTAAGATTTAGTTTTATGTGCATCTCCCTCTTCCCACCCTCTTCTTCCCTTTCCCCCCAAAACTTATATCTACTATGTAACCCATGAACAGCCTGTCAGGTATGGATGCAACTGAAGATGTTGTAGGTTAGGAACCACACACAAGGAAGAACATATGGCATTTGTCTTTCTGTGCTTGTATAGTCTTAAAATACACCCACCATGGCTCAGGGAATTTTGCAGAAGTGAGGGTGGAAAGATTGTAAGAGCCACAAAATGGAAGAGAATGTCAAGAGGCACTCCTCTCCCTTAAAATGATTGACTGATGGTCTCACATCTCATAAACTTGAACCCCAGGAGGAATACCAGCAATTCCATTGAGAAGAGCCCTCAGCAGATGGGGACAAGGAGGAGAGAAATGATGGTACTAATGTATGATGTGTCATAAGTTTCTACATAATACAAAAAGTGAAAATACAAGAAAAGTTCTCTTCATATTTCTGATCCTTTCCTTTAGAAACTTGCTTTCATCACTTTTTCCCTAGTTGTAGACTTTAACTTCATCACATCTTAAAATACCTGTTGCTATATAGTATAGCGTTCCTGGAAGATGTATATAAAATATACAGACATGTACAGATGGATGTATATATACTCTAAAACTTTTAATATATGTTACTTATGAAATTCTTATTTTCAAATAGTGTAGTCTCAGTTGACTATAAGAATGTTGCAACAGTATATGTAGTATGTCTTAAATTCTTTTCTTCTTTTCCATTTGTTTTGCTTTTGTTATTATGCATTGTCACCTCTCTCAGTTGTAAATCACACAATATATTGTTAATATTTTACACTTATAATATATTTGACTTTTTAAATAAAAATAATGTTGTTTGTTTACCTGTATAATTTTCTGTCATTTAACAGACACAATTTTTTTTTATGTTTTTCATACCCTTTCTTTAATGATGTTTGTAATATAAAACTGTTAGCAATGAAACATTTTATTTTTCAGTCTAGAATATTTACCTTGGTTTGGCATTTATTTTTTATCTGGAGTCCGGGAAGATTTCTCAGTGGTTAAAAACACTTGCAAATCCACTTCGCCAAGGTTTGAGTCTCAAGTCACCCAAATAAATCAGGTGCAAAAAGTACCCCAGATGTCTGGTGTTTATTTGCAGGAGGAAGAGGCTCTGGTGCTCACATAAGCTCACATACAAAAACAGATACATAAAAATAAATAAGGTCTCTTCTGGACATGTTTGCGAGTGCCTAAGCTACAACTGGGGCAGAAGTAGGATATTATTCTTCTCATCAAGATAAGTCTGAATTTTGAAATTAGTATCACTCTAGTCTTCTCACCTATTTCACAAACACAACCAAACTCTTTGATGAGTCTTTAGTAGGCTTTCCTTTGCCTATTTCAGCAGTAGCCTGCTTTAGGTCAGACAAGTTTCTGAGATTCAGAGGATTTCTTTACATCCACCATCCCAGAGGCAGGCAGCAATTTTTTCACATCCTTTCCCATAACATCAAAGGAGTACAATTTTGTTTTATTAGTCAGAAAGGAAGATTCCATTTGTTTCCTCCAGAGTGCTTAGTTGTATCCTTCTCCAGCAGTCTTAGGAATCCATCAGGAGGGATCACTGTCTTGGTAGTTTGAATAGATGGACCTCAATATATTCAGTGTTTTATTAGTTTGTCATTTGCTATTGTAGCTATCTGGCTGGAGGCAGTGTCACTGGGAGGATCTTAGGGTCCAGCCCCAAGATGTGGTGGTGTGTTTAAAATTCCCATCTAAAGATATGCAAAGTGCCTAGTTCTGCCTGGAGTTCCTGAAGTGTGCTCTTTGTTGTGGATATTGAGAGAGTGTATTGCACTCGAATTTCTTTTATTTTTCTGGTAAAAATAACATAATTTTAAACTTTATACTCTCTTTGAAATAGTTTGTAAAATAGTTGTACTACTTTTCTTTGCTTTGGGTCTTAAATAGACATTTATTAAGAATCATTTAACACTGTAGCATTGCTAAAATTCCCTGATTTAAAATGTCAGAATGTCTAATCACATAACAAAATATCAAATATTTGGCACATGTACAACTGGCACCTTTGAACAAATGATATTCTAGGAAGCACAAAAATTACATCCAGACGTTAGGAAGAGTTGTTGAGAAAAGCCAAAGGCACTGAGTTCAAAGAAATGCCATGATTGGTCAGGTCACTGCAAGATCAAAGAATTCACAGATTGGTTGGAAAGACAAGCATGCAACTGCGAACACTTGGACACTAAAGTTCACACAGCAAATGTATGTTGAAGTGGAACCAAGGAGAGCAAGGAAAGCCATGGTGTACAAGTAAGGGAATAGACAGGAAAAGGAAAAAAAAAAAAAAGACCTTAGTAATAAAGGAATATAAAAAGAGATAAAGCATGATTGCTATGCTAGTCCAGTATGAAAGCTGAGAAATGGAAAATTATAAAAGGAAAGCAAACTGTAGCAAAACAATACTGAAGAAGAGGAAATGAAGGCTTGGAAGATCCACATGGAGAAAAAAAGGAATTTCCTGAATATTTTGTCTAGAGGTCCTAAAATTCAGGAATGCCTATTAATTTAATTAGTACAAGCTAACAAATTGAATCATTTGTTTTAAAGGAGGAAAGCTTCCATTCAGCTAGTATCTTATCAATTAATTACAAAATGCTTTCTCACATGAATTAGCCCATTGCTTCTTATGGAAACTTCATGAGTAGTTGTTGTATGTTTGCATATCTGTACAGAACAGAAAATTGATAATAAAGATATTTTAGTAACTACCACATGATGACATCCTACTAGAATTAGAAGTTTGAATAATTCATATTCGTTTCTCCAAACCATAGTTTAATTTTGTCATTTTGCTCCCAATCTATGTCTCCATTATATTTTAGTGCACTGTCATGATTTCTCCTTATTAATATAATCAAGTTTTCTCTCTATTCTTTCCTTAAGTCTCTCACAACAGTGATGTTTATGTAATGTAATACCTCTCCTATCTTATATTCTCTGAGAAAGAAACAGGATTAACTGGTACTCAAGTATATAAAAGTCATTCCTTATTGCTAGTCTTGGCATCAATTCTGGGTTCACATACTTGTTTTTCACTGTGGGCATGAAGTGCTCTGTCCATTAACCCAGTCCAGTGAAACTTAAAGGCTACAACTCATTATTTTGACTGTAACTTTAAAATACATGTCAATTGGTTCTTTAAGATACCTGTCACAAGTGGAAATTTTCTGATGCTCAAGTAACATTCTCATATTTATAGCCCCTAAGATAACTTAAATCATTCATTTCTTCAGATTTTTGCTCACTGAAAAGGTTAGCATCATGTTTACTTTCAGATATGAGGTAACTGCTATCTCAGTGATAAATAGAAGAGAAAATTTTCAGGCATAAGCTTTAATATAAGCTTTTAAACAAGAAGTAGAGGGATGTGAATGTGGGGATAGCTCTGATAGAGAGTTCAGGCAATACCTTCCATCAGGCCTTTTATGGACTGACTGAAATGGACTATATAATATTACACTATTTCTGAACATTTTAAGAGAAATCCTTTCTCTCTCTCTCTCTCTCTCTCTCTCTCTCTCTCTCTCTCTTTATATATATATATAAAGGAATCCAGGAATCCCATGCAGAGCTCCCCTCTACATATCTTTAGAATGAAATTCCATATCCACCCCCAAACATACCTTAGGGCTAGACTCTAGGATCCACCCACAGTGATATCAAGTTCCAAACTTGAATAAAACTGAATATATTGGGGGATACTGACTCAAACTACCACAGTAAGTATTTTACCTATCTTACCATCTACTTATATACAAAAACATATTCTCCTGCTCTCAGAAATACTGAAGAAAAAGAATATATATATATATATATATATATATATATATATATATATATATATATATATAAAATTTAGGAATAGATAGTACACCAAGAAACTTCACAATGCCACTCTGCAACTGGTGAATTTTGTCTCAGTGTTCAGAGTAAGAAGGTCCAGGTACATTTCATGCCTGTTGACAGGAGAGGAAAGAGTGACATTTTTTCTTTTACTAGATAACGCATTCTGAGCTAAGGTACAGGATTCTTTCTACTGCCTCAGGTTTATAAGGATAGATCTGCATTAGACTGATCCTGATGAATTTTGGAACTCAATATGTAAGAACCAATTATGATTAATGAACGATACATAATATTTTTGGAAATCAGAGTGAAACCATATTGTTTTTAAATTTTCTTTTCATTTGTAGTGAAAGTTCAGATGCCTCATCCAGTAATGATGACTTGCATTATTCATTTGAAAATTACCTTGAAGAAGTGATTACTTGAGAAAATTTTTAAGTAGATAAACTTTATAAATTGTAACAAGTATTAAGAAAGTTAAGGAAAAACTGTCTAAGTCTTTCTTATTCTATATTAATCATCTGCTCACTGAAAGTGCTGAGCTTAGTGGATATTCTTCAATTTGTAATACAACCAACCTAGGACAATCTTGATGAATGTGTCACATTATAATATAAGTTTTGATAGAAAGACATATAATACCAGAGAAGAAGATATATGGCAGATACACTTTTGCTTCATATTGTAAGATGGAAAATGAATAGCTCATGTGACTTAAACAAGTGAGAATATCTCAAATAAACTCTTGAGCTTTCAATTTCTAGTTTCTTTTTCTTCAGTATTTCTGAGAGCAGGAGAATATGTTTTTGTATATAAGTAGATGGTAAGATAGGTAAAATACTTACTGTGGTAGTTTGAGTCAGTATCCCCCAATATATTCAGTTTTATTCAAGTTTGGAACTTGATATCACTGTGGGTGGATCCTAGAGTCTAGCCCTAAGGTATGTTTGGGGGTGGATATGGAATTTCATTCTAAAGATATGTAGAGGGGAGCTCTGCATGGGATTCTGGATTCCTTAAAGTGTTGGTGGTGATATTTCTCTCTGTGTAGACCTGTGTGTGAAAGGGGGGCAGCTTCTTCCACCATTATGGAACTTTCTCTCTATCTAAGAGGATGCAAATAAATCACATGGAATCCTCTGGTTTTGGACAAAGGAACACTCAGGAGCCATAGATCATTGTTAGAAAATTTTCAGTGCCAGGGATGGGTTACCTCCAGTGAGTTGTTGGCCAGGGAGGTACCTGATGCTCCCAAAACATTATAGGCCATTGTTGAGGCCCTTGGTTTCCCACTAGGAATAGATGGTAAGACCCTATTGCTGAAGACTCCACATACTTGGGCTACAAGGCCACGGAGAAATCTTGCTGGAACTGAGCTGATAACCTCCTCCATATAGACCAGCTGACAGAAAGCTGGAAGAAGTCATTCTACATGTAGTTCAATGGAAGAAAGAGATACCAACAGTGAAGATACTCAACAGTAGACAATGCAAGCCTTATACTTGGCCAGCCAGGCCAAATGAGCCAATGGTGCAGTAGTGGCACATCTGTCATGGTGGAAACCAACTACTCTCCAATTGAACTGAAGGCCCACTCCATGGGCAGGGGACACATTCCTGATACTGAAAACTTAAAACAGTGGTAGTCATGAGCCATAGGGGTGTAACATCTGCTGATGTCTGGAAAAATGTATATACTATGCTTATCAAACTGCCCAGTAAGCACTTCTCTTAATATTTATACCCTCATATTAATGCTACTCTCACTTTGGGTAGAGAATCTTCTCTTTTCAGAAGGCAGTGACCTTGGGATGACTCAGAAGGTATTATACTGCTGGAAATAAGTGATTGGAGTACTGAGTAATATCTTGATCACAACTTCCAAGGCTCAGGGTCAAATGTGGAAGAGGTGGCAGAAAGAATGTAAGGACCAAAGGAAGGGTAGGACTCCTTACAACATTCTCCTTCCAGACACAAAATGGCTTGGATATCCATGACCTCATAGTACCTGACACTACCTACATAAGACCATCATAAGAGGAGGAAAAGATCATTACATCAAAATAAAAGAGAGACTGATTGAAATGGGGAGGGGATATGATGGAGAATAGAATTTCAAAGGGGAAAGTGGGGGAGAGGGAGGGTATTACCATGGGATATTTTTTATAATCATGGAAAATGTTAATAAAAAATGAGAAAAAATATTTTGATAATTGCATTTTAGTATGCTAGTTTCCATTTTTAATTATTTGCATTTTATGTGTTTAAAAATCTTCAGTTTGGCAGGTTTCTAAAAACTATATTGCTATTCATAATCTGTTATATGAGAAAAATAGATACTTTTTGATCTAGTCTAACTGCTCTACTCCAAACCATTGTTACTAGTCTCTTATGTGGCAATTTATCCTACATTTACATACAAATATGAATATGTAAGAGAAAATAAAATATGTAAGTACAATTTCTTGCTCAAATTTCTCTGGTGCTTTCTCAAAATAAACACTTAAATTCAAATTCCATACCACAATCAGAATGCCATGTAGCTAGTAGCTAGATTCTTCTCATCTCTTTGACCTTGTCCAAGTCTCATGTTTTTCTGTCATTATTATGTTTCTGGCTTTCTTTCTAAGCTACTTTGATATTGTGATCAATGCTTTGAAAGGCTTTTGGTTTGACTGGCTTTTAGTACTGACTGGAAGCTTGTCCTACACAAATGAACCTACATCAGATCTTTGTATGTTTTTCGTCTCTCTTCAGATCGTAATACAAAGTGTATATACCTCTGACTAACCAAGCTAACATAGCTTCTTCCTCCCTCAGTCTCTGTCAGGTCATATTATATACTTTGCTTAATAATTCTTTCCACCACCTAAAGTTACTTCAGTAACACACTTACACATTTATTATTTTGTACTTGCAAACTTGCTTCCATCATATAAATTCCAAGAGGGCAAAGACTTAAGTTTGGCCCATTGTTTTAAATCCTGTAGCACAGAACAGAAAGCCTATGAGTGCCTTTGACTGAGGCAATAAGCCTCATCATTTTATTGATGAGACCCCTGGTGCTTAAAAAGATGCCTTATCATACAATATTGTGAAATGAACACCAGAAACACTGAGAATTAAGTTTTGAACAAAATTTTGGTATTTTAATTTTGAATACCATAAGCTCCTTTATCTATGGGTCCTTCATCTTCATTATAACAAATCACAGACAGAAAAAATTTAAGAAAAATATTGTTTCTGAATTATATAGGTACAGACTTTTCCTTGTCATTATCCCATATAAAAATCTGTAGAACAACTATTTCATACTACTGACAGTGTTATAAATAATCAGAGATGGTTAATAAAATACAAAAGAATATGTACTACAAATCTTATGTGTTTGCAAATTATGCAACTTGATATTATGGAAGGGTCTTGAACACCTGTAGGTTTTGGTATCACATGGTTGGAAGGTCTAAGAATCAATCTTCTATGGATATTGAGATAACATTATTTTATATAATGTATAATTATTAATATTGATAATTGTACACTATAAGTACTAACATCTTTATGGTTAATGTTTAACTAGCAAGGTTGTTGGAAATAGAAATTTCAATTCATTTAAATATTTTATTTTTATTTACTTATTTATTTGAGAAAGAAAGAGAGAGAGAGAAAGAGAGAGAGAGAATATGCATGACAGTATCTCTAGCCACTGCAAACAAACTCCCAATGCATTCACTATCATGTGCATCTGGCTTACATGGTTACTGGGGAATTGAACTTGGAGCCTTAAGCTTCACAAGCAAGTGTCTTAACTGCTACACCATCTCTCCATCCTCTTAGATTCATTTAGACTCAAAAATGTTAGAATTTTGTCCACAAAGACAAAATTTGCTCTAGTGGGTTCAGTTTGTTATTTTCTTGGGATAGCAAACATCCACTGATGCTCACTCTACTTGTGGACTCTGATATATTTAAAGCCAAATGATCTAAGAAAGTGTTTTCCTGTTCATTCCTGAAATACTGGTAATATTCAAGAAAGCTCATTTATTATAGATTTTCATTGATGATATTGCCAAGCCATTAGAGAATCTAGATGCTTTGGACAAAGCAATAAACAGATGAGGTAAATGGGGTTCAACTTTTATAAAAGATCTTTCACAATTCCAGAAACACTTGGTCTTGAGCCTGGAAGTGTGATCAAAGTCCATCTATCTGGAATCAGTAGTCTGGGCTGCCATAGAGCATCAACAGGAAACAAGGCCAGCAGGGATACCGAATTCTCATCAGAACAGTGATGATTGTGTTTCTTGTTATGAAAATAGCAAGAGTAGGTCTGGATGGTAAAAAGGAAAAGCGGTCATGTCAGAGCACTGAGTCAGCTATGCTCAGGCCTGCAGAAAGTTGTCCTTCGTTCCTTTGAGAGGCACTTGGCTTCGTTTAGTGACTTTTCCTTGCGTGGCACAATCACCAGCTATGTGATTAACCATGTCTAGTTTAGTTACTACAGCACATCAAAAGCAGTGTGAAATAGCTTTTCCATTGGCTAGAAAGCTGAAGTTGGTGGTTATAAATGCACCAGACATCAAAGACCTCTCTTGTCCAGACTACATGGAGGCAGGCCAGCGGTGCTGAAAGTTTCTCTGCTGTTCCTCCTTCTCTTCAAGAGTCATCATCCACTAAACCAGAGGGAAGGAAGTAATTTCTGTAAGAACTCATGCTAGCTTTCTTTATCCAAATAGGATGTATGGTGACCAGCTGCATTATGTCTGCTCCAAAGGTGGAGATGGGGAAATGTGTTCATAATACATCATGAAAGCACCACTGCGTGCTCACTTAAAAATAAACTATGAAAGAAACTTAAAGTTCCAGCTTACTTTGCTAGAACATTGTACACTATGGTCAGGATACCAGAATACTTATTTTATTTTATTTTTGTAGTCAGTGAATACAGTCAAGTTGGTACCATTGTTATACTTCTCCCTGTCCCCCCACTCCACAGGGACCCCTCCTTGTTGGGGTATATGGGTCGTGAATTGTTGGGTTTGCCTTTAGTTTTGGGTAGGAGAAAGTGTCTTTGTGTGTCATGACCCAACATGTGGATCCGACATTCTTTCTGCCCTCTCTTCTGCAAATTTTCCTGAGCCATGTTGGGTTCATATTAGGTCTACTTTCATATTAAGATCTTGGGTGCCTCTGTGTCTTTGGATATCTGGTTTGGTAGGGGTTGATTGTTCTCTGTGTCGATCTCCTTCACCCTTGTGCTGACTCCCGGTTCACCAAGAAAACAGCATTCTTGCATGTTTCCCCAATTATTCTTAGTTTCAGCTGGGACCCTTTTGAGATATGATGGGGTGGTTTTCTCCTTAGAATCTGCATCTATCTGAAAAAGAGAAGATTCTCCAATGGAGAGCAAAGTTAGCACCAAGGAGATGTGTTAATCATTGTTTTTTAGAGATAGTTTAGTTGAGAACGAGTTCATTTTTGGATATGGTTCTGACTTCTGTCCCAGCTCCTGCCATGGGTTCTGTTTCACTGAGCAGATCAGTAAGCCAAATTGAGAGCAGATGGTTTTCCTCCATGGCTATGTGCCACTATTGCACTTGTATGAGCATCACATCAGGTTGTTTGCTGCTAAGTAAGTTAGACCATTTGTTGCTTGGGCAGATATTGGGCATGATACTTTTTGCTTCTCTTCATCATCTATGAATGTCTAGGCCTAGTTTTGAAACCATGACAAACATATCAAACATAAATCATATGCAACTTTAGATATGTGATACTTACTTGAAACTTGTGAATGGCTGATGCCCAGATAACAGTCCCAGAAAAATAAAAATAATGAAGACAGCATAAATCCTGTCATAGCATACTTTAGCAGTGTCAAAATAACTTATTTTTTTTAAAAGTCTTAGTGGATTATCATGCTAATTAAAAGTTTTCACTTTTTTTCACTATGTTTATTATAGTTTGAGTTTCCCAGAAACAGATCCTAAGCTGAAAGTTCATATAAGTGATTTGTTAGGAAGTGTTACTTAAAAAAAGCTAGCAAATGCAAAATGGAATAACAAAGGGAGGTAAGCTAAGCAAACTCAGATCTATCAAAGTGCTGCAAAATACGGCTTCAGGTCAACCCTCTAGAGAGGTCAGGACTCGACTCTGTATTGGGGAACAGCGTGGTAAGAAAATCCTATAAATACATGGTACAAATAAAATAATGTGTTTACTGATCAGGCAGTTGTTTCCTGGATTGCAATAGTTGATGAGATGATCCCAACAAGCTACAAAGGTTTGGTTTGGGAGGGGAGAATTTGAGATTGTACTATATCACTATTATGGTTTAAATTGAAAATGTCCCCCATGCACAAATGGTTTGATTACTTGGTTGTCAACTTATGATGCTCTTTTGAAGTGTGGTGAACCTACAAGAGGTAAGGTTAATCTGGCTGTTGGAAATGGGTCACTTAGAGTATAACTTTGAAAGTTAAACCAGCTCCAGCCCTTGGTTCTAGCCATAGTTTTTGTTCTGATCCAAACCAAGTAACCAAGCCTCTGACACACGCTGTGTCATTGTGAACTCCACTATGGCTTCTTAGCTGATATGGAGTTTTGAAACTGGGTTAAAAGAAAACTTTCCTCATTCTTAAGCTGTTTCTATAGGATATTTTGGTCACAATGATGAGACAGTTACTAATTGACTCACCAATACCTAGTGTAGCATCAATTTTCGGAAGTGCTTCAAGATGGCAGCTTCTAACTTGATTCGCCACTGTTGCATCAAAGTTAGATAGAATCATCAAGGCAGATTTCCTGAGTACCTAGGGTCATCCAGGTATCTTACAAAGCATTAAAGAAAAGTATAAAATATCACAACAAATAAAATTAAAATTTGTATGCTATTCATTATTTGTACCCTAAAAAAAATCTGGATTTCAGACATTAAGGCACTAAATCTGAATTATATCAGAAGCTAGTTAGAAATCACATCTTTGCTGATATGAAAGAATATCCTGAAGTATTTCCTCACTTTTAAATAGCAAAAATATACTTAAAAGCAATTCCTACTAGACCCTCTTCTATTTTGTTAACATATTGATGGGTGCAATATTATGTAGGTCTTGTGGAGGTGTGATAGTTTGAAAGTGAAACGTCCCCATCAGCCTCATAAGTTTGTAATTAAATCCCATACTTGAGCCTCAGCTAGTCATGTCTTTGTAAAACGGAGATTTGGTGAAGGAGGTGTGTAACTGGGTCATTCCTTGAGATTCATTCCTCCAGCTCTACTGGATATTCACTAGGTTAGTTCATTCTTGCTTCTTATGCCCTGCTACTGATGTGTGACAATGTGAGGCAGTTTCCTATTCATACCATGCTTTCCCCGCCATTATAAAATTTCCCGTCCAAAAAAAAAAAAAAAAAAAAAGAGGAACTAATTGGAAAGAAGAAGGGATTCAGTGGAAGGTGAATGGAGGAAAGGGGGCATTAGAAGTAATGAGAGGGGATTATGACAAAAAATGCATTATGTACCTGTATGCAAATTGTCAATAAAATGTTAAAAAAGTAAAAACAAAACAAAAAAAGTATAAACCTGGAATAAATACTTTCCTCACATGAGCTACTTCTGGTTGAGTGTTTTGTAACTGCTACAGCAGATAACAGCTAAATGAGGCTATTTTGTGTCTGAAAGGCATTGTTCCAAAGAACCCCTCCACGTTATTTGTCTCTTACATTGTTCTTGCCACCTCTTCTGAAATAGTTTCTAAGCCTGGGAGGGTGTGATAGAGATGTCTCATTTAATGCTGAAAAACTCAATTGTCACATTTCTTAGTACATTGATGAATTTTTAGTTTCTACCATCTGAAAAAATAAGCTTTTCTAATGAAATGTGAGAGTATCACTAATATACGGACATAAACATAAATATTTAGAAGGGAATTTGATGGGAATAATATACCAATTTAGCCAGACAACACCAGCAGCTTTCCACCTAGGTATTTTGTACCAGGCATGAATTCTATTCCATGGATGAGTCCTCAAATACAATCAAAGAGCAGTTGGTTACCACCATAACATAAGGTTTTGAAAACAGGGATGGGGAAGGGGAGACAAAAGAAATTAATTAGAGAGGATTATGATCAAAATACAACATTTATGTGTATGAACATTTTTAATTAAAAGGGTTCAACACACTCACAATGACACATTTGCTTTCTTTGTCACATTTAACTATGAGAAAATTTCCTGGATATTTTGGTCAAGAACCAAAGGACTAACAGAATGGTGTTTTATTCATCTTGATTTATGATGATAATCTAAAATCCAGTTCAAATATGATTCTTTTTATTTTAATGTTATATTTTTTGTTTATTTTTATTATTATTTATTTGAAAGTGACAGACAGAAAAAGAGGGAGAGAGAGAGAGGGAGAGAGAGAGAGAGAGAGAGAGAGAGAGAGAGAGAGAGAGAGAATGGGCATTGTGCCAGGGCCTCCACCCACTGCAAATGAATTCCAGACGCATGTGCCCCTTGTGCATCTGGCTAAAGTGGGTCCTGGGGATTCACGCCTAGAACTGGTATCCTTAGACTTCACAGGCAAGCGCTTAACTGCTAAGCCATCTCTCTAGCCCTCAAATTTGATTCTTAATTCATTATTTTCACATATGCTTTATAGCATTGAAAAACTGAAAAGACTCTATCATCTTTTTGACTTCTCCTTATCTTCTTGTTAAAATTCAAATGTTCACCTAGCCATTTATTGAAAATTCTCCTTTTTATAATCCTTCAAGCATAGCAGCAAGTCAAATGAGCAAAGGAAGAAGAAAGGTGAAACCTGAAGAAAGAAATGGGAAAAGAAACTGATAGTACTTACGACCAATTAAAATATAAAGATTTGCTTTATAGGGAGGACATCTTGTAAGGAAATTGTTTTTTTTTTAATTTTTTTAATGTTAATTTTTAATTTTCAGGTTGGATAGCAAAGATGACTGTAACTAATTTTGTTTTGTTGTAAATGTATTGTTATAAAAATTGTTACAACAAAATGCATATGAAAGTAGCCACAAATCTTGTTTGGAAGCCTATATGTTCTCAGACTATGGGCATATTTGTTTTATAAGACAGTGATAATAGCATTTACCCTGAATTATTTTTATTAAAATTAAATTAAGTACTTAGCATCTTCGAAGCATTCAATAGACAGAAGCTTCTATGTTTGTTCTCTCAAGCATGGAATAGGTGCTTAGTATTTAATATGTCAGATTTTTGTACAGCAGTGTCTGACTCCACAGTCTGTATTCCTCCTGTATAAATTGTGTGCATTCTGTGCACTTATTAGCAAATTTAAATGTAAGTACCTGGAGATATGGCTAAGTGTGGTTAAAGGCACTTGCTTAAAAAGAGTGATGGCCCAGGTTCAATGCTCTAATAACCAAGTAAAGTGAGATTCACAAAGTAGTGTATGCATTTGGAGTTTTTTGTAGTGGCAGGAAGGCCAAAGTGCCCATTCCTTTTTTTTTCTTTTCTTTTTTCTTTTCATCTCTTCTCTTCTCTTCTCTTCTCTTCTCTTCTCTTCTCTTCTCTTCTCTTCTCTTCTCTTCTTTCCCCTCCTCTGCTCTGCTCAGCTTCTCATTTATCCCTATGCTTTTTTCTTTTTCTATCTCTCAAATAAATATTTTTTAAAACACAGTATAATTTAAGATTTATATATCTCTTTATTTTTAGAAATGTTTAAATTACTGGCACCAAATGGCAGAGTGTCTGTCTTTTTGATGGTAGTATTTTATGCTAAGACATTACAGGAACAACCTCTTTGTGTGTGTCATTAGTCTTTGTCAGTTTTGCTTGTCAGCATGCCAATTTAGCTTCTCTTTGCTGAGCACAGTTGAGAAACAAAAGTCTGTGACAAGTTACACAAAAACAAGAGAGCCAGAAAAGAGAAGTCAACTGTCAGAAGGATAAATCTGGACAGTAAGAAATACACAGCAATTGAACAGAAAGAATTGAGGGAAAAAATTAATGTTCATAATAAGTATAGAAAATGTTTTTTTTAAATAATTACATTTTGATTATTTTGTGGAAAGAATTATAAAATTGACCTCCAATGACTATGATGGACTGTGTCTTACTTGCCTGAGAACACTGGTTTGCATTGATGTATGAAGACTCAAGCACATTTCCATATGACATTTCATTCTTCCACTTATTACACATTTACTGAATGGGCCAAGCCAAACAGTTTTATCAGCACCACAAATTCTTTACCTCCATAATGCCACACAATCAGTAACTTCAGAAACCAGTAAGTTTAAACAATAAGCATTTACTTAGCTCCCCAAAACATGGGCCAATTTGGCTATCCTGTGGGAACTGTTATGCATTATATGGAAAGTTGGAAGGAATGCTGTGACTTGGTTCTTTTACTCATGCCTTTCAACCTCAAGCATGTTGTTTGCATGAGAAGGGCAGAGGGAAGCAACAGATCTTCAATACATACTTTCCACACTTCCACTTGGGTCATTTCTTGTCAAGTTTCACCTGCCACAGTCAGTCACATGGTGTTATTCATCTTGCCTGTGAAAAAGTACCTGACAGTAGTCACGTATTGAAAAGGAGATGATTTCGGTTCACAGTTCAGGGAACATGTTTCCTCATTATGGGTGGGCATGGTAGCAGGAGGCTGGTGGTCTCTTTGGTCAGGAAGTAGAGGGTATAGATAGGACTTGGGCTCAAATTTTGGCCCCATTTCTTCCAGCAAAGCTCTGCCTCTCAAAGGTTCCACATACTTTCCAAATAGAACAAGATGGGCTCCTAGAGCTCACACACATTAGCCGAAGGGGGACATTACACAGTCCAGCCACAACAGGTGGCCACAGCAAGAACGGGGAAGGGGGACGCTTTGCACAAACACACAGCCCAGGCATCATACAGAGGGAAATAAAGAATCTCACCCAGAAGCTGACTCTTGGTAGAATGCTTGCCCTGTAAGCATAAGGACCCGAGCTTGCACCCCAGCACCAATGTAAAAGACCTGGACGTGGGAAAATGTGCCCATAGTCCCAGCCACAAGAAAGCAGGGACAGGAGGATCCTTGAAGCTCACTGGAGTGACATGCCAATAAGACTCTGTGTCAAAAAAATAAGAGGTAGAAGGAGCTCCTGTGGATGGCACCCTAGATTGTCTTTTGGCTTCCATACACAGATGTCACATGCATGCATACCCCTCTCCTGTGAACACACGTGCACACATAGTCCCAAAGCAAAATAATTAAAATGATTTCATTCAGCAATTCCACACTTGAATATATGCTCAAAGGAAATGACATAAAAATGCCAAATGTTATCTACTTTCAGGCTAATCATTGCAATATTTAAAGTCACCAAGTTAGTTGATTGATGACTGAATAAAGAAAATAGATCATATATAAATGGAATAATATCTGATAATTTGTGCCAAAACAGATAAGCCTAGAGGACACTATGTTAAGAGAAATAAATTAGATACAAAAATATGAATACTAAATGACATCACTCATTTATGGACTTGAAAACACAGATCTTGTACAGGCAGAAAGTAGAATGGTGAGACAGCTTGAGCAGAGGAAGAGAAGATGACAGATGGACTGAAGTACAAAACTACAGATAATAAGGGCAAATATAGTTAATAATACTGAACTGGATATTCATAATAGATAGAAGAGAGGATTTTGAATATTTTCACTAAGGAAATATCAAACATTTATGATAAATATGCAAGTCTAATTTGATCACTACACTTTCTATACATAGATCAAAAACTGCACATTGTACCCTAAGTTATGGATCAATTAGAAATAAAGCATTGATGAATATGAACTACGATTAAAATACTCAAAATGACTGTTGCCTATATATT
Source organism: Jaculus jaculus (assembly GCF_020740685.1). Classification (NCBI taxonomy): domain Eukaryota; kingdom Metazoa; phylum Chordata; class Mammalia; order Rodentia; family Dipodidae; genus Jaculus; species Jaculus jaculus. The sequence continues at coordinate 71,139,787 of NC_059102.1, forward strand.
TCAAGTTTCTGTGGAGGCCCAAATATATAGAACCAGCAGAAAAACAAATATTAAGGAGGGTCTAGACAATTCAAGGATGTTTTAATCATTTTTATTTATTTATTTGAGAACGACAGACAGAGAGAGAAAGAGGCAGAGAGAGAGAGAGAGAGAGATTGAGGATGGGCATGCCAGGGCCTCCAGCCACTGCAAATGAACTCCAGATGTGTCGTCCCCTTGTACATCTGGTTAACGTGGGTCCCTGGCAATGGAGCCCTGAACTGGGGTCCTTAGGCTTCACAGGCAAGCGCTTAACCACTAAACCATCTCTCCAGCCTAATTCAAGGATTTTATACAAAATGAGAAACAAGCTCCAAAATTGCATTGGCTGCATTAGCAGAAACAAGGCTTTTGCTGGCCATTTCTTTCCTTTCTTAAAGAAAAATGAAAGGGATTAAGGTAAACTTTTATTTAAAAAAATAACTGCAATTAAAGTTATTTTATGCATTGATGTTTTAGACATTTTGCTATTGTTGTAAATGCTGACTTTCATTTGTTTCTGTCATTAATTTTCTTTCCATGTCCTATTTCAAATTATTTCCTTTTATTTTTCTCATTTGGAAGGGGTGCATTTAATTTATTTACCTAATGTCTGAAAAAATTTTAAAGAAATATCACTCATGTAATACTTTAACAAAAGTGGAATTTTAAAAAATCAACTAACTAATGTATCATCTATTGTAAAAATCCACTTCTGCATTCTGAATAACCTTATTTTTATCTTATAAAATTTAGTACCACTATATTTTTATATATCTTAAATATTTTATTTTAGTTTCCAGCTGATATTAATATTGCTTATATCTTTGAAATTGTGCTGCTTAAATTGTTTTACTAGTTTAAAATCGTATTAACAATTTAAAATATTTTTAAAATATTAAAGAGGAAAACATGATTATGGTATACAAGAGACATGAACAAGGTATAAAAATCAGTAAGTTTACCTGGAGAGATGGCTTAGTAGTGAAGGTGCTTGCCAGCAAAGCCTAAGAATGCATGTTAGAATCTCCAGGTCCCATGTAGCCAGATTCAAAAGTGATGCAAGTGTGCAATGTCACACATGTGCACAAGGGACCACACACTTCTGGAGTTTTTTCACAGCAGTTAAAAGGCCCTAGCACACCCATGTTTTCTCTCTCTCTCTTTCTCTCTATTTGCCTCTTTCTCTATATCTCTCAAAAATTAAAAAAAAATTTAAAAATTAAATTAAAAATATCAGTAACTCCACAAAATACATACAGTGAAAAGATATCTTTCAGCCTATTCTGGTGTAAAATTCAAGCCTCATTTCTCAAACAATGTGCAGGTATTTCCTATGCACAGACTGAAAAATCATTTACAATTTTTGACATGGTTTCAATATTTTGCTTAAACTAGGCTCAAGTTCATAATTCTCCTGCTTCAAACTTCTAAGTGCTGGGATTAAGCTGTGATTCATGACATTGGGAGCAGAGCGAATATGTTTAATCTGAAATACTTGAAACTAAAAAAAGTACTTCATATTTCAGATTATTTTTGAGTTTGTAATATTTGCATACACATAATAAAACATCTTGAGGAAGGGACCCAAGTATAAACATGAAACTCACTTGTTTCTTATCCACATATCCTGTGGTAATTTTGTTCATAATACTAAATGCATTTAGCTTGGGTAGTGATGCATTATATAAGGTCAGGGATGGAATTTTCCATTAACTGTCTCTGTTGGTATTCCACAAGTGCTGCATTTGGAAGCATTTCAGATTTTGGATTTTCGTATTGAGCACCTTAATCTGTATTCTTGTATATTTAAAAATACACACACACACACACACACACACACACACATATGCACGTGTGTGTGTGTGTGTAATACCTATCTATCTATCTATCTGTCCTTTTCAACTCGATTCACTAACAGAGACTGTAACATACATGTCCTGAATTTGCAGTAACTATTTTCATATGCTTTGCATGAAAACTTTCACTTTAACTCATTATAATATTTTTTGTGAATCTGTAACCATTCTACAAAAATAGTTTATATTCTTGATTTGGAAGTTACCTTTCCATTGTGATGATCCAACAAATCTTTTTTGATATAATATCTGTGGTGGTTTGATTCAGGTGTCCTCCATAAGCTTAGGTATTCTAAATGCTAGGTTCCCAGCTAATGGATATTTGGGAATTAAAGCCTCCTGGAGGAGGTATATTTTGGGACTGGGCTTATGGGTAATGTAGCCAGTTTCCCCTTGCCAGTGTTTGGTACACTCTGCTGCTGCTATTGTCCACCTGATGTTGGCCAGGGGGTAATGTCCACCCTCTGCTCATGCCGTCATTTCTCCTGCCATTGTGGAACTTCCATCCTTTGTGCCCTTTACTTAGCTTCCCTCTTGCAACTATAGAGGTACTGTCCATCTACTCTTCTAAAGCCAGTCTTCTAAATCCACTACCATCCACATGCCCAGTGCTTTCAGAGACATTATCTCCAGCTTTATCCCACTTTTACCTAATCTTTGTTTTTTTTCCAGTTAATTTCTTCCACCAGCATAATCATTCTCTAATCTTTCACTTCATACAAAAGAAAATAATGCTCCAATTTAAACATAAAACATCTCCCTCATTCAGAGCAAAAATCTTCCAGTGGGTAGCCTGAAATTTCTGTTCTATATTCTAGATGGAAGGCTGTCAAGCTTTTACTGCTTAGCTGTGTAACTATTCAAAGCCACCCACAATTTCAATATTTTAAACATCTGTCTTCATATAACCTGATGTAGACCTTTCCCACTTATCCCTTGAAGTAGTTCCTTCAGTGATTTTTGACACCAATTATTTGGAGGTACATCAAATGTCACAAGTTTAGGGCACAACACTCTATAAGCCTGCTTTCAAGTTAAACCTCAAGGAACAGATTGGGGTTTTCCAGGACGTGCTCACTTCCAAACTGCTACCTAACAATTCAGAGGTTCCTATCACCTCTCCTGTTTAATAATTTGACAAAATGAGTCACAGAACTGAAAAGGAAAAAAAAATCTTGGCTTATCATTATGGGCTTTAATAACCAATGGTCGCAAAGCAATATCTCAATAGAAACTCACACAAGGTGCAGTCAGGAAATTACCTTCCTCAGGACTCCTTACTTTCTATCCATGCTAATGTCACCATGGAGTCTATTGCTAACCCAGGTAGATCACCTCAATTTCTGGGTGACATTTTTGGGTTTCCTTAGATAAATAAGATTCCTTCTCACTTTTTTTATTTATTTGTGTTAGAGAGAGAGACAATGAGTGTACCAGGGCCTCTAGCCACTGCAAACTAAATTGCAGATACATGTGTCACCATGCGCATCTGGCTTTATGTGGATTCTGTGGAGTTGAACTTGAGTCATTAGGCTTTGCAGGCAAGCACCTTAATCACTAAGCCATCTCTCCAGCCCAGTTGTTTCTCACTTTAACTCAGTATCCAGCCTCCCTGACAACAGAGCTGTGAGCCTGGTGTCCCATGATCAAACCTCCACTCTTCACTCATAGTCTTAATCTGGGTATGACACATTTCCATCTTGAATCCGTTTTAAACAATTTAAAATATTTATTAATTATTTATTTGAAAGAGAGTGAAAGAGGCAGAAAGAGAGAGAGTGAGAAGGGACAACATGCCAGGGCCTCTAGCAAAGGAACTGCAGATGCATGCACCACCATGTACATCTGGTGGGTACTGGGGAATCAGAACCTTGGGCTTTGGCATTGTAAGTAAGTGCCTTAGCTGCTAAGCTGTCTGTCCAGCCCTTGAGTCATTTTGTTCACATGAAAAAAATCTGGGGATACATCATGGTAAAACGCATCTATCACTTATAAAGTTTTTACCAGAAATTGAGGTGATCTATCTGGGTTGGCAATAGACTCCATGGTGATATGGAGACTACTTCCCAGGAACTAGGAATAAAAGCCAACATCATTTTCTCTTTCTTAGATTTTTCTCTTCCTTCACTGATAACTCCTTCTGTGTTCCCTTTGCTAGTTCTTTCTAAACTCCCCAGTATCTAGTAAGTGACTCTTCTAAGATTTAGTCCTTGTTCCTCTAGTCAGCCCCCATGTTTCAGTATGCTTAAAATATTATTTTAAGTGCTTAAACATTCCCATCTTTGTATGTGCAGCCCAGATTTCAAATCTATAATCATATAGAAATGCACTTATATGACATTTCACTTGAATATGTATAATAAGAATTTCAAACTTTACAAGCTCCAGATTTTAATTCTGATCATTTCCTTTGAACTTATACAACAACCTTCTCTTTACAATCTCTCTATTGCTATCTAATATTAAATCTCATTCCACCTGTGTTAGAGTAACATTAACCCCATCCATTTCCTTGCCTCTGCCTTTGTCTTTTGACATTTTATTCACAACACTGAAGATGAATGAGTCCTCTTCTTTTTATCAGATTATGCCATTGTTCTGCTCAAAATTTTTCAATGGTTCCCATCAAATTTACAAGGAGACCTGAGATTTTTACAGTGTCCTTGTGGGTGTGGATATACTCTCAATTCTCTGAACTTAATGCTTAGTTGTCTTCTTAGGGCTCTGTTCACATCTAATTCTTCAGGTAAGTATTAAACATATACTAAACATATTACTAATGTCTTTTCATATAGTTTTCTGATGCATAGAAAATTTCTTCTGAATGTCCACATGGTACACTCTAAGACTTGCGTTGCATTCCTGTCCAAATCCCATTTTATCAGTAAATTTTTCTTAATCACACTATTAATAGTTGATGTCTTCTCTAGTGCATTTCTTTTCCCTTCTTGGTCTATTTTATTTATCATTGTTTTTACCATTGTATAATGTGTTTGTTTATTTGCATTTTGCTGTTTTTATTATTAGTTTTGTCCTACTAGATAAAAATCCTGTTGTCATTTTTGTAAAGTTTAATCATAATATTGGGAATTTTATTTTATTTATTTATTTATTTTTTTATTTTTGAGAGAGAGGGAGGAGGCAGAGATACAGAGAGGGAACATAGGCACACCTGGGCCTCTAGCCATTGCAAATGTAGTCCAGATGTGCAACATGTGCATCTGGCTTACATTGGTTCTGGGTAATCAAACCTGGCTCCATAGGCTCCACAGGCAAGCACCTTAACCACTAAGCCATTTATCCCACCCTCAATTTTTTCTTGTTTCTTCACCACTTTATTTTAAGTGCTTTGTCTTTTCTATTATAGACGAACATTAAATACTAATTGAATATATAGTTCTTTAATGCACTCAATTCTTTTATATATTGTTTCCTTGTCATAGAATTTTAAAAGATATTAGATCTAGAATGGCACACATTATAAATTTGCTTCAGAATTTTGATGGGTATTCATATTGATATATTTCTAATGTGAACTCTAGATTAAGTGTATTCTCTTCCAAAACACCTCAGTTTGACATTATTGTTCGAATTATATTAACTTTAGAGATTCACTTAGGAAGAATTAACAATTTTGTATTTCCTTTAAAGTTTAAGTCTTATTTTTTTCCTTGTATCACTATTTTTAATAATGCCTTCTAGACAAATGTACACACACAGAAATGTGAACATACACATATTTTTACATATATAGATATTTACAAACTCAGCTCCAAAATGCAAAACACTAGAAACATGTGCTCTTTACCAAAAGAAAAAGGTGACAACAAAATTTCTGATGGACTGTTTCCAAAACCTCAGTTTGCACCATTAATCTGAACCCTGAAATCTGAAGTGATATGCAGACCAGAATTACAGCAAATGTGTGCATGTGGGGCAGGACTCTAGCACATAAACTGGTGGGTGCATTTTCATGTTCATTATGATGAATTGTTGAGAGCTAATGTTTAACTGCTGTGAGTGATAAATTCTTTAAAAGCCTTCATATTAAGCATGCACCTTGCTTTTGATGGAGCTTTCCTCCAGAATCTCCCTAGCTTCTCATTGAGAAAAAGATCCCTCATGCCTCTGGAAGAAGCAGAGGCACAGATAATACACAAAGAGCTGGCTGTCCAGAGGAGCCCCTCCCCCACTCCATTCACAGAAAGGCTTTCTCTGTGCTGATATGGCTCAGCCATTAAAGACATTTGATTGCAAAGACTGCTGGCTTTGATTGGCCTGAGTTCTAGTCCCCACTAACCATGTAAAATCAGATACACAAAGTGGCACTGTGTTTGGACTTTGTTTCAGGAACTCTGGAGTAACCATTCTCAATTTTCTTTCTCCACCACCTCTCTCCTTGCAAATAAATAAATAAAAATTACAACAGCAGCAACAAAAATCCCACCTCTTATCTGAGAGGATGAAAGTAGAACGCTAAGGCATAGGTAACATAAGAACAAACACAGTCTGAATATACAAGGAAAACAACACAATCATAGGATATCAGTGTTGGAATTATGGCAAGGCATTTAAGGTAATTAACAATTATTACTTAGAATTAATTTTAAGTGTTTTAGTAGAAAAATAAGAGCACCTACAAGAACAGATGAGTAATATAAGTAGGCAGATGGAAATCCCAAGGAAAAATTCACAGGAAAGTCTAAAGACAGTAAGTAAAACTGTTATATAAGTGAAACATGAATTTTATGGGCTCATCAGTGTACTAGATATAGTCAAAGAAAGAACAGTATGCTTGCAGTTGTACTGATATTCCCCAAACTGAATTTACAGAGAATAAGAACCAGAATTTGGTTGAAAGCTGCCTTTATATACAATTTTAAGTTTGTTCTTAGTGTTTCTCAAGAAATTGTTCTCATCACTCTTGAGGAAGTTTAGATTGACAAAATAGGGGACATTTTATAGGTTTAAATATTATTCCTTATTATTTATGAAGATGTGACTGCCACGAAGTAGCAATGTTGGTGTCAGATATGAAATTGAAAAACAGGGTAGCATATTTAAGAGAGAAGGAAACAGTGACTCTTCAAGAGTAAGTCTCAAAAACTAGTCATGAATTATTGAGGAATTCAAACACACGCACACACATCAAAATTAACATTGTAGCATAGGGAAAGATTCAGTCTGACTTTCAATAGTCACATGGCAAAGATAAAGCATGCTGAATCATTACAAATGAGCATGAGACTTACACACTCATGCTCAGACTTACTAAACTAAGACTTTAGCTTTATTGCTTGAGACAGAGAACAAAATATTTTTGAATGATAGAAAGCAGAGCTACTCATCTGCAATTTACTTGTTTAACATTCTGTCAGTAAAAAAATGAATTTCAATCTAGTGTAGATACATGAAATTGATTAAAAATGAAAAACAAAGAAAGCATGAAAAGTAGTACAAGTTTTCTAAACATTTCATGTAGCTGAATAACCCACTTATCTACTTACCTGACTGTCTTTCACTTGTTATATTCAAAACACAATTTTAGGCCATGGAAAAAAATAGCATAAATAAATCAGAATGTATTCTAGCATCAAGGAACTTATCCATGAAAAATAAGCCTGTTCTTCAAATAACTATAACATAGGGCAAAAAATGATTTAATTTCTGAAAAGAATCATGCTATTTACATCAACTATAGTTAGGAATGGTCACAGTAGTAAGAGAATCTTGAAGAGATGGCTAAGAATGTATGATGGTATTTGTGGCATTTAATTCATGAATACTGATGGTCATAGAGTAGATCTCCCTATACTTTAATGGCAGTGTCCTCCTTTGCTGGAGCAAAACGGAAGTCAGTGAGTGGAGGGGCAGAGCATAGTGCAGAACAATAAGGCGTAAAAAATATGGAAATGTTACCAGTGATCGCTGCTATTTCCAGGTTCTTGGTATCTCATTTAAAGAATTTGTGCATGGAAAGTAGCAAGAAGTTTTATTAAGAGCAAATCACAAGTGGAAGTTTTAGATACAAGACAGACAACAGGTCACCAGTCCTCAAAAGCCAGAGGTTATTGCCTGGGGATTTTCCTTATAGAGTCTAGGAGAAAGAGCTGATTATTAAGTGGTATGTGGAAAGTTTTCTGTTTTTACTGACAAATTTGTTGATATGTATGTATCTATGTATGTATGTATTTGTAGAGTATGCTTTTTGCTCTGGTGCATGGCCCTGCCCATGACACATCTGGTTTTAATTATATGCACACCCAAACATACCTAATCAAAAGATGGTAAGCAGAGGATTATGTCAGTTACTTTCTTGGTGGGAGAGACTGCCTGGTCAGAAGCCGCTTATGGAGAGAAAAGGGAAGGACATGGAAGGATGGAGCAAGAAGGAGCAGCACATAGTCAGGAAACAAAGCCACACAGAGTAACATCAGCTATGGAGAGGTACAAAGATCAGAAATGGATACATTTAGTTAATCTTCATTTTGGGGAAATGATGCAGGATAGAACCATCAAAATATTTTTCTTTCCTTAAAGAGATCAATAACAATAGGAAGCAGCTTATACTAAAAGTAAATAGCAAGATTTCTGGGGGAATGATAAGAAAATGTTTTAGAAAAGACTTTGTTAGGACACCATAAAAAATTAAGATCATGTGAAAACTATAACCATGTTTGTTAATTTCCTGAAGATTACTAAGACATGGGAATCGTAAAAAGCAACTTCAAACTTGTTAAATACATGCTGCAGGCTCCTCTGTCTGGCTCCTTTACAATTACCACCTTTGGAAAATGCTTTGTTTCAACTTGAAGAACTGAGGCAAGAATAATTTGTTCTTTTCTTTCCTCTTGGTTGGGTTTGGCAAGTAGATTTTAAGTTACTTGTACACTAGGGAACAAAGCATTAATGAAAGCCTATGAAAAGTAATGTACCTGAGTAAAAGGTAAATGATAATAAATGGTGCACAACTTTTTATGATATGGGCTTTTAAAGGAAAATGCACTTTCTCTAACAATAAATGTTCTGTGTTATAGAATGTTATAATAACATGCTAAATAACTGAACAGTAGTCATGGTTTTCCTTACTCTATGTTCAGAATCTCAAGATGAAATATACCCTTCCCCTGTATTGTTTTAATTACTTATACATGTATCAAGCTTGGACAGGCTTTTAAAATAAGGCCAGGTGAAGAATAGATGTGTTTTGTACTGTTGTTTCCTTTGATGAGAAGTGAGAGGAATGATTCTAGAGCCTTACATTTAACTGATTTGAAAAAGCAATTATGCTATATGTGTCAAAGAAAATGTACATGTAGATTGAAATCTTTTACTGTAAAAACTGTGTATCATGTGTAAGAACAGATGCAGGGAGTCATCACTTAAGTCTTTCATTCTGCTATTGGAAGCAAATTAATGCTCCAGGTCAAAAAATAACTTATTAAAATAGAAACAGAATTATACATACAGATACAAACTTCTTAAGTTAGCCAGAAAGCATCCAAAGTTATTTTGTTACAAACAAACAAACAAAAAGTGTCAGTGTGATTCCTTCACATGTTAACCAGTTGGTTTCACATATAGTCATTACTTTTTCAACTACTTTATGAATATTGTATTAGTTACTATCCCATTTTTATGAACAAATACCTGACTGCGAAACAACTTGAGAAAGGAAGAATTTATTCTAGCTTACAGTTCAAAGTCACTTCGGTCCATCATGAAGGGGAAGGCATGGCTGTAGGTAACTTAAAAGAGCTACTCACAGTTCATTCATGGTCCACAAGCAGAGAGTGATAAATGCTGATGCTCAGATAGCTTCCTTCTTTTTTTATCATCAAGGGCCTCAACCTATGGAATGGTGCAACCCACAGTGGTCATAGGGGACGTGGATTTTTCCACCTCAACTAACCTAATCTAGATAATACCTCACTGGCTGCTTGCTGTTTTCCTAGGTGATTCTATGGTCTGTCAAGTTAACATCAATGGAAAATTCTGTTGAGTGAACACACTCATTTTTCCAAATGCAATAGCATGAGAGGGCAATGCTCACATCCTGCCTCCATCAGCATTGCTGATGTGATCACATAAACAAAGAAAACAATGTGACCTATGCAAAATCAATTTGAGGCATGTCACTCATCTCTCACCACTCAACTACTGTTCTTAACTTTCTGCACAAAAATACTAAAGGGAGTGTTTCTTCAAGTGGTTTAAATTTGTAGCTATGAAACATGGCAAAAAACTAGAGCATATGACAATTATTTGTTCTGAAGTCACAAAAAAGTAGTAGAATCTTGTGTTAGTTATCTCCAGGAAAAAAAGAAGTGAATTTGGGCTAGAGAGATGGCTTACTGGGTAAGGAAGTTGCATGTGAAGCCTAAGGACTCATGTTCGAGACTCCAGTACCCACCTAAGCCAGATGCACAAGGTGGTACATGTGTCTGGAGTTTGTTTACAGTGGCTAGTGACTCTGGCATGCTCATTCTCTCTCTATCTGCCTCTATCTCCTTCCTTAAATAAATAAATAAAATATAAAGGTGTTAATAAGTGACTTGTTTATGAATAGTCTTTTAAAATATATTTTATAGCACTTTTAGAATTTGTTTGATCAATTGCTTATATAAAAAAAATATAGTAGCTATTAGGATACAGTAAAGCAAACCAAGGCTTCTATAGCCCATGTGTCCAAGTTAAAAAGAATTGTCAAAAAGATAAAAACTTCTGGCCAAAGACTCAGGGCTTGCTGTTGTTGTAAAGAAAGTGTGTGTCCTCTTGCGAGATTTGCAATGGCATGTAGTGACAGACTCTCAGTGGAGAGAATGTGAAAGAAGACCAGCACAGGTAAAAAGCTTGCTTCCCAAGCTTAAGCCAGCTTCTACTCAGAAACCATGCCATTGTTTCCTTCCGTGGATTCACAGAGCTTTCCAGTTGTCTCACCATGGCACTCCAGTTGACTGTGCACTATTAAGAGTCAGTATCAAGATGAAATATTTGTAAGATCTTTTCTGGATGGATAAGATATTCTCTTAATGCTATTTATGTCATTGGAAGAAAATTAAATTCTAACTGCCACTGAAGAATAAAATTGGATTTAATAAAAATATAGTTTTCAGACATTTCTTTTTGAATAATCAAAAAAATCATATGTAGGGTATGTGTTATTAAGTCAGTTTTCTTAGTGTCAAAGGAAGAATATAATGTTGCCTGCATTACAAAAGTTTTGGAATATACAATTTAAAATGATATAAAAAGGTACATTATATTAATTATTAACCTCAAGCTTTGGAAATACACTTTAAGATTTTTATCATCTTCTCAATGAGAATCTGTTACTGTTTGCATTTGAAACATATATTGATATCATTTATATTTTGTTTGTAGGATTGGTAAAATATGTACATTTCATTATTACTGTGTTATCTAGTATTCTACAGACCCCTAAATTGATGATTTAAAAGTAATCAATCAAATAATATAATATCCATTTCAATGATATTATTATTAAAATATCTCCTTTAGCGAAATAAAATTGCCATTTAATTATAAAGATTTTTTTTTTAATTTTTTCAATGTACGGTCTCACTTTTACACATGCTGACATAGAACTCACTTTGTAGTCCCAAGCTAGCCTTGAAATTACAATGATATTCCTACCTCTGCCTCCCAAATGCTGGGATTAAAGGCATGCACCACCATGTCTGGCTCTAAAGATAAATTTCATTTTACTTATTTTTACTTTTAGTTAGTGTACAAAGTTTTATGTATTATTATGGCATTTCCAAATACAACTTGTCTCAGATGATTCTTTCTTCAGTATTCCCTTTGCCCTAGCAGCCATCATATTGACCCCTTTAGTGTTTACATGCTATATTTGTCCTTTCACCCTGCTCCTACACTCTTTCTTGTGATCTCTTAGTACCTGATGGTGGACATTTGCCTACCTTTATATATTTTCGTCTATCTCTCACTATCCTATTGTCTAGTCCACGAGATGCTTGCTGGGTGTGTAAGGCATCTTGGGAAGATTCAGGTTATGTACTGTAGGTGACTGAGACTATATGGTGATTTTTTTTTTTTTTCTGTGATTGGGTAAGTTCACTGAGAATGATCTGTTCCAGGTTCAACCATTTTTCCCTCAAATTTCATTGTGTCATTTCTTTCTTACTGCTGTGTAGAATTCCATTGTGTAGATACACCACATCTTAGTTATCCATTCTTCTAGTGATGGACATCTGGGTTGATTCCAGCTCTTAGCTATTATGAATTAAGCTGCTACAAACATGGCTGAGCAAAGCTCTCTGGCCTGTGGTTTGAAGGTTTTAGGGTAGATGCCCAGTAAGGGAATAACTGGGTCTGTTTGTATCTCTATAGTCAGCTTTTTCGGGAGTTGCAATATTGCTTTCCAAAGTGGTTGTACCATCTTACATTCCCACCAACAGTGGATGACTGTTCCTACTTCTCCACAACCTCATGAGCATTTATTTTCATTTGATTTTTGATGTTTGCTTTTCTTATTGGGGTAAGGTGGAATCTCATATTTGTTTTAATTTTCATTTCTCTGATGATTAGGGATGATGAACATTTTCTTAATGTGTGTTTGCCATTTGTGTTTCTTCCTCTGTGAACTGCCTGTTCAGCTCTTTGCCCTATTTTGTGAGTGGGGTGTTTGACCTTTTACTGTTTAGATTTTTGAGTTCTTTTTAGATTCTAGAGATTAGGCCTCTGTCGTTTGGATATCCAGCAAATATTTTCTCCCATTCTGTGGGTAACCTATTGGCTTTGCTTATTGTATGCTTGTCTGTGAAGAAACTCTTCAGCTTCATGTGATCCCATTGATCGAGTGACTGCTTAAGATCGTGAGCTACTGGGGTTTTGTTCAGGAGGTCTTTTTCTATTCCTATATCAAGGAAGGTACTTGCTATATTTTCTTCCAGTAGTAGTTGAATTTCTGGTCTTATATTGAGGTCTTTGATCCATTTGGACTTGAGTGTAATGCATGGTGAAATGTGTGGATCAAGTTTTATTCTCCTGCATGTGGTTATCCAGTTTGTCCAACACCATTTGTTGAAGATGCTGTCTTTTTTCCAGCTTATATTGTTCAGGCCTTTGTCAAATATCAAGTAGCTATAGTTGCTCACCACACATGACCTAAAGCTATATTACAAAGCCATAGTAATAAAAACAACATGGTACAGGCATAAAAACAGGAGTATAGGGTTTCATTTTTAATTACTTCCACATTGTTTCCTCTTCATTTAATTATCATTTTCTTCTGTTTATTTTTATTGCTTTGCTATTTTATTTTTTTTTTTGGTTATTTTTCTGCTTCTCCCCATTGTTTTCTTGTCTTATTTCTCTATTTTTACTTTTATAAATGACCATTCTTTATAATTTTGGTTTCTCCCCCAAAATACTGTGGGACATTGTTTCTTTGCTTCTAGGAGGTACCATCAGGAGAATGGTGCAGTAAGACAGAGAAAGAGAGCTTAGGTGGAGTTGTCAACAAGTTGGCGACTGAGGTGTAATTCTGAGAGGGACTTTTAAGAGATAGCATAGAACATTCTTCAGAGCAAACGCCTACAGCTTGAGGAAGACATCTATGACTTAATGAGCTCTTGCTTCTTATTGTTTGAGAATGGCTCACTGAGCATTTGCCACATCTATTTCATTTCCTTGTAGACCCATCTTGAGTCATGAGTAAACTGCACCCTTTTAGACATAGAGAAACCACACAGATTCAGTGTCACAGAGAAGTAAACAAACGTGCACTTGGTATATCCTAGAAAGAGAGAGAGAGTGCCTGAGGTATGGGTAGTCAATGCCAGCATTTACCTATCAAATTTGAAATAATAGACTGCTATCTGCAGTACTTTATAAATCCACATATATTTTGAGAGGTATTTCATGGAAATGTAGAAATGAGATTAATGGAAAATACAAAACAAAAATATAAAGACCGAAGTCATATCAAGATATTTAGGAATATATGCCAATGTATATGGTCTCTACCAAGTGAGTAGAAATTATACATAATAATTTTTAACATTTTTATAACACAATATAAATCATAAAATTATGCTATTTTCTTTATTTAAAAATTCTTTGGGTTTTAATGCAGGAATATTGTCAGACAATAAAAAACAAGATATTGTTAACTGTTTAAAAATATACACTAATCAAATAGTATTTCTGCCAAATAAGTTCTCCATCATAGAATATTACAAGTCAAGATCTTAAGATTTTATTTTCATTAAAATCAGATATAACTAAAATAGGTTAACAGCTAACAACATGGTATAGAATATTTGCCAGTAATACCACAGACAAGGAATGAATATCAAGAATGTATAAACTGTAAAAATTTTTAAAAATACTACCAATAAATAAGTGAGCCTATGCACAGAAAAGAGCTGTAACCCCAGGCTGTAGGATGATGAGGAAGGCCATTGAATTGCTGGTGTTTGCTGATGGATAGCAGATCTGGGTTGTTGGAGAGACTTCATCTCAAGGAAATACATGTATGAGTTATACAAGGACACGAGACATTCTCCTCCTGCATTGGCATACACATGTGGATACACCAAACATCACAGACACCACACCACACACATAGTCTCAACAAACATGAATGCAAAACAAAGTTCAATACCTCTTGCCATCAGAGAAATGAAAATTAAAACCATTTTGAGGTTCCATCTCATCCTAATCAAAATGGCCTCCATTAAGAACACAAATGACAACAAATGCTGGTTAGGATGTAGGAAAATTAAAAAAAAAATCTATAAATAGAACTACCAGATGACCCAATGATAGCACTTCAAGCCATAAACCCAAAGGACTCCAGATTGTACTGCCAAGATACAGGCAAATCCATGTTTATTACTGATATTTACACAATTGCAAGGGAATGGGATCAGCCTAGTGTCCATAGGCAGATGAATGAATAATGAAAATGTCATATATATGTATATATAGAGACACATATGATTATATATATTAATTTATATATGTATATACATATATTATAAAATATATTATTACATTTATATATATTATATATATATATACATATATATGTAAAAGTTAATTCAGCCATAAAGAAAAAAAATGTAATTTTGAAAATATATAGCATTGGAAAAATATATTGAGATAACCCAAGCCAGAAAAACAAATACCATATTTTCTCTCCCATATGTAGAGCTCTTAACATCTAAATGATAAATATGTATATCTAGGAGGCTATAGATGTGGGCAAAGGCAGGGAAACTAGAAAGCAGCCTGGAAGTCTGGAGAAAAAAGTCTTTAAAGGAGGAAGGTAGGGAAAACAAAAGAACCCATGAAATAGTAAGATAGATGGGGAATATTGGGAACAAAAGGGTACCGAATGGAAAGGGGAAGCGAGGAGTTAAAGATGGAGGAAAAATATAACCAAAACCATGTATGTTTGAAAATGCTCTAAAATAACTTATTACTTTGTAATTTAATTTAAATAATAATAACAGTTAAAATTTGAAGAACCACACATTAAATTTAACCTAATTAGTCATTTAAAATTGTGAGTTCAGTAAGAGACGTAAGACAGCTCCTTAGAAGAGATTTGGCTGTTGAAACCAGTCCTCCTTAATATAGGATGTTAGGATGCTCAGAGCTATAAATCTCTTCTTAGTAGCAAAAGCCCCAAGCTGAACCATGGGCTCCACACTAAATTGAGAGGTCTTAAGTTTCAGCAAAGAAAATTTGAATTTGACTGCAAGCTACACCTGGTATTTTTAAGAGCTTAGATACCTGATCATTTTGCCCATGGAGGGCTTAAGTTTTTGAGACAAGAATGGCTCAGTGGATAATCTATATACAAGTAGTAATTTAATGTGAACAATAGTCCTTCTTGGATTTCACGTAGTTGTTGCTATGCTTTGAACTGAGAGTTTATGCCCAAACTTTAGTGTCTAAACAACATCTCCCACATGCTATGATAGTCAAAGGAGTTCTTCCTACTTCTCAGATACTTCCAGTGCTGATTTTAGTACAGTGCCAGGAGGGTACTTTGGACCATGGAGTACACTGAAAACATCTACAATGGACTGAAATCAACTTTTTAGTGTTTTTATGTGTGTGTGTGTGTGTGTGTGTGTGTGTGTGTGTGCATGTGCAGGTGTCACGTAAATCAATAATACATTTCTCAGTGATCCAGAATTTTTTTTCCAACAAGCAAATTTTTCTGAATCTCATCTGTCATAGTTTGAATCAGATATACCTCATACACTCATGTGTTTCAAAAGTTTGGTCCTCAGCTAATCACAAATAGTAATTTGGGAAGTGGAGCACTGCTGGAGGAGGTATGCTGTGAGGGGGAGAATTCATGGTGCTATTGCCAGGTCCTCTTTACCAGAGATTTGCTCACACTCCTCCTGCTGTTTTGCACATGCTGTGGCACGGAAGTCATGGGCAGCTTCTGCTCTGCCATCTTTTCCCTGTCATCATGAAGCTTCCCTAAAAGACTATAAGCCAACATTACATAACCTCTTTCTTGCTGACAGTTAGTTTTGTTTGGGTTCCATGGTAGTTTGAATGTGATAGTTTGAAAGCAATAGCTTGAATGTATGGCCCCATAGATTCATGTGTTTTACTAAAAATGAACTTCCCAGTTAAATCCCCAGTAGGCAGACCCCTATAAAGGGTATGTCACTGAGGATACATCTTGGAGTACAGCCCTAACGTGTGTTTGGGAGTGGATTTTGAGTCTAGCTTATTAGGTGTATCCAAAGCAGTTTGAGCCCTAGCAATTCTTGTTTGTTGCAGTATTTCCTATCTGATTGAATCTATGAAAACAAGCAGTTCTTCTGTCATTATGGAGTTTCCCACATATTTTGTAAGCCCAAAATGAACACTTTCCTCCCATAAGCTGTCTGGCTAGATGTTTGTCCTAGCCGTAAGAAGCTGACTACGACAGGGGCTTTGCCTTTGAAACATGAAAATAACTACAACAGAAAGCTCATCTTTGTTAACTTCTTTTTTTCTCATTCACTTCTGTTGTGTCTCTTTTTTACTGGCTGAAGAAAGAAACAACTGTGACCTACATTTCGACTGAGTTTCAACTGGCTCTCCTAGTCTTCCAGTTTGCTCTGCAGCTTTACTCAGGTACTCATTTCTTGTTCCTGTCCTGGCAATAATTTCTTCTATGTATGCTCTGGTACTTCACAATAAAAAAAATAACATTTGAAAATGTTATTTCACTAAAATGTAAGGGAGATCCAAAATCTCTAAGCCTCATAGAACTCCAGATAATGTTCAACTAATTTTTAAATTATTACTTTACTTTAATTTTTTGACTGTTTTTTAAAATTTTTTTTCCTCATTTTTTATTGGACATTTTGTGGATATCACATATGTCTAAAAGTTACACTGTTAAATAATTTAAAAACCGGCCAGGAGTAAGGCCCTGGTCCAGAGCTCTGAATCAGAAGCAGTAAGGAGTGGGGGTGGTGGGCTGGGAGGCATACCTCCAACATCACCAAAACCCAGAAATTGAGGCTCTTGAACTCTTTCATGGGCCACCCAGGACGTGGGTCCATGGGTTATCCCAGGTACTTCTGGCTGCATCTCTCGGGGCAAGGTTACCAGCAAGGGGCTGGAGGGAACAGCCAGCCAAGTCTAGTGCCAGACAGCAGCCCTAAGTGGAGGAGGATGGGGAACGGACAGGTGCTGTGCGGCTGGAAGTGAGAGTGCAGCGAAGGCAGGCCGAGGCGGGGAGAGGCCGAGGGCAGTATTGCAGCAACGCGGGATGGGCCCTGGGGGCCTGTCCTGAGCGGCTGGTCAGGGGGCAGCTGGCGTCTCCAAGTGGCGTTCTTGACTGGAACCTGGCTGAGGGCTCACACGTTGTGAGTCCTCTTGGTGAGCTGGAGCTCCTCATCTACAAGCTTGGACTTGAAGTGTTTCTTGTGGGCCAGGATGTCTCCAGGCCACCTGGTGATTGTCTGCTTCTCACAGACCCAAATTTCCTGTGCAACCTGTTGAATGAGTCTGAAGTAATGGCTGACTAGCATCGTGCCACCCTCAAACTCACTGATGGCATCTGCCAGTGCATCAGTGGTCTCAATATCCAGGTGGTTGGTAGGCTCATCCAGGAAGAGCATGTGGGGGCTCTGTCAGGTCAGCCAGGCCAGACACACTCGGCACTTCTGTCCATCTGACAGGTTCCGGATTGGGCTCACCTGCTGTTTCCCAGTAAGGCCATATTGCCCAATGATCTTTCTCATCTCCCCCTTCTCCTTGATCTTTGGGTAGCACTTCATCATGTACCCTAAAGGGGCAGGTCCAAGTCCAGCTGTTTCTGCAAGTGCTGGTGGTAACGTCCTATCTTGACATGAGAATGCTTCCAGATCATCCCATTTGTGGGCAGCAGCTCTCCAGTTAGCAGCTTCAAAAGAGTGGACTTCCCTGCACTGTTTGGCCCTACAAGAACCACTCGTGTGTCGAGGTCAATACCAAATTCTAGATTATTGTAGATGCAAGGCCCATCTTTTGTGTACTTGAAGCTCATATTCTGTACCATAATGACGGGTGGTGGGACCTTGCCACATGGTGGGAAGTAAAATGAGAGTGTCTTGTCGCTCACAACCCTCTCTGTCAGTCCAGATGCCATCATTTACTGTAGTGTCTTCTCCTTGCTCTGAGCCTCCCGGGGCCAGCTTGGCACTGCCATGACCAAACCTGCTGATGTAGTTCTTCATGTGTGCAATCTCATCTTGCTCCCAGTGAAACCTCTTCTTCAGGTTCTCCTCCAGCTCGAGCTGTGCCTTTACATACTGATCATAATTACCCATATAATACTTCAGTCTTTGGTTGTGCATGTGGATGTTGTTTGTACAGATCCTGTTCAAGAAATCCTGGGAGTGAGACATGAGGACCAAGATGCCCTTGAAAGTCTTGAGCTCCTCTTCCAGCCACAGACAAGCGTCCAGGTCCAGGTGGTTGGCGGGCTCATCCGGGAGCAGCATGGAAGGCCCGATGAAGAGGGCTCTGGCAAGGGCGACCCTCATTCTCCAGCCCCCACTGAAGTCTTTTAGCTTCTTGCTCTGCATGGCACACATGAAACCCAGGCTGTGCAAGATCCGTGAGGCCCTCATCTCGGCCTAGTGGGCATCCAGATCCTCCAGGCGCTCATACAGTTCCATGAGCTTCTCACACTTGGCATCCTCATGAGCCAACCGCTCAGCCTCCCTCTCCAGCATGGCTCTCTCGGTGTCCACTTCCATCACACACTCTAGGGGTGTGTTGTCACTGGGAGGCATCTCTCGGGTCAGATGGTAGATGTCAGTGTGCTCTGGGATGGGCACCCCCCGCATCCCGATGGCAGAGAGCAGCATGGACTTGCCAATTCCATTCAAGCCAATGAGGCCATATCGATGGCCTCATTCCAGTTTGGTGTCACTGAGCAGCTCTTGACCGTGAAAGGTGAGTGCGAGGTTGATAGTGTGGATGTCAGTACTGTTGTGGTGAGAGGCCAGGACACCAGTGACAGCTCGCGCAGCAGCTTTCTTCATCTCAAAGTCCTCTAGTTCCTTGGTCAGCAAATCCACTTCTGTGGTGTCTCTGCCATTAGCCTCCTCGTTTCTCTCTTTGGCCACCTGTGGTTCTGTGGCGGCATCTTTTCTTCATGCCCCTTCCTGGGCTGCTGTCGCACCTTGACAGTTTCTTTCTTTTTGGCTGCCTTCTTCTTGGCCAGGTCGGAGGGCATGGTGATGATGAACCACAGGAGAAGGTTACTGTTCTTTCAGGAAATTGGGCCTCGCCGCTCGGCCTCTGTCACAACAGCTATTACTTTAATTTTAAATAGTATATATTAAGAATATCATTCCATACTCCCTTATTTTCATCCTCCTTTTAGACCCCTTTGCTCCTTAGTTTGACTTCTATATTATGATTATATGTGTATGTGTGGGTATGCACATTATTTTTTTTAATCTATGTAAAATTTAGGAACCACAAATCAGAGGAAATATATTACATTGTTTTTATGAGACTGGCTTAATTAATTTAATTGCATCAACTTTCCTAAAATAACGTAAATTTGTTTTTACTGTTTGAATAAAAACATCCACTTATACAACATTTTTATCCAATTATCTATTGCTGAATACCTAGACTAAATCTGTAATAAACATTGATATAGGAGAATCTCTATAGTATGTTGACTTTGGAGTTGTTTGGGTAAATATCCAGAAGTAATATTATTGGATTATATGATAGATCTATTTTTAGTTATTTGAAAGTCCTCAATCCTGACTTCTATAGATATTAGACTAATTTACCTTCCCTCTAGCAGTGCATAAGTATTCTCTTTTGTTCATTTCCTTGCCTGCATCATTTGAGATTTGTTTTCTTAATGCCTATATCTCTGATGCTGTAAGATAGACTCTCTATGCAGGTTTAATTTGCATTTCTCTGGTAGGGAGTAATGTTGAACAGTTTTTCTCATTTTATTGATTACTTGAATTTCACCTTATGAGATTTTCTGTTTTTAACTTTTTAAATTTATTGAGTTTTAAAATTTTTGTTTATCTGCTTACTTATTTTTCAACCTCATTATATTGTCCTATCTTCAGAGAAAAGAACAATGAAGTCACTCCATAGGAATAGAGACTATGTGATCAGGCACAGCTGAGATTTTTAAACTTTTTTTTTTATTTATAACCTTTATAATTATAGAGAATAAACCATGATAATTCCACTTTGCTAAAAATCACATAGTTGTAGTTACTTGAACTCAAGCCTAGATCTTCAATTACACTCCATTGAACACTGTGTTTATTTTTATTCTTGTGTCATTCTGTTTTTATTGCTATTGTCCTATAGTAGAGATTGAAATCAGGTATTGTGATATCATCAGAGGTGTTCATTTTGCCAAGTAAATTTTTGGCTATATGAGATCTTTTGTACTTCCATATTAATTTTGGGATTGTTTTCTCTAACTCTAACTCTGTGAGGGAGGTTGCTGGGGTTTGGATTTGAATTGCATTGAATCTGTATATTACTTTCGGTAGGGTGGCCATTTTAACAATATTAATTCTTCCAGTCCATGAACATGGAAGGCTGTTCCATCTTCTCACATGTTCCTCCAGTTCTCTCTGCAGTGTTTTTTTTTTATTTTTTTTAATTTCCATTTTATGGATCTTTTACTTTCTTGGTAAGGGAGACTCCAAGGTATTTGATGTGTGTGTGTGGGTGTGTGTGTACGCGCATGCGTGTGTGTGTACTCTAAAGGGTACAACTTCCCTGATTTGTTTTACCATATTGTTGTCATTTATATACGCAAAGGATAGTGATATTTTTCATGTTGATATTATATCCTTCTCCTTTGCTGAAAGTTCTTGGACAGAAAAATTTCCATATATGAGGTATAGAATCATGTTATCTGAGAATAGAGCTAGTGTCACTTGTTCCTTTTCGATTTGTATCCCTTTTATTTCCTTCTCTTTTCTTATTGCTTGAGCTAAGACTTCAACTAATATATTGAAAAGCAATTGTGAGTGTGGCCACCACTGCCTACTTGCAGACCTTAATAGAAATGCATAAAATTTTTGCCCATTTAATATAATACAGGCTATATGTCTGTTGTATATTGCCTTTATCATGTTGATATATGGTCCTTCCATTCCTATTTTCTCCACTGTTTCTTTTAATATTTTTGTTTATTTTTATTTATTTAAGAGCAATAGATACAGAAATAAAGAGACAGAGAGACATATAAAATGGGCACACCAGGGCCTCCTTATGCATCTGGCTTACGTGGGTACTGGGGAAGCAAGCCTTGAACCAGGGACCTTAGGCTTCACAAGAAAGTGCTTAACCGCCAAGCCATTTCTCCAGCCCCCACTGTTTTAATTATGAAGGAATGTTTAATTTTGTCAGAAGTCTTTTACTACATTTATAAATATGATGATGTGGTTCCTGAGTTTCAGTCTGTTTATGTGAAGTATTATGTTTCTCAATTTCTGTTTATTGAACCAACCCTGCATCCCTGGGATAAAACATAGTTGATTGAGGTGGACTATGCTTTTGATGTGTTCATGAAATCAGTTTGCAAAGATTTTACTATCTCTTTACTTGATTGGCTATTTTCTTTAACATAAAAGAAAATTTTAATTTTATAAGGTCCCACTTTCAAAGTGTTAGTCTGATTTCCTGAGTAACTTGAGTCCTATTCAGAAACTTTTCTCTATTCCTGTACCTTGGCATGATTTACTTACACTTTTCTTCAGCAGTTTCAAACTTTCACGTATTTCATTAAGGTCTTTGTCCGTTTAGAGTTAGTTTTTTTTTTTTTTATTAATTAGTTTTATACTCAGAGAATACAGTCAAGTTGGTTCCATTGTTAGCCTCCTCCATGTACTACCCCTCCCCTTGACCCCTTCTTGTTGAGGTATATGGGTCATGCATTGTGGAATTAGCCCTCAGTTATGGGTAGGAGGAAATGTCTGCATATCATGACCCAATGTATGGCTCTGACATTCTTTCTGCCCCCTCTTCTGCAAAATTTCCCTGAGCCATGTTGAGTTAATTTTTGGTCAGCTTCAGTGATAAGGTTTTGGGAGCCTCTGTGTCTCTGAATATCTGATTTGGTAGGAGTTGATTGTTCTTTGTGTTGATCTCCTTTATCCTTGTGCTGGTACCAGGTTCACCAAGAAAACAGCACCCTTGCTTATTTCTTTTTGAAGCAGAATGAGAGATAGAAACTTGGAATCATTTATTCTGATTTTCCCAGCAATATTTGTTCAAGAGACTATCTTTTCCAGTATATATTTTTGACAACCTAGTCAAAAATTACATGGCTGACTTCAGGCCAAGATGGCGACAGTCTAGCTGGGCTGCAAATACCGGGGAATGAAAGGCAAGAAATTAAGGGTTATCAATGTCTTCTTGACACTGGGAGGGCACAGAATGGGGAAAAACAGGGAATTGCGGATCCTCTCTCGGGTGGGTAGTCTACCCCCCCATACAGTTGCCATGGCCCGTGCCCCAAGCTGCTGTGCTCTGATCGCGCACCAACCGGCCCACTGCCCTATGCTGTGATCGCACACCTGTGGGGACCTCCACCCCTGTCCTCTGTTTGCACAGCCGCAGGAACCTCCACCATTGTGTTCCAATCACACAGTGGCATCTTGCTGCACTGTGCTCCATTTTCACACCCGCGGGGACCGCCACCGCTGTGCTCCAATTGGGAGGCCACCAGACCCAACGCTGCTTTGCTCCAATCGTGCGTGCACCGGCCAGCCTCCACTGTGCCCCAGTCCTGTGCCTGCCACAGCTGCCTCTGCACTACAATTGCATGTGCAGTGGGCCCATTCCAACAGTAAGGGCCACACAAGCCCAGACTGAGTCACTAGCTCCAGCTCAGGTGCCATCCCCTACCTGTCTGTTGCTGCCCATTCCCCAAATCTCTGTGGTGGGGGAGCGCAGACTGTCTCCAGGTCCCAGTGTTCCCAGCCAGAGTTTGGGCAGCTTTAGGGCTTGCTACCTCAGTCCCCCTCCAAGCTCGAAGGCAGGCAGCTTTGGTGTATTATTGGGTGAGAATTCAGGCAACTTTGGCGCCCCTGTCAGGCAGTAGATAGGCAGCTTTGGCAAGAGAGAGCCAAAACACAGGCTGCTTGGCAAGTGCCCCAAGCTGCCTTGGATTCCCATTTAGCTAGAGCCCAGGCTGGTCCACACACCTACCTGCCCATACACTGTCATGGGTAAACCGCAACACAAAAGAAATAACATGAAAAATAAAATGCAAGAAAATCCAGATAGATCACCCAGTCTAACAAGGATTATATCTAACCAAAACATAGAAGAGTTTCTAGGATCAGAACATCAAGTGAAAGCTGTGAGCAATGCAACCTTGATCAACCTACTGCTAGAATTTGCAGGAAAGCTACAAAGGACCGATAATCATGTGGATGCTACCATCACTAAGCTAGGGCAATATGATAAGACATTGGAAGGAATTCAAAGAGAGCTAAGAGAGTTGAGAGAGAGTGAAAAAAAAAAAAGGACCTTAAAAATTAGCTGGCCATACTAAATGAAAACATAAAGAAATGCAAGAATGAATTCCAAGAATCATCAAGAAAATCAGAAAATGAGGTGAAAAGAGAGCTGGACAGAGTGATGGAAGTGATACATAGGAAAGTAGTAGAAAATGCAAACTTAATTGAACAAGTCCAGAACTCTCTAGAGGCTCCGTAGAATAGAGTCAGCGAAGTGGAAGATAGAAACTCTGACCTGGAAGACAGGATGGAAGAAACAGTTCGAGAGTTCAAAAATTTCAGTAAGTTCAAAAGTTCCTGTGAACAGAACATGAGGGAATTCTGGGATACACTCAAACGTCCTAATATCAGAATCACTGGAATACCAAAAGGAGAAGAATTTCAGACCAAAGGCATGGAGAACTTATTTAACAAAATAATTGAAGAAAACTTCCCCAGTATCTTAAAAGAAAGGCCCATCAAGATACAAGAAGCGATCAGAACTCCAAACAGACTGGACCAAAGGAGAAACTCCCCAAGACATATTATCATTAAGACTCTAAACATTGACAGCAAAAAGAGAATCCTAAAAGCAGCTAAGGAAAAACAACATACCACTTTCAAAGGAAACCCCATCAGAATTACTTCAGATTTCTCAATGGAAACCCTGAAAGCTAGAAGGGCCTGGAATGAAACTCTACAAACTATAAGAAACTATGGCTACCAACCTAAACTACTCTACCCGGCAAAAGTCTCTCTCATAATAGATGGTGAAAGAAAAACTTTCCATGACAAAACTCAGCTTTACAATTATATGAACACAAAACCAAACATAAAGTATTCCAGAAAATTCTCACAGAGAAGAAACAAATAACCAAACACAAATGCCTATAAGAAGCATATTAAAACAAGAAGCAAACCCGAATGGAAACAAAAAATTTAAAATTCCATGAAAACACCAACACACCTCTACCACCACAATATGGCAGGGATCAAATCAAATCTCACAGTCATTACCCTAAATATTGATGGCCTTAATTCACCCATCAAGAGACACAAGCTAACAGAATGGATCAAAAAATTAGACCCCTCAATCTGCTGCCTTCACGAAAACCACCTTACCACTAAAGACAGAAACCTCCTCAGGGTGAAAGGGTGGAAAACAATATTCCAAGCAAATGGGAGTAAGAAACAAGCAGGTCTAGCTTTATTAATTTTGGATAAAATAGACTTCAAACCAAAAATAATCAAAAAAGACAAAGAAGGCTGCTTCCTACTTATCAAGGGAACAATCCATCAAGAGGATACTACAATCATAAATCTGTATGCACCAAACATAGGGGCACCACAGTTCATAAAACAAAACCCACTTGACAATAAAACAGAAATAGCCGCCAACACCATTATAGCTAGGGAATTCAACACACCATTATCAGTAATAGACAGATCATCCAAACAGAAACTCAACGGGGAAGTAAGAGAGCTCAACAAAACCATAGAGCACTTAGACCTAACGGACATATACAGAACTTTCCATCCCACATCCACAGACTACACATTCTTCTCAGAAGCCCATGGAACATTCTCTAAAATAGACCATATACTGGGTCATAAAGCCTGCCTCCACATATTTAGGAAAATTGACATAATTCCCTGCATGATATCAGATCACAATGCTATATTGCTAGAAATCAACAACAAAAGACCCACCAAGAATCCCAAAAGAAGAGTCCAGGACCAGATGGATTTCCAGCCGAATTTTATCAAACCTTCATGGAAGAACTCAACCCAATCTTTCTAAAACTGTGCCACACAATTGAAGAACAGGGAAAGCTACCCAACTCCTTCTATGAAGCTAGTATCACCCTAATCCCAAAACCAGGCAGAGATGCCACAAGAAAAGAAAACTACTGGCCTATTTTCCTAATGAACATAGATGCAAAGATCCTGAACAAAATACTCGCAAACCGAATCCAACAACACATCAAAAGCATTATACACCTTGACCAAGTGGGATTTATCTCAGGAACCCAAGGTTTGTTCAACATACAAAAATTTGTCAATGTAATACACCACATAAACAAGCTTAAACAAAAACCACATGATCATTTCGATAGATGCATAAAAGGCCTTTGACAAGATACAACATCACTTCATGATCAAAACATTGGAGAGGGGCTGGAGAGATGGCTTAGCGATTAAGCGCTTGCCTGTGAAGCCTAAGGACCCCGGTTCGAGGCTCGTTTCCCCAGGTCCCACGTTAGCCAGATGCACAAGGGGGCGCACGCATCTGGAGTTCGTTTGCAGAGGCTGGAAGCCCTGGCGCGCCCATTCTCTCTCTCTCCCTCTGTCTGTCTTTCTCTCTGTGTGTCTGTCTCTCTCAAATAAATAAATTAAAAAAAAACATTGGAGAGAATTGGAATAGTTGGTACATATCTTAACATAATAAAGGCAATATACAAAGCTCTGAAGGCCCAAATAATAAATACTTCATGGAGAGAGACTGGAGGAATTTCCATTAAGATCAGGAACAAGACAGGGATGTCCTCTCTCACCTCTGCCTTCCAATATAGTTCTGGAAGTTCTAGCTCAACCAATAAGACAAGAGACAGAAATAAAATGGATACAATTTGGAATGGAAGAAGTTAAGTTAGCTCTATTCGCTGATGACATAATCATATATGTAAGTGATCCAAGAGACTCTATCCCAAAACTCCTGAAGGTGATTAACTCCTATAGCAAAGAAGCAGGATACAAAATCAATGAACAAAAATCGGTAGCATTTCAGCATGCAAATGACAAAGACACAGAAAAAGAAATAAGGGACATAGTCCCATTTTCAATAGCAACAACAACAAAAAAATAAAATACCTTGTAATAACGTTAACCAAGTAAGTAAAATATCTATACAACAAAAATATAAAAACACTCAAAAAAGAAATTGAGGAGGACTTGAGAAGATGGAAAGACCTCCCATGCTTCCTGATAGGCAGAATTAACATTGTGAAGATGACAATCCTACCAAAGACAATATATAGATTTAACTCAATTCCAATTAAAATCCCTACAGTGTTCTTCACAGATATAGAAAAAATGATCTCAAATTTCACATGGAAGAGCAAAAGGCCTTGCATATCTAAGCATATCCTCAACAAAAGAAATACCTCTGGTGGCATCACCATACCTGATATAAAGCTATACTACAAAGCCATAGTAATAAAAACAGCATGATACTGGCATAAAAACAGGAGTATAGACCAATGGAATAGACTTGAGGACCTGGAGTTTGGGTCAAACAACTATAACTACTTGATATTCGAGAAAGGCCCGATCAGTATAAGCTGGAGAAAAGATAGCATCTTCAAAAAATGGTACTGTACAAATTGGATAACCAAATGCAGGAACTTGATCCACACATTTACCCATGCACTACACTGAAATCCAAATGGATTAAAGACTTCAACATAAGACCAGAAACTCAAA
The DNA here is from genome assembly GCF_020740685.1 of Jaculus jaculus. Lineage (NCBI taxonomy): Eukaryota > Metazoa > Chordata > Mammalia > Rodentia > Dipodidae > Jaculus > Jaculus jaculus. The sequence goes on from NC_059102.1 coordinate 71,167,157, forward strand.
TACTACTGGAAGAAAATATAGGAAGTACTTTCCATGATATAGGAATGGAAAAAGACTTCCTGAACAAAACCCCAGTGACTCACAATCTTAAACAGTCACTCAACCAATTGGATCATATGATGCTGAAGAGTTTCTTGACAGACAAGCATATAATAATCAAAGTCAATAGATTACCCACAAAATGGGAGAAAATATTTGTGGGTTATCCAACTGATAGAGGCCTAATCTCTAGAATCTGCAAAGAACTCAAAAATCTAAACAATAAGAAGACCAACACCCCACTCACAAAATGGGGCAAAGAGATGAACAGGCAGTTGACAGAGGAAGATATACAAATGACAAACACACACTTAAGAAAATGTTCATCATCCCTAATCATCAGAGAAATGCAAATTAAAACAGCTATGAGATTCCACCTTACCCCAATAAGGATAGTAAACATCAAAAAATCAAATGAAAATAAATGCTGGTGAGGATGTGGAGAAGCAGGAACACTCATTCACTGTTGGTGGGAATACAGGATGGTACAACCACTTTGGAAAGCAATATGGAGATTCATGAAAAAGCTTACTATAGAGATACCAACAGACCCAGTTATACCATTACTGGGCATCTACCCTAAAACCTTCAAACCACAGGCCAGAAAGATTTGCTCAACCATGTTTGTAGCAGCTCAATTCGTAATTGCTAAAGGCTGGAATCAACCCAGATGTCCATCACTAGAAGAATGGATAGCTAGGATGTGGTACATCTACACAATGTAATTCTATACAGCAGTAAGAAAAAATTACACAAAGAAATTTGAGGACAAATGGTTGAACCTGAAACAGATCATTCTCTGTGAACTTACCCAATCTCAGAAAAAAATTGACACATAGTCTCACTCATCTACAACACCTAACCTGAATCTACCCAAGATACCTTACATTCCCAGCAAGCACCTCATGGACTAGACACTAAGATGGATGGGGAGGGAGGGGAGGGCATTGAAGGGGTGGGAAACACTAATCTGGACCCAAACAGCAATGGTACCATAAAATTCTACTTCCTAAATGGCAGACCAAATGGCTGAACCTTCACTAGCCCCTATGGGAAACACCTGAACCACAAGACACTGGAGCGTGTAGGATAAAGTATCACCTAAATCTTTTACATCTTCCTTCCCTTCCTCTCTCCCTAACCCCCCCCCCCTTCTCTAACTCTTGTATATTAGTTATCTTTCTCCTCATTTTCTTAGTGGGCACTGACCTGTAACCCCCACTACCAGCATGGGGCTATCATACACAATGAGCTTTTGATCAGAGAAACCTGCAAGTTTTCCTAAAAGAATGACCGACTTCTGTCAGAGTACTTGATGACCCAACAAAGGTCAGTGGTAAGACCCTATTGCTGAAGACTCCATATGCAGCTGACACGTAAAATGGAATGGCATGGCTGGAAGCTAGGAGAGAGTTAGTCCCCAGACAGTCAGCATGTCTAGTGCCAGAAGGTGCTACATGGGTGACTGGGGGAAATGACCAATATCTGTCCAAGAAACTCATGGTCTAACCTACTTAGCAACAAATAACCTGTTGTGATGCCCACACAAGTGCAATAGTGGCACACAGCCATGGTGGGGAACCAACTGCTCTTGATTTGGCTAACTGATCCCCTCAATGGTACCGAACCCATACCTGGAGCTGGGAAATAAGTCAGAACCATATCCAAACATAAGCCCACTCTCCAATATCAAGCTACTATCAATCGTGGGGTACAATAGGGCCTACACCTATTAAACTCTCTATCAAAAAAAGTAAGTGTTATCTCAATTTTTCAGGTGCTAACTTACTGTCTGTTGGAGAATCTGCTTCTCTTTTTCAGATAGGTGCATATCCTAAGGGGAGAGCCCCCCTATTATACCTCAAAACAGGCCGCCTGAAACTAAGGAAAATTGGCAAAAGAAGCAAGGGTGATGTTTTCCTGTGAACCGGATACCAGCACAAAGGGGAAGGAGACCAACGCAGAGAAAAATCAATTCCTACCAAATCAGAGAGCCAGCGCCTCAGAGGCCCCCAACACCTCAACACTGAAGCAAACCAAAAATGAACCCAACATGGCTCAGGGAAATTTTGCGGAAGAGAGGGTGGGAAGAATGTCAGAGTCACATGTTGGGTCATGATATGCAGAGACATTTATGGTACCAATAACTGTGGGCTAACTCCAAAATGCACAACCCATTTACATCAACAAGGAGGGTCCATTGGGAGGGGGTAGGTCATGGATGAGCCTAAACAATGGTACCAAACTGCCTGTATTTGCTGAAAAGAAAACTAATAAATTTTTAAAAATTACATGTCTAAGGCTATTTGGTTTTATACATAGGTTTTCTCTTCTGTCCCATTGATGTACATGTTTGTTCATGTACTTGTGCTAGTAATAACTCTGTGCTTTATTCCAATGTTTTTGTTGCTATGTTTTTTATTTTCTAATAAGAATAAATTTATTCAATGCCTTAGTAAATGTTTTGATTATAAGTATCCAACAGCATAAAAAGTACCAAACCAGATACATAGATTTCTAATACATTAAAACAAAGTGCTTGACTACAGACAGCTCATCCTACAGGCACAGAAATGGAAGGGGAAGATGACTTTTTGAGATTTAGTACTAAACAAATAAATACAAATGTAGAGATAATCCATTCTAATACATTCTACTATGAATACTGCAGCCAAAATGTACAAAAAAAATTTCAAAATAACTCAGGAAGACTGGACTCATGTGCTCCATCCTCCAGTGCTGTGGACAAGCTGACTGATTAACTGGGTATGTACACATAGTGGCTTGTACTAGGTAGGCTGTTTTTTAGAACAATAAATATAAAATGTTGACTAAGAACTGGAAAACATTAGGATACCCATAAAAGTGGCCTGCTCCATATACAACTCAGCTTTACAAATCCAGTTTTCAAAATGAGCACGATTTGTGTTATCTTATGGCAGGCACATGTTCCATCATGAGAAGTCTGAAAAGGCATATTGTTCTTTCTGAACTTTTTCAGAAAAGAGATGATCAGAGAACTTTGGCTTGGGTTCAACTGAGCAGTGTCTGGTGAGGATTTAGATATGCAATACATCCACATTCAGCATATCTCAGTGCTCAAAAAGCCCAACCCAAAGAGGCAAAACTTATCCTAGCTAACATACCTACCTCTTTTCGTCTAATCAACTTTAAATAGAAGAGGGGAAAAAGAAAAACCCAAAGCCTTAATAGGTCAAACAGCTTAATAAGTCAAATAGCTACTGCATAGACAAAGCCTCCACAAAAGTCAAGTGAGGTAATCCAGAGCTAAAACTGAATTGTGTAGCTTTTAATGATGTCCACAGATAGTTCTGTAACATCATCATCAATTATTTACACACTGCAAGCCTTCTGGGGAGCTGTCCCCAGAACCATGCACCTATGTTCCTGTCAACCGAAAAATTATGCAGTCTCTCTTGCTTGTTTAGCATTTTTAACTGTGTTCTCTACTGTGTGGTGATGCCTTGGTACTATTGTATATCTTCTTCATCATACAAGCTCATCTCTTCTTCAGTAGGAGCTCTGGTTCATATAAGGTCTTTTTTTAAAATTTTATTTATTTATTTATTTATTTATTTATTTATTTATTTATTTGAGAGCGACAGACACAGAGAGAAAAACAGATAAAGGGAGAGAGAGAGAATGGGCGCGCCGGGGCTTCCAGCCCCTGCAAACGAACTCCAGACCCTGCACCCTGTTGTGCATCTGGCTAACGTGGGACCTGGGGAACCGAGCCTCCAACTGGGGTCCTTAGGCTTCACAGGCAAGCGCTTAACCGCTAAGCCATCTCTCCAGCCCAAGCTCAGCATTTAGAAACTATTAGCTCCCTGTAGGGAAAGGTCATGCTACTGAGTCAGGACAAATTATCCACATGTGGAAAAAGAGTGTAGCCAGCTATCTTAGAAAGTTCCCCAACCACTGCCTGTCTATACAGAAAGACGAAACTACATATGGTTATCATAAAACAAATCCCACCTTTATCTCCTGAAATCCCTTAAATCCATTCATTAGGAGGGGATTAAAAAAAAAAAAAAGACTTAAAGAGCACTTTGAAGCAGCACTCAGCTTTCCTATGGAATAGTCAACATCTTAAATATTATGTGCACTTTTTTTTTCTTGCATTAAGCTAGACACTGGCTTTAGAGTTTGTAGGACTGGGGAAGGGGTATAACCCATTCAAATGTTTATTCTAGAAAATGTCTTTTGGTGTAAGAGCAGGTATCTAAGTGAAAAATAGAAGGGACAGTTTGTTGCTTTGTGGTCTTTTCAAAATTTAAGTTGCTTTCTGTTTCTGCAAGACCTCAGTCTCCCTCCTGAGTGGAGAGGGGCAGAGGTGCCCACCCTGCTCCTCCAGCTTCTCAGCCACACTTTTTTATTGCTGCCGCAGGGCTTGAACACGTGAACATAAATGAGGACTTCCCCAAATTGGCCCTTGTAGATGATCCCACAGCACATTTTCTGTCTTTTCCAGTAAGTAAGATCTAAAAAGGAAAAACAAAAACTGGTGTTCTGTTAGAGCTAGAAGCCATCTCTGTATCTTAGCCATCATCTGACTGGTTACTGTATCATGGAGACTGGACTGTAGAGTCGCTGGAGGTGGTACTGTGGGCATCAGGCTTGTGGCATTTAAATTCCTTATGCAGTTTACTGATCTGGCTGCTTTTGATTCCATTTTCATATAGATTTTTCACTTTCATTGGTTTCAATGTTGACATTAGGCTGGGTCCTGCCCTTGCATCTATCACATGATCCCTTTGTTTTAATTTTAATCCTGCTGTCAACTTCTTCCATCTCTTCACAAGCAGCACACAGGCGTTGCAGATATCTCCTGAGTGAGTCTCGCACAGCCCAACACAGCTCTGGAAGTCCTTTTCATAACGTTTGCTTTCAGTTAAACGAGAACAGGAGGACTTGGCTCTGCAATACAACAGCCCTCTATACTTCGGTACATCTTCGGCATGTGGAAACCCAACATCCTTTCTTCTGGGCAATAGTCTTCCAAGAGCAAGCCAGGCCACGCAGTAGGTGACCCTGCGAGCACTCTGTCCCCCTCAGCCTTGTCCAGAAAGATTGTCTCCTGAAGTTCTGCAGTTGCTACTGCAGCAGCGGGGGGGTATAGATTCCGAGTTCCCTCTCTGTTTTGATATATATGTATATATTTTAATGTTTTTGTTACTATGACTTTGTGGTTTAACTTGACATCAGGTTTTGTGATACCTCCAACATGATTACTTTTGCTCAGGATTGCTTTAGCTAGCATGTGTGTGTATACACTCACGCGTGTGCACACGTGTGCATGGGGGCACTTAAATGCAAATTTTAATGATTAGTTTTTCTATTTACATGAAGAATGGCATTGGTATTTTGGTCAGGATTGCACTGAGTCTGTATGATTGTCATTTTCCTAATTCAGGACCACAGGCAGTCTTTCTATCTTCTAGTGTCTTCAATTTCTGTACTCCATGTCTTAAAATTTCTGTTACAGAAATTTTGTTACAGAAGTCTTTGATTTGAGATTCTTGATTAAGTTTATTCCTACTTTTCCATTTTTAAGGCAAGTGTAAATGGAATTATTTCCCTGATTTCTTTCTCAGGATGTTTTTAATGGGTATATAGAAAGGTTATTTATTTTTATTAGTTAATTTTTTGTTTCTCTTTAAATATTTATTTATATTTATTTATTTATATTTATTTATTTGACAGAGAAAGAGAGAGAATGGTTTGTGCCAGGGCCTCCAACCACTGCAAATGAACTCCAGATGTGTGCACCCCTGTGCATCTGGCTATAGTGGGTCCTGGGAAATCAAACCTGGGTCCTTTGGCTTTGCAGCCAGCCATCCCTCCAGCCCTGATTGTTAATTTTGTATACACCTACTTTGTTAGAATTTTTTTTTTCACCTTGGAGAGTAGTTTTGGTTTAGTCTTTAGGGACTCTATGTATAGTATCATATTATGTGCAAAAAGGAACACTGATTTCTCCCTTTCTTTTTGTACCCTTATCTTGTGTTGGTGCTGAAGCTAAAACTCTGATGAATATATTGAATCTAAATGTAGAAAGTAGAAATTTTTTTAAAATAGTGGAAATGCTTTGATTTTTGTCTCTTAATTGCTGTAATTTTGAGTATGTATTGTAATGTATAATATTTATTATATTGAGATATATTCCCTCCTTTCCTAATCCATTCAGGGATTTAATCATGAAGTCATATTGGGTTTTGGCAAAATTTTTGGCATCTATTGAAATGATAGTTTTATATTCTTGATTCCATTTATAATATGTGTTACAGTTACTGATTTATGATTTTTGTATGTTGAAGAATCCCTGCATCTCTGAAATGAAGCCAACCTTATTGTGGTCTTTTTCACACATTTTAAAATTTGTTTAGCAAGTATTTTGTTGAGAATTTTTACATCTATGCTCATCAGAGTCAGAGTGACTGTTCTATATATTTTTTTGTATTTTGAACTTATATGGATTTGGTATTAGGATAATAATTTTTTTTTTTTTTTTTTTGGTTTTTCGAGGTAGGGTCTCACTCTGGTCCAGGCATAATTGTTTTTTAAAGAGTATGGTACTGTTTCTTCCATTTTCATTTCATGTTTGAAAAGCATTGATGTTGCTTGTTTTAATGTTTGGTAGAATTCAGTAGTGAAACCATATGGATCTATACTTTTTTTTAGTTGAGAATATTTTTTTAATTAATTAATTAATTTATTTATTTATTTGAGAGTGACAGACACAGAGAGAAGGACAGATAGAGGGAGAGAGAGAGAATGGGCGCGCCAGGGCTTCCAGCCTCTGCAAACGAACTCCAGACGCGTGCGCCCCCTTGTGCATCTGGCTAACGTGGGATCTGGGGAACCGAGCCTCGAACCGGGGTCCTTAGGCTTCACAGGCAAGCATTTAACCGCTAAGCCATCTCTCCAGCCCTAGTTGAGAATATTTTTATTACTATTTTAATCTGACTATGTGTTAGAGATCTGTTCAAATTGTTTATCTCATCTGGGATTAATTTCAGTTGTATTTTCATATACATTTACATTCACATCCATTTTTATAATTATTATTTTATATATTATTTTATATAATTAATTCATGGAATACACATTATTATGCTATGTCTTAACTTTTTTTGCATTTCATTGCTAACTATTAAAATATCACTATTTTCAGCTCTAATTTTATTAATTAGGATTATTTCCTGTTTTATTTGTTAATTAGCTAAAAGTTTGTCAATATGGTCAATATTGTTTATATTTGCAAAAGACAAGACAAATTGTTTCATTGACTTATTTATATTTCCCTTTTTTTTTTTTTTTTTTGAGGTAGGATCTTGCTCTACCTCCAGCTGACCTGGAATTCCCTCTGTGTTCTCAGAGTGGCCTCCAACTCTCAGCAGTCTTTCTACCTCTGCCACCCAACTGCTGGGATTAGAGGCATGTGCCACCATGCCTGGATATTTTTCCATTTCTTTAATTTCAAAGTTGGTCAAAATTTTTTCTTTATATCTAGTGATTTAACATTTCTTGTTCTTACTTTCAAAGGCCCTAATGTACATTGTCAACTTATGATTTGGTATCTCTCTCACTTTTTATTTATTTATTTTTAAATTTTTATTAGCATTTTCCATGATTATAAAAAAAAATCCTATGGTAATTCCCTCCCTCCCCCCCCCCCCACTTTCCCATTTGGAATTCCACTCTCCATCATGTTACCTCCTCATCACAATCATTGTACTTACATATATACAATATCAACCTATTAAGTACCCTCCTCCCTTCCTTTCTCTTCCCTTTATGTCTCTTTTTTAACTTACTGGCCTCTGCTACTAAGTATTTTTATTCTCACACAGAAGCCCAATCATCTGTACCTAGGATCCACATATGAGAGAGAACATGTGGCACTTGGCTTTCTGGGTCTGGGTTACCTCACTTAGTATAATCCTTTCCAGGTCCATCCATTTTTCTGCAAATTTCATAAATTCTTTTTTTTTTTTTTTTTTTTTTAACCACCGAGTAGAACTACATTGTATAAATGTGCCACATCTTCATTATCCATCCATCAGTTGAGGGGCATCTAGGCTGGTTCCATTTCCAAGCTATTATAAATTGAGCAGCAATAAACATGGTTGAACACGCAATTCTAAGGAAATGAGACAAGTCTTTCGGATATATGCCTAGGAGTGCTATAGCTAGGTCATATGGTAAATCAATCTTTAGCTGTTTTAGGAACCTCCACACTGATTTCCACAATGGATGGACCAGATTGCATTCCCACCAGCAGTGTAGAAGGGTTCCTCTTTTTCCACATCCCTGCCTACATTTATGATCATTTGTTTTCATGATGGTGGCCAATCTGACAGGAGTGAGATGGAATCTCAATGTGGTTTTAATCTGCATTTCCCTGATGGCTAGTGACGTAGAACATTTTTAAAAATGCTTATATGCCATTCGTATTTCTTTCTTTGAGAACGCTCTATTTAGCTCCATAGCCCATTTTTTGATTGGCTTGTTTGATTCCTTATTATTTAACTTTTTGAGTTCTTTGTATATCCTAGATATTAATCCACTATCATATATATAGCTGGCGAAGATTTGTTTACCATTCTGTCGGTTACCTCTTTGCTTTTTTCACTGCGTCCTTTGCAGTGCAAAATCTTTGTAATTTCATGAGGTACCAGGGATTAATCTGTGGTTTTATTGCCTGAGCAATTGGGGTTGTATTCAGAAAGTCTTTGCCAAGACCAATATGTTGAAGGATTACCCCTACTTTTTCCTCTAGCAGTTTCAGAGTTTCAGGTCTGATGTTAAGGTCTTTAATTCATTTGCACTTAATTCTTGTGCATGGCGAGAGAGAAGAATCTATTTTCATCCTTCTGCAGATATATATCCAGTATTCCCAACACCATTTGCTGAAGAGGCTGTCTTTTCTCCAATGAGTATTTTTGGCATTTTTATCAAATGTCAGGATGGCTATAGCTCCTTGGGCTTACATCTGGGTCCTCTGTTCTTTTCCAGATCTACATGTCTGTTTTTGTGCCAGTACCATGCTGTTTTTCTTACTATGGCTCTGTAATACAGGTTAAAATCAGGTATGGTGATACCACAAGACTTAGTTTTGTTGCTCAGTATTATTTTAGATATTCGAGATTTTTGTGATTCCAAATGAATTTTTGGATTGTTTTTTCTATTTCCATGAAGAATGATTTTGGAATGTTGATAGGGATTGCATTAAATGTGTAGATTGCTTTTGGTAAGATTGCCATTTTCACAATATTGATTCTTCCAATCCAGGAACAGGGGATGTTTCTCCATTTTCTAGTGTCTTCTGCAATTTCCCACTTGAGTGTTTTAAAGTTCTCATTGTAGAGATTCTTTACTTCCTTGGTTAGGTTTATTCCAAGGTACTTTATTTTTTTTTGATGCCATTGTGAATGGGAGTGATTCTCTGATTTCATCCTCTGTGTGTTTGTTGTTAGCATACATGAAGGCTACTGATTTCTGTGTATTTATTTTGTACCCTGCTACAGGGCTGTAGCTTTCGATCAGCTCTAACAGTTTGCTAGTAGAGTTTTTAGGGTCTTTTATGTATAGAATCATGTCATCTGCAAATAATGATAACTTGATCTCTTCCTTTCAATTTGTATCCCTTTTATGTGTGTCTCTTGCCTTATTGCTATGGCTAAGACTTCCAGAACTATATTAAATAAAAGTGGGGACAGTGGACACCCTTGTCTTGTTCCTGATTTTAGTGGAAAATCTTCCAGATTTTCCCCATTTAGTAATATTTTGGCTGTAGGCTTGTCATAAATAGCTTTTATTATATTTAGATATGTTCCTTCTATTCCCAGTCTCTGTAGGACTTTTATCATGAAGGGATGCTGGATTTTGTCAAATGCTTTCTCTGTGTCCAATGAGATGATCATGTGATTTTTGTCCTTCAACCCATTTATATAATGTATTACATTTATAGATTTGAGTATATTGAACCATCCCTGTATCTCTGGGATAACGCCTACTTGGTCAGGGTGAACGATCTTTTTGATATACTCTTGTATTCTGTTTGCCAATATTTTGTTGAGAATTTTTGCATCTATGTTCATGAGGGAGATTGGTCTGTAATTTTCTTTTTTTGTTCTATCTTTGCCTGGTTTTGGTATCAGCGTGATGCTGGCCTCATAGAAGGAGTTTGGTAGAATTCCTTCTTTTTCTATTTCCTGGAAAAGCTTGAGAAGAAATGGTGTTAGCTCTTTCTTAAAGGTCTGGTAATATGCAGTTTGAATCCATCTGGGCCTGGGCTTTTTTTTTGTTGGGAGATTATTGATAACTGTTTGGATCTCCATATTTGTTATATGTCTATTTAAGTGATTAATCTCATTTTGATTTAATTTAGGTAGGTCATATAGGTCAAGGAAATCATCCATTTCTTTCAGATTTTCATACTTTGTGAAGTATGTGTTTTTATAGTATGTCCTATGATTTTTTGAATTTCTCTGGAATCTGTTGTGATGTTACCTTGTTCATCTCTGGTTTTATTAATTTGTGTCCCTTCTCTCTTTCTTTTGGTCAGATTTGCTAAGGGTTTATCAATCTTGTTTATCCTTTCAAAGAACCAACTCTTTGTTTCATTAATTCTTTGGATTTTTTTTGTTTCTATTTAATTAATTTCTGCCCTAATCTTTATTACTTCTTCCCACCTACTGATTTTTGGTTTGCCTTGTTTTTCTTTTTCCAAGGTTTAAGGTGAAGCATTAGGTCATTTACTTGTGACCTTTCTAATTCCTTAATATAGGCACTTAAAGCTATAAATTTACCTCTTAGAACTGCCTTCATTGTGTCCCAGAGATTTTGATATGTTGTGTTCTCATTATCATTTGACTCTATAAATTTTTTGAATTCTTTCTTGATTTCTTCATTGACCCATTCATCATTTAGTAGTGTATTGTTTAGTTTCCATGATTTTGTGTATGCTCTCTAGCCTTTCTTGCTACTAATTTGTAGTTTAATTCCATTGTGGTCAGATAGAATTCAAGGAATTATTTCAATTTTCCTGAATTTGTAATGATTTGCTTTGTGTCCTAATATATGGTCTATTTTAGATAATATTCCATGTGCTGCTGAAAAGAATGTATATTATGCAGCTTTTGGATGAAATGTCCTGTATATATCTGTTAGGTCCATTCCTTCTATGACCTCATTTAGTCCAGATGCCTCTCTGTTTATTTTTTCCCAGGATGACCTGTCAATTTATGAGAGTGGGGTGTTAAAGTCACCCACTACCATTGTGTTTGGTGTTATCTGTGACCTTAGTTCTAATAGTGTTTGTTTGATGAATTTGGGAGCCCCCATGTTAGGTGCATATATGTTTAGGATTGTGATGTCCTCCTGTTGGAGTGTGCCCTTAATCAATATAAAGTGACCTTCCTTATCTTTCTTGACTAACGTTGGACTAAAGTCTACCTTGTCAGATATTAGGATAGCAACCCCTGCTTGATTTCTAGGTCCATTTCCTTGAAACACCGTCTTCCAACCTTTCACCCTAAGATAATGTCTTTCCTTTATAGAAAGATGAGTTTCTTGGAGACAACAAATTGTAGGATCCTGCTTTTTTACCCAGTCTGCAAACCTATGTCTTTTCATTGGGGCATTGAGGCCGTTGATATTAAGAGATATTATTGAAAGGTGTGTATTTATGTTTGCCTTTTTGTGTGTGTGTGTGTGTGGTTCCAGTTCTACCTGTGCTCTATGGCGTTAACTAGTGTTTGAGTATTGCTTGTTTTTTCTAGGTTCCTTATCTGTGTGCTTTTCCTTTTCTTCAGCATGGAGGATTCTATCAAGTATTTTCTGTAGAGCTGGTTTTGTCTTCAAATACTCCTTTAACCTGCTTTTGTCATGGAATGTCCTTATTTCTCCATCTATTTGAATGGATAACTTTACAGGATAAAGTAACCTTGGTTGATAGTTGTTATCTTTCAGAACTTGGAGTATATCACTCCAAGCCCTTCTGTCTTTTAACGTTTGTGTTGAATAATCTACTGTAATCCTGATGGGCTTGCTTTTGTAGGTAACTTGATTTTTCTCTCTAACTGCTTTCAATATTTTTTCTTTGGTGTGTGTGTTTGGAAGTTTGATTATAATATGGCAAGGAGAGGTTCTTTCCAGGTTTTGTCTAGCTGTGGTTCTAAAGGCTTCTTGTATCTGCATTGGCACTTCTTTCTCAATTTGGGGGAAATTTTCTTCTATGATTTTGTTGAAGACGCCTACTATGCCTTTGGAGTGGAATTCTTCTCCTTCTACTATGCCCTGAATTCTTATGTTTGATCTTTTCATAGTGTCCCAAATATCTTGAAATTCCCACTCATACTTTTCTATAAGTTTGTCTTTCTCTTTGTTGGACTGTATTAGATCTGCCACCTGGTCTTCTAGTTTAAATATTCTGTCCTCTCCTTCATCCATTCTACTGCTGAGATTTTTTACAGAGCTTTTTATTTCATTAACTCTTCTCTTTATTGCTAGTAATTCTCACTGATTTTTCTTTATTATGTCTAGTTCCTTGTTTATGTCTTGTATTGTCCTCTTTATTTCATTAAATTGGTGGCCTGTGTCTTCTTTGATTCCTTTGGTTTCCTCTTTAAGTTCCTCTTTCACTCCTTTGATTTGTTCTCTGACATCTTTGAACATATTTACAATCATTCTTTGGAAATCTTTCTCAGGCATTTCCTCTAACTCATTCTCCCTGGAGGTCATTTCTGATGCATTAAGACTTTTAGGTGGATTTATATCGTCTTGCTTTTTAGTGTTTTTTGTGTTATAATGTATATATTTTTGCATCTTGGATTAAGTTAATGCTTGGATTTTCTAGCTATCTGGGTATTCTTAACTGTATCAATTGATTTGATGTTATATGTTTTCAGGGTAGGAGCTTAAGATGTTAGGTATGGCTCTTAAGACTCTCAGAGTATCTACAAAGGTGCTCCTAGGGGTTGAGTTTCCCTGCTATGGGAGTATTCAAGTAGGCTGAGTGGAATAAAATACAGGTAGATTCTAAAAGTTAACTAAACACTGTACCCATTCAATCAAAAACAGCCCCAAGTATGTATGCCCCAGTAGTTACTATAACAACCAGATCCTCTATCAACATAGAGGTTAAGATTTCTGCTCTGTTGAGGGATCTAAGTCAGCTTGTGACCAAGTGAGACCCTTCCCTGGTGCAATCCCAGTTACCTTGGATGATTTTGGTCTCAGTCAACTTGCTGCCTGGGTCATCAGGCTGCTGTACTGATTTCTGGAGCTGGGCCCTGGCTTTTCCTGCTGGGCAAACTGAGCCTGGCAACTGTGGCCCTGCAGATCAGCACCCCTGCTGCTGGAACTGCTGATGCTGAAGCTGCCTCTGCTGGTTCTGTCAGCAGCTGAAGATGCTGCTGCTGGGCTCACTGCTTCTGCTGCCTCTGTTGCTGGTGCTGCTGTAGCTGCCATTTCTGGAGTCACTGCTGCTACTGAAGCTGCTGCTGCTGGGTCCACTGCCACTGCTGCCACTGTAGCTGCTGCTGCTGCGGGATCTGTCGATGCTGCCGCTACTGGGTCTGCTGATGCTGGGGCCACTGTTACTGGTGCCAGAGGTGCTGATGTTGCTGCCGGACTCTGCTCCTGCTTGGGTCCCACTGTTGGCCCATGTTGGTGTGGCTAGGTCCCAGTACTGCTGCTCTGTTCGCTGCAGTTGGGCTCAGGCAGTGGGGGAGGGGAGGGAGCCACAGCTGCTCTGGTTCTCTCGCTGTTCCATGTGTTCTTCTACCTCGTCGTCTGCTCCTCCATTGCTCACTGCCACTCTCCCTTCACATTTCCTGAGTTGTGGAGATCTCTGGTGTGAGTGTAAAATCCCTGCACCTGGCATTTCCTGTGGCTGGAGCTGAGCCTGGCGGCTTTCTGGTGCTGCAGTTGGCAAACCTGCCGGAACCGCTTTTGCCAGCCTGTGTGGGCTCTGGATGCTCTGGATCTCTTCTACTTCTCTGCTGCTACTTCAATTTCCTATACACGTCACTTTTTAATAAAAGTGTGTATTTTGCTGAGTTTTTTTGGTCTTTACCCCCTCCCCCTCCAGGCTGTTTTGGCGTGGTACTTATGCCGCCATCTTAACCGGAAGTCTTCTGGCTTTTGTGTACTATGGTTAACCCGTGTAGCATGCAGAGCAGCAGCGATTGATCTGCACACACCTTCCAAACTCACACTCTCTCTCATTTTTTAATATAGGGACCAGTAGCAATAACTTCCCTTTTAGGACTCCTTTCACTGTATCCAATAGGTTTTTGCTATGTTGAGTGGTCATTTTTGTTAATACCAAGGATTTTTAAAAATATTTCCTTATAGATTTCTTCAATGAACCATTCATTCACCATTTTTGTAGTTTCATAATTGAGCTTGCTGCTGATATCAAGTTTTATTTGATTGTAGTCAGATAGAATACAGGAATTTATTTCAAGATTTGTTTATTAGTATTGTACTCAGTGAATATAGTCAAGTTGGTACAATTGTTAGCCTCCTCCATCTCCTACCCCCTCTTCCTTGCTCACAGTTATGGGTAGGAGGAAATGTCTCTGCATATCATGACCCAACATTTGGCTCTGACATTCTTTCCTCCCCTTCTGCAAAATTTCCCTGAGCCATGTTGGGTTCATTTTGGGTCTGGTTCAGTGATGAAGTGTTAGGAAACTGTGTTTCTGGATATCTGATTTGGTAGGAGTTGACTGTTCTCTGTGTCCATCTCCTTCACCCTTATGCTGGTACCCAGTTCACCAAGAAAACAGTACCCTTGCTTGTTTAGCCAATTATTCTTAGTTTCAGCTGGGGCCCTTTTGAGGTATGATGGTGTGGTTCCCTCCTTAGGATCTGCATCTATCTGAGAAGAGAAGAAGATTCTCCAACGGGGATTAAAGTTAGCACCAGATAAATGGGATAACCCTTATTTTTTATAGAGAATTTAGTAGGTGTAGGCCCTCTTTTAGCCCACAATTGTTGTTAGCTTGATAACAGAGAGTAGGCTCATGTTTGGATATGATTCTGACATGTTTCCCAGCTCAAGGTTTGGATCCTGTTCCACTGAGCAGATCAGTTAGCCAAATCAAGAGCAGTTGGTTTCCCTTTTGATGAATTACTTTTTTTAATGTCTATGCACTGACTTTATCTCTTCTGATTAGTTTTTGTTTGGAGTCTATTTTTCCAGGCATTAAAATAGTGACCCTTGTTTTTTAACTCTCTTTACTTGGAATAACTCTTTCCTTTCTTTCATTCTAATGTAACACCTGTCTTTGATTGAGAGGTACATTTCTTGTAGGCAATCAATTTATTTATCCTATTTTTTAATCCAATCTTGTAGTCTGAATCTTTTGATGTGCCCTATCTGGGGTGAGTAGTTGTATGTTCACATGTTTTCTGAGGAAAAGTTTCATGTAACAGTTCTGAATTGCTTTAAGTAGTTTTTCTTTCAGGAAAGTTTTCTTTTCACTTCACTTATGATATATGGTTTTGCTGGGTGTAATACTAGTCTAGGTTGGCACTTGTCTCTTAGAATTTAAAATGTGTCACTCCATGTCCTCTTGGCTTTTATCATTTCTGTTGAAGAAATCTGTTGGTGTTCTAATGGATCTGCCTTTATATATACATGTGCCTTTGTGTTTTTTTTTTTTTTCCTTACAACTATCAATATAGATTCTGGCTCTATATTATACTTAGTTTCTTAATTATAATATGACATGGTGAGGTTCTTTTCTGAATGTGTGTGCTTGATGTTCTAAATGTGTGTTACACCTGAATGGATATCTACAGATACCCATTTTTATAGATTTTGGAAATTTTTCTGCTATGATTTTATGAAATATGTTTTGTAGGTTTTTAGTTTAGGTACATGGAATTCTTTTCTGTAACCAAAAGTCAAATTGACACTTTCCATAGTGTCCCACATATTTAATATGTTTATAATTGTTTGCATTTTCTTATTAATTTATCTTTATCACTATCTCAGTTTTCTGTTTATTGTATTATCAATAATTGATAATCTGTTTCCCCTTCATCCATTCTATCAGTCAGGGTTTCCATAGAGCTTTGTATGTACTTCTTACCATTTCATTTCAATTATTCCAGTTTGGTTTTGTATATGTATTTCTGTGTTCTTTGTATTCTATTTTCATATTCTGTATTATCTTTCCTATTTCCTCCAGTTGTTTGTGTGCATTTTATTAGAATTAATTCAGGAGTTTGTATACTCTTTTATTTATGTGGACATATTTATAATCATCCTTTTTGAATTCTTTGTCTTGGCCATAGATATTCACTCTCATTTGAGGCCATTACTATGAAATTGGTAATTTCTGAGTCATGTTGCTTTTGTTTTTTTTTTTAAATTTTATTTTTTTATTTCACAGATAGAAGCAGATAGAGATAGACAGAGAATGGGTTCACTAGGACCTCCAGCCACCAAAAATGAACTCCAGAGGCATGTACCACTTTGTACATCTGGCTTACGTGAGTACTGGAGAACAGATTCTGGTTCCTTAGGCTTTGCAGTCAAATGCCTTAACAACTTAGCCATTTCTCCAGCTCTGCTTCAATTTTTATGAATCTTGGGTTTATTTATTTGTGTGTGTGTGTGTGTGTGTGTGTGTGTGTGTGTGTGTGTGTGTGTTGGGACCTGTGCACTGGGATTTTGTTTTTGATTTTTTTTTTCAATTTCACCTATTTTTTAGTGGAGTAATTTGTTATATTCAAGAGGGACTAGTTTGTGGTAATGTGGTTCATTTTCCTCTGCATGCTTGGTGTTTAGGAGACCAGATTCAATACCCGAACTCTTTGGAGAGAAGAATATTCTCTGGAAAAAGTCACTATCAAGTATACGGTATTCCTGAAGACAAGTTAATAGTCAAACAAAAAGCTATTACCCCTTGGGACTGCAGTGATGGCTCAACTGTTAAGGCACTTGCCTACAAAGCCTAATGACCTGATTTTTATTCCTCAGTATCCATATAAAACCAGATGCACAAGGTGGCAGATTCTGGAGTTTGTTTGCAGCAGCTGGAGGCCCTGATGGGCCAATTATCTGCCAGTCTCCTTTCTTTCTCTGTCTGCTTGTAAATAGATTAAAAAAAAAAAAATTAAACAAAGCCATAACCCCTTAACTGTCAATTATTTTAGAAAGAAAAAAATAACACTGATAGTACTGCATTTACTAATGTATTCATTATTATGGATATTAGTGGAAAGGAAAAAATAAACATAGTAATTAGGAGTAAAAGAGGAGGAAACTGTAAATTATTGCAAGACTGATAGGAATAGAATCAGCTTCGGTTAAAATTTAGATGAAAAGGGAGAGGTAAGGAAATGCAATTAGGTACTTTAAACAGTCCCAAGTCTTTCCATGGTGATATATAGAGACTTCACAAACCAGCACAATATATGTTCTTTTGGAGAACTTATAAAAAGAAAAATGAAACAAGAAAAAAAAAAGAAGTAATATAAAGAGGACAGAAACAGAAGAATAAATTTGACCTAATAAATTGACATTTTCTAGTAAATAAAGGAGGCATACATGTGAAGAGAAGAAGGCTGGATGGAGACAGAGAATATGAAAGAAGTTAGTTTTGCTTGATGGTTCTAGTCTCAAGTCTCTGAGCACTCCTTTCTGGATTCTCAGATTCATTTTACACCATGGATATCCCTAATGCAAGATGAAGTCTCAAGTTCTGGTCACATCTCTGGCCATTCCTTCAGAGGTAACATTGTGAATACTCTTGCTTTACTTTAGGACATCAGGTAAAAAAAAAAAAAAAAAAAAAAAAAAAAAAAAAAGTTGTTTCTGTGAGTGTGCAGCTTTTTCGGATGATCTTCAGATGCTGGTCAGACCCCTTCATCTTGGAATCCTCCAAGATTCCAATTACTTATGCTGACCTCCAAATCCCCAGCAGGCCTTTGGAAGATTGGTTCTTAAATACTGGTTCAGTCTTCACTAGTTGGATAGAGAGTGCAAACTTCACCCTTGGGAAAACACTTCCTGAAATCTGATAGGACACATGTACTTCAAGTTTATGTTCCCCAGAATGCTTTAACTAGATTGTTAAATTTCTAAGTATTGTATAATACTGATTCATATTTCAAGAAAGCAGTCTAGAGTAATTCTTATGGCCAGGTTTTAGTATGTGGTCTCATGATACATTCTCTGTGTTTTCACAAATGTACAGTTCACACAGGTCCTATAGCTGCCTACTTGCTATTTCAGTAGTATTCTCTTTAAAAACAGCATCCTGTGATTATTCCAATCTAGTGCTAAGGGGAGAAGGTTTTCTTAGCATTTCACTTGCCAGTATCACTGGCATGTACCTTTATCTGGCTTGCCCCTCATCCTTTGCTCTTACTGAAATTATTGTGCAGATTTTTTTTTTTTTTTGAACCTCACTATAATAAGTTGGGGCTTTCACCATTTGTTATGTCATTCCTTCTTACTGGCAGCAGGATCTCTCCAAGTTAAGCCAATCAATCCAAGGTAAACTCTGAACTTTGTATAGGTTCCTATTTTACTTTGCTATTGATGAAAGAGATATTCAGATATCATCCATCTCATCTTGCCACTTCTGTTAGAAGTAGAAAAACAATTATGACTGTGGTGTGTAAGTGAATGTTTAAAAGCCAGGAAATAAGTGTTCTGATGCAGACAATCTGTAAAGATAGCAATCCAATTATGTGAGAGGAGTGGTGAGCTATTAACCAAGACTCAAAACTATCCTGTATTTATACAGTTGCCTATGAATTAACATATAGACATTTTAATGAGTTGTTCGATTGTCAAATGTGAAATTAGTACCTTTGTTTCTCAGAATTTTAATAATACATTTTGTTATTTACACATTTAATTAAGTAACTTTTGCATTTTTCATTGCATTATCCTTTCTTAGATCTACTTCTAAGAAAACAACTATTAAAACTAGTCTGATACATGTAAATCATTATTCATGCCATTTTAGTTCCCTTAAATGAAACATTACAAACTATTCCAATTTGCAATGGAATTAGAGAATATTCTGAGTTTACAAAAAATTAATTGAAATAAAATATTCACTCATATAAATATTTTTTAAAGTAGTGTTGTCAATTTTAGTCAGACAAGTAGCATACCATATAAAATATTTTTTCTATTATTGTCCTTAAATATTTGAGCATTCATTTGTGTATTTATTCATATCCAACATGTATTTGTGAAGGACCTGGTTGAAATGTTTTGTTATTTGTTTAACCATATACACAATCATGACAAAAATGTCCTAGATTGTTGTGTGAAGTATATAGTGATAGTGGATATTTACAAATGATTCCTGCCACATGGTATAATATTACTTTAAACTGTTTTCTCAAGCATTTTAGTTTATTGTATTTTATTTTACTTATTAAATTTGAGCCCTTAGGCTACACAGTGAAGACTAGTATTTTTAAAATCTTAGAAATAAATAGGAGCTGAATTGCCAACACATTTATTTCCAAATATCGTATCAAAAGGTGAGACAGTCTTATGCAGCATTGTTATGTGGTATCATCTTTTTGAGCATTCCACTTTAATTTCCCAAACTATCCTTAAGTAACCAAATTCAAAATTCTCATGCTTTCTCATCTTGCAGATAAAGTTTTTAATTCAGAGACGAATAGTAATGTGAACCTAAATATTACTAAACTTTGTGAGGCAAAATTACTTGGACAAGAAAAGTGGTTATATGCTGTATAATAATATTCAGTCTTTTCTTACTTTTTTAAAATAAAGAACATATTTTGGTTTCATGAGGATTTTCATTTGGAGAATTCAGTATTACCTACTTCCACAAATAACTTATATTAATGAGTAAATAATAAAGATGAGTTGCAAGTTTTAAACTTATAGTAAATTAATTTTTTCTAAATTTTGCCAATATTCTAATTCCCTAATATTTAAATGGGTATTTTAAAACTATAACCATATATCACAATATACACTTATATCAATATAATTTATTGCTTAAGGAGAAGCTGGGGAATATATATAGATACATTAAATATCACAAAATGTGTAAAAAATATAGTCATATAGGGTAACTGATTTGTATTTGCTTAATATGTCATTTTAGTTTGAGAACAGAGAGACACACCACATAGTGGTAGCTGTTACTTAGCATTTTTTCTCCTTTGTACTGTCTGCTTACTAAAGGGATTGTGTCATAGTATCTAAAGATTGTACCAGTTTATTTTCTGACATAACTATTACCCTCTTTTGTTCTCGCAAAATCTTCCTGTTTGAATATTATATTCCAATAGTCAATATCCATAATAAATACAATACACTTAACATAAATTATTACCATAGTAATATATCTATGAACCAACAAAAGAGTGCTATAAACAAATTTAAATAATTTTTATAATATAAATGTATAACATAGGAGAACTTAAGTTAAATAATAAGCAAAAATAAGAATGTGAACTCTAAAATATCAAGCACAAAAAATATAACACTATATCATGTCCAGGATTCAATGAACTTACAATGCTTCAAAGTTAAAGAAATGAGGAAAAAGAGACTTGTGATTATCAGAAAAATCAATCACAAGAAAATTCCTCAAAACTCATTATGGTGGCGAACACAATTATAGCACTCAAGAGGATGACAAGTTTGAGACAAACTTCAGCTACATGGTGAGACTCTATCCCAAACACAATAAAACACTCAGCAAGAAAATTAAGGAATTAGTAGATAAAGTCATTAAAGGTGTTCTAGTATTATATTTTATATGCTCAAGAAGCTAGAGCCAAAATGAATATAAATAAGTATAAAAGTCCAGCTCCCAGCAGGCAAGCATCAAATACTGTAGCTACACTCCTGTTAACTTTAACTTGTGGTAGAATTATCATGGCTTCAAAGGTTCAGGTTGTTCTATCTTTCTAGGCCTACTGCCTATAGTTCTCATATTCTCATTTCTGTTAGGCCAGATCTGCTCTGCATCTGCATGCACCTTTGGAGGGTGTCCCATGATCTTGGCAAGTGTAGAATTGTGGGATCTCTATTGCATCCTAGGAATCACCTTTATACTGCCACATAGTGGCCTCTTAGGGACACACTGCAAAGATTCTGACTCTGCCCTACATTTGCTACCTCTCTGAAACTATGATGAATTATCCTAACACCCCATAAATCAGGCATTTTTCATGCCTGAGAAACTAGTACAAGGTGGATGATGCTACAAAGTTCTGCTTCCAGACAAGAGTAATAAAGCCTGGCTTTGGACCAGTTACAGCAGCCCCGTAAGATGATTGTGGGGAACAGAGGATACATGTAACATTGTCACTTTAGGCTTTCTGCCTTAAGAAGAAGGTTGCGTTTTCACAAGCTGTAGGCTTTAATAGGTACTGTCTTGCCATCAGGGCTTCTTTTCTATCCTCCCAATGCAGAGAAGTGGTAGTAATATCTTTAACAGTGACAATTTTATAATGCTGTAGATTTCTGGCCCAGAACTTTAAACTTGCTCACATTTCATTCCTTGCCAAACTTCACATTTTTTTATATCCATCTGCTGTTCAGTTTTCTTGCTTCAGCTGAAGATCTGAATATGAGCAGTTAACAGAAGCCATGACACAGATTGGCTGTTATTTTGCCTTGAAACTACCTCTGCCAAACACATTAGTCCATTATCTTTAAATACAGCTTTGTTCAAGTTCTGTGGACATGGGCAGACTACAACCAATTTACATGGTCATGTTATCAAGTGTTTACCATGTTACATCATGTACATGGACTCAACTTCTTTTTATAGCTGAATAACTTTTTATTGTATGACTATGCCACAGTCTACTAATTTGTTAATGGACATATGATAACTTTTCAGTTATCATAAATGATGCAATTATGTACATGTGTGTACATAAAGTCTTTGAGTAGTTGTTTGAAATTATTCAGCTATATTTATATACATATGTATAGCAATATAATTTTTTAAATATGGTAATTCTACATTTAACTTTTCCTGGAACTACCAAACTACTTTCTGTGTTGGCTGGATCACTTTAAATTCTTATTAGCAATGAGTGAAAATTCTCATTTCTCTACATAGTAACCAATACTTATCATTTTTATAATTGTGCTGGGTATGTACTGTTACATCATTATAGTTTTGATGTACTTTTCCCTAATGACAAATGGTTTTGAGCATTGCTTTCATGTTCTTATTGGCTATTGAATATCTTCTTAAAATATAATATTTACTTAAATACTTTGAACATTATCAACATTTATGATTTTTCATATTTAAGATACAAATTTTGTAACAAATGTATTGTCATTGTGATTGAGATTTAACTGTAATTTTCTTCTAACCTTCTTTACTTTTTTATTGAAAATTTCCATAATTATAGACAATAACCCATAGTAATTCCCTTCCTTCCCCACCCCGACTTTCCCCATTGTAACTCCACTACCTATCATTCCCATTCCCTCTCTTAATCAGTCTCTCTTTTATTTTGATGATCATCTTTTCCTCCTATTATGATGGGCTTCTGCAGATAGTGGGCCTCACTATCTGCAAGGTCAAGGATATTCAGGCCATTTTGTGTCAGGAGGCGTGTGTTGTAAGGATTCCTACCCTTCCTTTGGAACTTACATTCTTTCACCTCTTCCAGAATGTACACTGAGCCTTAGAAGGTGTGATAGAGCTGTTTCTGTGTTCAGCATTCCTCTGTCATTTCTTCTTAGCACCATGGTGCCTTCTGAGTAACCCCAAGGTCACAACCATCTGAAAATATAATTTCTCTAACAACAAGTGAGAGTAGCGTTAATATATGGATATGAACATTAAGAGAAGTGCTTACTACACAGTTTGGTTAGTGTTGCAATCCAGTTTGCATTGCTGGTAGAAATCACCCAACAGAGAGCAGCTTCTGGGAAAAAGAGGTTTATTTTGGCTTACAGACTTGAGGGGAAGCTCCATGATGGCAGGGAAAAACGATGGCATGAGCAGAGGGTGGACATCACCCCCTGGCCAACATAAGGAGGACCACAGCAACAGGAGCGTGTGCCGAACACTGGCACGGGGAAACTGGCTATAAAGCCCATAAGCCCGCCCCCAACAATACACTCCCTCCAAGAGGTGTTAATTCCCAAATATCCATCATCTGGGAACCTAGCATTCAGAACACCTAAGTTTATGGGGGACACCTGAATCAAACCACCACAGTTAGGATAGTATATACATTTAGCCAGATATCAGCAAGCGTTATACCCCTAGGGTGTAAAACCTCTGTTATAGGTTTTCAATATCAGGCATGTATTCCCTCCAGTGGAGCAGGCCTTCAATCCAATTAGAGAATGGTTGGTTTCCCTTGTAACAGATGTGCCACTATTGCACACATTAGCTAATTTGGCCAGGCTGGCCAAATTTAAGGCTTGCAATGTCAATTGTTGAGTATTTTCACTGGTAATTTCTCTCTCTCTCCCATTGAACTGCATGCAGGTGGCTTTTTCTAATTTTTGTCAGCTGGTCTACATGGATGAGGTTTTCAGCTCAGCTTCAGCAGGGTTTTAAGTGAGCTTGCAGCCTAAGTATGTGGAGTCTTCAGCAATAGAGTCTTGCCTTTTGTTCCTAGTGGGAAACCAAGTGCCTCAGCAATGGTCTGTAATGTTTTGGGGTTATCAGACACCTACCTGTCCAACAACTCACTGAAAGGTATTCCTCCCGTAGCACTGAAAATTTTCTAGTAACAATCTATGGCTTCTGGATGTTCCATTGTCCAAAAAAAAGTAAATTTCCATATGACTTATTCATTTCCTTTTAGATTTTGATTATTTCTCCCCCTACCTTTCCTTTACACAGCCTCTTCCTCTGACCTCACTTAGGCTAGTCCACTGCATTAATCTGTTCTTCTACTTACAAAATACAATACTATCCTATTAAGTCCCCCCTCTCTTTCTATTGCCTTTGTATCCCTTTATAGCTTACTGATCTCTGCTACCAAGTTTTGTTCCAACTCATGTAGAAGTCCAATTATTTGTAGCTAGGATTCACATATGAGAGAGAATGTGCAATGTTTAAAGCCTTAGACTTTACATTTAAGTGTGTGGGTCAAACTCAGAACTGACACATGTTAGGATGTTAGGAAATCACCCTACTACTGGCCTATATCCTCTACACTTACATCTTTTTCTTTTTTTTTTTTTTGGTTTTTTGAGGTAGGGTCTCACTCTGGTCCAGGCTGACCTGGAATTAACTCTGTAGTCTCAGGGTGGCCTTGAACTCATGGTGATCCTCCTACCTCTGCCTCCCAAGTCCTGGGATTAAAGGCGTGCACCACCATGCCTGGCACATCTTTTTTTTTGTTTTTTGAGAGACTCTCACTAAGTTGTCCAGGTTGCTTTGAATTCTGTCTGTAGACCTAATCCTCTTGTCTCAGTTTCTGAAGTTGTAGGAATTATAGGCTTGAACCACTATGCCTATCTGTCTGTTACTTTTTTTTTTTTTCCCTGAGGCAGGTTCTCATTATAACACAGGCTGATCTAGAACTTACTCTGTAGTTTAGACTGGCATGAAGCTCATGGAAATACTCCTACCTTGGTCACTCAAGTGCTGAGATTATAGGCATGAAGCACCATGCCCAGCCTATACTAATGTGTTGATTTACAGATTTTAGTTTTTGTTTCTTTTTATATGCCTCATGATTTTTTTCATTGGAAGCTAACTGCTAACTACTAAAGTTAATGTTATAGCAACTCATCACTGGTCTTGTCTTGGGCCTTTTTTTGTAGAGGTCCTTACAAATTCTTGGTGAGCATTATTCATAGGTACTTCATTCAGGGGGAGCTAATTTTTCTCTCAGCAAGTTCATTGTTGGAATTCAAAAGTAACATACAAATTCATGCAATTTCCATCAAATTTTTCAATGATATCCTTCTCAGAATTCAGAGAAGACAATGCAACCATTCATATGAAAACACATATTGCAATGAATTGTCAAAGTAAACCAAAGAAGAAAGACTATTGCTTTAGGTAATACAATTCCTGAAATTAAATCATAGTTTAGAACTATAATGACAAAGGTAGAATAGTACTGGCACAAAAACCAATGTTTATAGAATTGTAATAGAATAGAGGGTACATAAATCAACTCACATCCCAGTAGTCACCCCATTTTGAAAATAGCATCTAAAACACACAATTAAGGAAGAAAAAGACATCCTATATTCTACCAATGGTGCTGGCAAAGCTAGATAGCCACATGCACAGGAATAAAATTTGATCCACATCTCTTACCTTGCACAGAGATTAATTAAAAGTAGATAAAGACCATAATTTAAAACCAGAAGTTCTAGGGCTGGAGAGATGGCTTAGTGGTTAAGCGATTGCCTGGGAAGCCTAAGGACTCTAGTTCGAGGTTCAATTCTCCAGAACTCACATTAGCCAGATGTACAAGGGGGCACATGCGTCTGGAGTTCATTTGCAGTGGCTGGAAGCCCTGGCATACTCATTCTCAATCTCTCTCTCTCTCTCTTTCTCTCTCTGTCTCTTTCTCTCTCTGTCACTCTCAAATAAATAAATAAAAATGAACAAAAAAAATTAAAACCAGAAGTTCTGAAACTACTAGAGGAAAATAAAGAGAATACACTACAAGTTGTAGGTATAAAAAAGGGCTTTCTGATCAGGATTCCATTTACACAGTAAATAGTCTCAAGAATCATCACATGACATTGTGTTAAATTAGAATATTTCTGCATAGCAAAGGAAACCATCAGCAGATTGGACATGAAGCATAAAAAATGGGAAAAATATGCACTGGCTACTAATATAGGAGACTGATGTCTAGAGTATATAAAGAACTGAAAAAAATTTAATACCAATAAAACAAAATTACTAATCAATAAAGGGGCTACTGAAATGAAGACAGTTCACAAAAGCATAATCACAAATGGGCATCAGACACTTAATGTTCGATAACACTGGCTGTTAAGAAAATGCAAATTAAAACCACTCTGAGACTTCATCTCACTCCAGTCATAACAGCTACCATCAGGCAAACTGAGAATGAGTGAAGTTTTCAGATAAGTGAAACCCTTATTCATTATTGGTGAAATGTATCCTGCTGTAGCCACTATGGCAATGTGTGGAGGTTTCTCAAAAAACCTAACTTTAAACCTACTTAAATTTAAACTACTGTACTTCCCACCTATACCATTCCTGGGCAGTTACCCACAGCATTCTACCTTACCACAGAGATACTTGTATATCCATGTTTATTGAATCTCTATTCACAGTAGCTTAAAAATGAAATTACTATAGATGCTCATCAAAAATAACTAGATAATGAAAACATGGTACATATATACTATGAAATTTCACTTGGCTATACAGTAAAATGAATTCATGAAATTTGTAGTACAATGGATATAACTGTAAAAATATTATGCCATGTGAAGTCACCCAGGGCCAGAATAAAAATAGAATATTCATTCTTATATATGGATCCCAACTTTAAATGCTTGCATTTATGTAAACAAGGGACTATAAGAGTTGGTATAGGCTAAGAATTCAGATAGGAAATGACAAAAAGCAGAAGTGAAATTATGCTGGAGAGAGGAAATGGGAAAAATGGGAGAAGAGCATCTAAAAATGAAATTTGTTTGAAAAACACTATAATGAAACCTGACTCATGCTACTAAAAATAGATTTTTAAAAGAATGCAATTCTGTATTATAATAATTTGTTTATAGCTCCTGCTTTAAATCCTTCTTAAATAATTCTTATAATTATTGAGGTCAACTAATTATATTTCTTATGTGTATGTGTGTGTGTGATGGGGGGTTCTCTTGCCACTGCAGACAAATGCTGATCTAGTTTGAGTGGATGGCTAAAGAATGGAACCCAGGCCAGCAGGCTTTTCATGTAAGTGCTTCAACCACTGAGCCATCTCCACACCATCTAGTTGTCTTGTTTGTTGTTTGTTTGTTTGAAATGAGATTTTCCTGGCACTGTTGATGTTTTTTTTGTTCTTTTTTTAATTTTTATTTTTTTTTTAAATTTTTATTTATTTATTTGAGAGCAACAGACACAGAAAGCCAGATAGAGGGAGAGAGAGAATGGGCTCGCCAGGGCTTCCAGCCTCTGCAAACGAACTCCAGATGAGTGCGCCCCCTTGTGCATCTGGCTAACGTGGGACCTGGGGAACAGAGCTTCGAACTGGGGTCCTTAGGCTTCACAGGCAAGCGCTTAACCACTAAGCCATCTCTCCAGCCCTTTTTGTTCTTTTTTTTCACAATCAAAAGCAATGAAGTGTGTGGATGAGGATAAGTAAGAAATGGAGATTTATTACTTGAAAGAGAAATCTCTCAGCAGTCAAAATCAAGTAGCTGAAACAGATTTATGTCCCAGATAAAAGGTCTAAGTGGAGCACTTTAGGAGTAAAAAGAAGTAAATAGAAAGAACAGCATATGCAGCTACCTGTAACACTATTAAGCCCACCCCCAGTGATACATTTCTTCCAACAAGATGCCACATCCTAAAGGTTCCACAGCCTCCTGAATAGAAACATGAGCTAGGGATAAAGTTTTAAAGAAATGAGCATAAGGGGACATTTCCCATTCAAACAATCCCATTCTACCTTTAACCTCCATAAGAAAATGGCTATCTTATAAAATAAAATGCATTTTGTCCAGCTTTAAACATCTACATAGTCTTTAAAAGCCCCAGTAGTTTTCAAAAGCCCAAAGTAGAAGTCCCCTCTGAGACTCATGGAAGTCTCTTAATGGTGAGTAGTGTAAAATCAAAGCACAAATTACATGCTTCTAACATATAATGGTCCAGAGTGAACAGTCTCATTAAAAAGTGAGAGATGGGACATAACATGGAAAGAGTGGACAAAAGGATGACAGAAACCCAGAAGGGCAAACAACAAATCTTACAGATCCATGCCTGCTATATGAGACTCATGATAAAATCCCAAATGCTTGAGTAGCTCCACCTGTCCACCTATATTACCTGTAGCCTCTCATGAGGGCCAGACCTCCCCTGAACCCTTAGCTTTTCTGGGCTAACCTTCTTATGGTCCTGGCATCTTTAATATTATGGGGTCTCCATTGTAAATGATGGTTGACTTTCACAGCTTCATACCACTCAGAGACTCATTGCAGCGATTGTTACAGTACTTTATACTGCTCAACCTCAGAGATTATGTGGAACTGTGATTCAGTTTTCTCACCATGCATTTTTCATATCTCCATAACCTGTACCATATGGGTGATACTTTCAATTTTTTATTAAATTGAAACTTTGGGATACATCAACTATTGGTACCATTATCCCCCTCCTCCCTGCCCCCACTCCACTGAGGGTACCTTTCAGTGGCATTGCTGGTATTAACCAAGGAATTAGGGTTATGAATTGTGGCAACAGAAGTCAGTCATTGTGGGGGAGCAATTTTTCTGGTTATTCCCTACCATACTGTGGCTCTTACATTCTTTCTGCTCCATCTTCCACAAAATTTCCTGAGCCTTTTTGGGTGTGCTTTAAGTCTACATTAGTGTTGAGCTCTCATCAGCTTCTAGATTTCTGCTTTGCTTAGTTGTCAGGCTCATCATGGAAGTAGCATCCTTGCTCATCTCACCAATTACTTTGCATTTTCACCTGAACCCTAGCTGCTATGCTAGGGGCGGTTCACCATCAACCAAGGAGTCAACTATCTATTCATGACCTGTTGATAGGTTTTGGTTGTCCTCAGTTCTTGCTGTTTTCTGAAAACAAACAACAACAATAACAGATTCTCCAATGGAATGTGAGACCATGATGGGTTAAGTGTACAAACATTGTAAATTTAGAAAGACATTGGTAGGTATAGTCTCACTTTTATTCAAAGAATAGTGGAAGATTCTCATTGGAGTCTATAATCTTGGTCTCCATAAGATTCTGAGTTGGTCCCCAGTTCCAGCTATGGTTTCCTTTCCACTGAGCAGATTTCTTAGCCAAACAGAGAGCCATTGGTTACCTACTTAGGGGTGGGTGCCACTATTACAAGGTGTGTATATATTCTCAGGGTTCTTTGTTGCATATTGCAGGGTCCCCTGCTTGCTCACAGCATTGTTGGCCATTTTCATACCACATCTCATGTCTTGGTTTTCAGCACTACACAAGCTAATCATCTGAGAGCTGACTTCCTTCCAGATTCAACCAGATCTCTCAATGCTCTGCATCAGTGGCACTTGTTAACTTCAACAGTGGGGTCTTACCTTTCCCTTAAAGTGGGTAATCAAGTGCTTTGGGAGTAGTCTCTCTTGTTTTAGGGACCTCGTACATTGTTTCATCTCTGATCAACATCTCAATGTGAGTTGTAACTCATTTCTTGTATTGCTGGCTGTTTACCAGCCAGGGCCAAATATTTTAGGGTTAGGCTCCATTCCACCCTCTCCAGGGCCCATCTTACCAGACAATTTCTCCATGCTCTTATCTTTTAGGGTGCTTTAGAGAAGAAAGGCTTATATGGTACCAATTTATTTTATATTTGTTTTTTTTTGTGTGTATATTCCCCCCCTCCCTTTCCCCTCCTCCCAAACCCTCTTATCTGGCTCTCTAGTTGAATTTCAGGAATGACAGAAATTCAAACTGTTTCAGTTCAGGAACCATAGATGATGGAGACCATGTAGCATTTGACTTTGTGTGAGGTAACTGAGTATGAGATATCCCAAGCCTCCCCATTTTCCTAAAATATATATATATATATATATATATATATATATATATATATATATATATATATATGATATCATTTTTCTTTATTGCTGAGCAGAATTCCATTGTGTATGTGTACTATATCTTTAATATCCATTCATCAAATTATTTGCATCTGGGTTGATTCCAGTTCTTAGCAATTGTGAATAGAGCAGCTATAAACATGTTTGAGCAAATGTGTCTGCAATGAAGAGTGGAGTTTTTAAAATAGATGCTTACTAGGAGATCCTTGGCTAGTTGGTAGCTCTATTCTTTATCTTTTTCAGGAGTGTTCACACTGATTTCTATAGTGGTACAAGTTTGCACTCTCACCAGTGGTGAATGAGGGTTCCTTTATCCCCACATCCTCAGCAACAATTTTGTCATTTGATTTTTTAATGATTGCCATCATTTTGTAAATGAGGTGGAATCTCATAGGTGTTTTAATTTGCATTTTCCTTATGGTTAAGGATGTTCAAAATTTTCTTAGGTGAGTATTAGCCATTTGTATTTCCTTTGATAATTCCCTATTCAGTCTTCTGCCTCAGTTTTGGAGTGAACATTTTTATTGTTTAGTTTATTGAGTTCTTTGTAGATTTTATTTATTTATTTATTTTTTATTTATTTATTTGAGAGCGACAGACACAGAGAGAAAGACAGATAGAGGGAGAGAGAGAGAACGGGCGCGCCAGGGCTTCCAGCCTCTGCAAGCGAACTCCAGACGCATGTGCCCCCTTGAGCATCTGGCTAACGTGGGACCTGGGGAACCGAGCCTCAAACTGGGATCCTTAGGCTTCACAGGCAAGCGCTTAACCGCTAAGCCATCTCTCCAGCCCTTTGTAGATTTTAGATATTGGGCCTCTGTCAGTAGTATAGCTGACAAAGATTTTGTCCTACACGTGGGTAGACTGTTGACTCTGTTAGTGGTCAGTTTGTCTGTACAAAAGCTTTTTAGCTTCATGAGTTCTCAATAGTTGAATGATTGTATAATTTCCAGGCCTACTGGGGTATTGTTCAGGAAGTCCTTCCCAACTCCTACATCATAGAGAGTTCCCCCTGTCTTTTCATCCAGTAGTTTTAGAGTTTCAGGTATTCTACCTACATTGTTAATCCATTTTAAATTGATTTTTGTGCATGGTGAGAGGAGTGGGTCTAGTTTCTCCTTCTTTTTTTAATGCGGTTATGTAATTTGTCTAGCATCATTTGTTTAAGATACTATCTTAAAAAATAAAATAAATAAAAAGAAATAAAGATACTATTTTTTCTCCAGTGTACATTGTTGGCTCCTTTGTCAAAAACCAAGTAGCTGTAGTTATTTGAATTAAGGGTTGGGTCTTTAGTTCTGTGTCATTTGTCTATATGTCTGTTCTTATCCCAGCACAATGCTATTTTTGTTCCTATGGCTTGTAGTACAGCTTTAAATTTTTAAATTGGGTATGGTGATACCTCTAGAGGTGTTTCTTTTGCTGAGAATATGTTGAGATATCCTAGGCCTTCTGCCATTCTATATGAATTTTTAGGTTAGTTTTTCCATCTCTCTGAAGAATGATGCTAGGATTTTTATTGGTATTATGTTGAATATGTACATTGCTTTTGGTAGATTTGCAATTTTCACAATATTAATTCTACTTATCCAGGAGCATGAAAGGTCCTTCCATATTGCTATGTCCTCCTCAATTTCTTTTCTTTTCTTTTCTTTTTCTTTTTTTTTTTTTTTTTTTTTTTTGGTGTTTTGATGTAGGGTCATCTCACTCTAGTTCATGGTGACCTGGAATTCACTATGTAGTCTCAGGGTGGCCTTGAACTCATGGCAATCCTCCTATCTCTGCCTCCTGAGTGCTGGGATAAGGCTTTCTCTAGTTGATTCTTTTTTGGTCATGTTGTTGTTTGTTTGTTTTCATGATATAGGTCATTCACTTCCTTGAACAGTGTTATTCCAAGGTACTTGATTTTTTTGTGTGAGGCTTTTGAAAATTGTGCAGCCTTGCTGGTTTCTTTTTTCTACACATTTGTTATTTGCAGATAAGAAGGCTACTGATTTTTGTGTGTTTCAACTTTGAATCATGACATATTGCCGAAGAAATTTATCACCATTAGAAGTTTTATGGTAAAGACTTTCAGGTTTCTTATGAATAGGATTATGTCATCTGCAAATAGGGCTAATTTGACTTCTTCCTCAATTTTTGTTGCAAAATGAACATAAGCTTGGTCTAGGACCACATTTGTATCATCATTTGTATTTTGACCTTGCAGAACAGGGTACTAAATTTAGCAATCATCCTTCAAGCCTTTTCTTTAAAATGAATTGCCATTCTACCTTGAGCCTTTAATGAAATTTCTCTTGTTCTCAGGGTATTTTTTCTGTTGTTACAGGGTATAAAAGAAGGCTTCTCTGACTCTCACTTCTGTTGCTAATATCTTTTTAAAAAATTTTTTTTCCTTTATTTTTATTTATTTATTTGAGAGCAACAGAGAGAGAAAGAGGCAGACAGAGAGAGAGAGAGAGAGAGAGAGAGAGAGAGAGAGAGAGAGAGAGAATGGGTGTGCCAGGGCCTCCAGCCACTGCAAACGAACTCCAGATGCATGCGCCCCCTTGTGCATCTGGCTAACGTGGGTCCTGGGGAATCGAGCCTTGAACCAGGGTCCTTAGGCTTCACAGGAAAGTGCGCAACCACTAAGCCATCTCTCCAGCCCTGCTGCTAATATTTTAAATAGTTATAGCTAAAGTGACTACAGTCTTCTTATACAGGGTTTTAAATATGCTCACTTTTGTTTCTGTGCCAAACTTTGCACTTTGTATATCTTTCCATTTTTCATTTTGTTCTTTTTCACTGTAGATCTGAATATGAGCAAGTAATAGAAGCCATACCACAGACTCAATTCTATTTTGAATTTCCTTGATATTTTCTCTACCAAATATATCAGTCCATTCCCTTTAAATTCAACTTCTCTCAAATTGTCAGGACATGGGTAGAACACAGCCAGATTATTTCCCAAAATATCACATAAACTTCCTCTAGTCTATTTCCTGTTGAGCCCCTTTTACGCTCTGAAACCCCACAAACCAAGCCCACATTGTTTTCATTTCTCCCGGCTTTCTGGTCTTCCAAGATTCTGAGACTGATTCATTAAGCTTGGCTTATAGCATTGTAAGACTTCTCTGGCCCAGAGTTGCAAATTCTTTCACTTTCCTTCCATAAACAAATTCCAAAATACTAAGAACCATATAATCAGGTTTATCACAGCAATGACCCCATGTCAGTATCAATTTCCTACATTAGTTACTGTCACATTGTGAAGCAATATCCAATCAAGAGCAACATATGGAAGAAAAAGGATTTAATTCAATTTCACAGTCCAAAAAGGTAGAGTCTGTCATGGTGGAGAAGGCATAGCAGACCAGAGTGGAAAGGTATTGTCACATTTCACTGGTAGATAGGAAAAAAAGAATGGCATGTGAGAGTCTGCTGTAATTACTTAAGGCTGTCCTCCAGTGACCCACTTCCTCTAGCAAGAATTCCTTCTCCTAAACATTCAACAGCCTTACCAAATATCATCTCAAAATAAAGATGCTGTATTCAAATACAAGAGCCTATGGAGGGGCTTTTTTACATTCAAACCACCACAAATGAGAATTTCTAACTGAACATACTGCTTTGCATAAAGTTTCTGTTGAGATCAGAAATGACTGGGGGCAATTGCACATTTGAGAATTTGATTTACAAAGATGGGATATCTAGCAATTAGTAAAAATTTTTCCTACTGCCATAATCTGAGGAGAATTGACTATAAAGTTATCTATTTATTTTTCTACTTATGTTATATTGGATAGTAGCTAGGCTCAGGGAAATAGCAAAGACATAGTGAGCAGAAAGGGACAGTTTTAGTAGTTTTGGGAGAATGTTAGAGACTTATCTGGACATAGATCTCTTTTTCTTTTGAAAAGCAGTTTAAAGTCTCTGATAGTTTCATAAGAATAGTGTGTATTGTCCTGGAAGTGATTATTTTGTACTAAGCTTTCAAATAGCTCAGAAGTTCATGGACTTTTTACTGGAGTGATGAATCTAGGAGTCTAGTCTAGCCGCTTATTAGCTGGATAGTAGAATGCACCACAGTTTGGGGTCCTTCCCTTGTGGCATTTAGAGAAGAAAAAAGAGAAGGAAAGACTTTATCACATGAAATTTCCTGAGAAAGTCAAGGGGGATTCCATATCTTTGGGTTGGATCCTGAAAAGTTGGTTGTATAGTTTAGTGAACATGATCTATGGCAGTCAGTGTTTTACCAGTGTAGAGGTCTTACTGACTATCCAAAAGTAATTTTGAGAAATGGACACCTTTATATAACTTTTTAAATCCCAAGTCTATTTTATGTATTTATTTATTTGAGAGAGAGCAAGAAGCATAGAGAGAGAAAATGGGCACTCCAGGGCCTCCAGACACTGTCAAAGAATTCCAGGTGCATGTGCCTCCTTGTGTATCTGTCTTACATGGATCCTGGAGAATCAAAACAGGGTCCTTTGGCTTTGCAAGCAAACACCTTAACTGCTAAGCCATCTCTCCAGCCCCCAAGTCTATTTTTTTAAAGAGAGAGAGAAAGAGATAATTGGAGTGCCAGGGGCTCCAGCCACTGAAATTGAACTCCAGACATTTGCACCCCCTTGTGCACAGGTATGACCTTGCATGTTTATATCACTGTGCCTCTGGATTACAAGGGACCTAAAGAGTTGAGCATGAAGCCGGGCATAGTGGCGCACACCTTAAATCCCAGCACTTGGGACGCAGAGGTAGGAGGGTTCATCGCCATGAGTTCAATGCCACCCTTAGACTACATAGTGATTTCAAGGTCAGCCTGGACCAGAGTGAGACCCTACCTCGCAAAACAAAAACAAACAAACAAAAAAAAACAGTTGAGCATGAATCCTTAGGCTTTGCAGGCAAGTGCTTTAACCACTAAGTCACCTCTCTAGCCCCCAAGGCTATTTTTGAAGGGGAGTATTCTTAAAAGATAGGAGAGACATTGAGAGAAGGCATTTCTTTAGCCTTAGGCACATGAGTTAAATCTATCTGCCAATCTTTGCCAGGGTAGTCTCCCCGTCACTCTACTTGAGGAAGAACAGCTTTCATATTAAGATGATCGTTTTTGAGGCCAACTTTACAGACATTGATTACCTGTCTAATACTTCTTAGGAGATCTTGATCTGTAAATTGTTTTTGAGACATTTGGCAAGTTTTATCCTTTTCTAAATAAAGCATTTGTTGAAGAGTCTTAAATACCTTCTATGGGCAGAATATGAGCAAGTGGAGTTTTCTTTCTTTTGAATATAATCATCCTGAAAGATGGAGGGTGTACTGTCTGGAAAGAGTCAGTTTGATTTTTGAATAGGATTATTGGGCCTTTATTTCTCAGAGGGAATCCTCCCAGATTAAAGGGCAGCCCAGTTTAATGGAGATCAAGAGTTATTCATACACGTTAACTGTGATATTTTAAAATCTATTCATCTGAGCTTCTTTTATCTAGCCAGTTCTGTGTCCCTTACATGTTATCACTTCTATCTTTCATGGAAGACATCCCAATAACAGTAGCCAGTGAATCTCCTGATAATATTTTATGGAAGCTCCATTAGTTGTGAGAAATTATCTCTTCCCCTAAATGGACATGTGGTTATAGAGGCCAAAAAATTTAATTCTGTATACATGTTGACTCGTATCCCCATTCAACCTGAGTATTTTAGTTAAGTCAGACAGTTCTTCCAGTTGAGTAATAGTATGTCAGGGAAGAGGTTAAATTTTAATGGTCTCATTTAAGGTGACCCATGTGTATAACAACACTTTATGTATTCCTGGTATAACAAAGAAATTTTCACCTCTGAAGATGATCTGATCCTGGCTACATAAGGGATTCTCCTTGAGGTCCTACAGGTTGTATATATTTACTGTGATGTGCTGGAGTTCCCATCTCTTGTAGAAGAAGCATGACTGCGTTTAGGAAAGGACAAGCCCTGAGTTGTACTATGGGTCCTTCTAACAATAATATCTGATATTTTAGAAATAAAATATTTAACCCAAAACTTCCTCATGAAGATATATTCCTGTCTTGTCATGGGGAGTTATTCATTGTTAGGTTACTTTATTTAGATTAATTTTATTGTTTCTGGAATCAAGAAAGGCATTTTGCCTATTGTGTAAAGTCAGGCTGGGAATTCCTTGTCAACTAGTTAAAATGTTTTGCTTAGATACTCTTTAAGCTGTTGTGTAGGACCCTGGCTTGTGCTGATACTCCCAAAGTTCTCCGTTTTTTTTTTTTTTTTTTTTTTTTTACTGAAACATGCAAATTAAATGTTTTTTTTTTTTAATTAGGAAGATTAGGGATGACATCTCAAATAGGGCCTGTTTTAACCAATTAGAAATTTGTTGGACTTCTTATTCCCATGTTATAACAGGATTTGGCTAACTTGGTATATTTTTTCAATTTGTTAAAGAACAAGGAAACACAGAGGTCCACAGTCTATAGAATTTCATGATTTCCAGGAATTCTATAAGCTTTTTGAAGGTTTTAAGAAGGGCAAGGGAGGTTTCCCAATCCTATCCTCCTTTATTACCTCCATTCTCTCAGATAAGTTTAAGACCAAGTATTTTATTGAAGTCTAACAAAGTTAAGCTTTAGCTCATGAAGCCTTGTAACTAGTTTTTGGTAATATGTTACGGGTTATCCTACTGATTTTCTAAGTCTTTCCATTGGAAGAACAAATGAGGGTACTATCAACATATTAGAGAACAATGCCTTATAGATGAGAGAACTCAAACAGATCCCTCTACAGTGTCTGCACAAACAAATGGGGTCTATCACCAAAATTTTAGGGTAATGTAGTCTAGGTTAATTGGGTAGGCTCAGTTGAGGGGTCCCCAAAGGTAAAAAAGATGTTTTTAGTCATATTATAAAGGTATATAGAATAAAACATCTTTTAAATCTAAGATTTTTAACCATTAGATCCCTATAGTAATTTGTTTGATAATAGGGAAACCTGGGGTTAGATAGGACCACACATTATTAATAAGACAGAGATCCTGCACTAACATCCAGTTTCCATTTTACTTTTGGTATTCAATATAGAAGTGTTACAGAGGTTATTTTAAGGCTTTGGAAGCCCTGGGAGTTTAAGATTTTTATTATGGTTTTTAATGCATTTTTAGCCTTCTGACTCAGAGGATATTATCTCTCATGAGAGAAAGAGATAATATGTTTAAGGTAATCTGGTGTGGTGGTTGTTTTCCTTTGAGTTGCCCAAACTTCTGGATTAATTTTTGTTTCTATTAGGGGCAGGCAAAAAACTTTCCTAGAGCCTTGAAATTTGAGGTACATATTAGAGAAAAAAACGTCCCTTCCCTAGCTCATGATATGTGCTTAGAAGAAGCAAAATTTCCTTTCCAGCTAAGTGGTTGAGGGAACTATCAATTTAAGGGATTTCTTGATACTCAAAGAGTATCTCAAGCAGGGGAAAGCTTGGCTGGAAACCAGAACAGAATAAGTGGCTCTGGTATCAAATCGTTTATCTCCTTTCTTTCAATAATCAAGACCACCCATAGCTGTTGGATGGTAATGGCCTAAGCTGCAGTAGCCAAACAGCAGAGTCCTAGGTCTACTTACTCCAGGATAAACATTTGCCAGATAGGTTTGGATCCAGAAACTTCAACATTTGAGGACAGTTTACCCTCTACTGACCACCAATTCAGATTGGACAGATTTACGGTGTCATCTCCTGTTTGTGAGTGTATCTCTTCTGAAGTACCCTGGATAGCTATAGCTATAGCAGCCAGTCCTTAAAACACCCCAGGCATCTGTAGGTATGTATGATTTTAGGAAAGGCACCAGTCTTGCTATCTTTTTAGCTTCTTTTCTTTCATTGTTGGGCCTCTTCTTGATCCTAATTATAAAAGACTAAGGTAGCAATATGGTTGTAAAATGGTATTATGGTTAATGATTCTGGAAGCCAATATTTTCCATCCTTCAGCTTACAAGCAATTCACACCATAGCACAGAAAAAGATGGGTGTTCTTTCTTTTTATTTTTGAGGATCAAAGGAGTTTTAATGTGTCAGAATGTATTCAAGAGAAGTGTACACTGATGAGGAATAGGTACCTATCTGAAATGAGAAAGAAAGAGAAGAGAAAAATTATCCCTCATTTATGTACTTTGTCTTTTCCTCACAGTCTGAGCATCCTATACACCTTCAGGTCATAGACAAGAGATGACCAGAAGTTTTGATCTGGAGGATCAAGTTGGCTCAAATACTTGTCCTTACCTGTATTCACCTTTGGTTCCTCTGTGTGTATGTTCCTACCTTGACTTTTCTCCAGGTTTAGGGATAACAGGTTGTTTTACAAATCAGACCTTAATTCAGCTTGTGAATGTCTAATGCAGGAATCAGGAGGGTCACTAATTTTCAGACAATAACAATCTGAAGTAAATGAGTTGACTTTTGGGGCTATATGCCTCCTTCTAGTTGTTCTAAGAGTGGTTTGTGACTATCTTGTCTATCTCCCCAGAACCTGGGCTTCAGAGGTTCCTATATGACTGTTAACCTATGAGACAATCTATGTCTTAAAACAAAGGCAGTATTTCCTATGAGCTATGCTCAAGAAACAGGCCATAAAGGAAAGAAAAGTGGTATTGACTAAGATTATGACCATTATGTTATGTCTGGAATGAGAGGAAATAGAAAAGAATATAAAATAGGCATTTGCACAAAATACCTTCATATAAACTGCTGATAGGGCAGGAGCCCTTGAATAAAAACTGGGAGACCTGGGGAATTGTGTCTAGCATGTGTTTGCACTATTGGTATTAGAGCACAAGGAGTAAATGGGAGGGAGAAAGTTTCCCATAGTGGGGACCTTACCCAGTGGCTCTATATGAGGGCAGCCTGGAGTAAGACCAGAGGGTCTATACCCCTATTTATATTCAGTTATTCAAGTCCTTCAGAAACTAAGTTGCTAAAATGCAGGTAAGCCTCATTTAAAGTCTCGGGGCCTCTGTGTCTTGCATGTACTCAATTAGAAAACTAACTACCTGAGATCTTGGGGTCATGTGCCACATTTGCTCTAAGGCAGTGTCACTGTGCTTCATTTTGGATAGGTGCCTTGTACACACAACCTTTTGTCTCTTCTTCTAAGTTTTAGGCCAGGAATTTCTGGCTCTCTGTGATGGCAATGGTAAAGAAAAGAAGATATAGTCATAGTACCCAGAGTGAGGAGAGAATGAATTATACTTAATGTCATTTACATCTCACTATGAGGCCATTGACTGTGGACACATGAAAAAACTCCAAAAAAGAGTTTGTACATATATACTTTATGTCCTGCCTTTATCTCCAGGGTATGAGCCTGGGAGAGAAGAAAAAAAAAAGAGAGAGAGAGACACAGTTCAATCTCCCAGAGAGACAGACCCAGTGATGGAACAAAGCAGATCTCCTCTTCTGACACCCTAACTATAAGCTGGGTCCAGATTCATCAGAAGAATCTTGAGTGATTCTGAGAGGTGCTTAGGCAGAACCTTCAGCTGCTCTAGGGCTCAGTCCAAGTCCTTCATGAATGTGAAGGAGTTAATATTCCCAGTGCCATGGTCAAAGGGAGATTGTCCAAGTTCATTCCAGTAAGTTAGCCTCTAAGTCTTAAGACATACAGCCACATTACTCATGCTTAACTCAGTTACAAAGACCCAATATTTTGTCACATTGAGCAATAAGTGGACATGGGAAGTCCAAAAGTAGGAATCAGCAGAAGATACATTTTACTCAACACTCTATAGGATCTTGGTAAGTCTCAATGAACATTATATATTTTCTTTGTGTTAAGTCCTTGTTATGAGACCATGCAAAATGAGCAATACAGACTATACGTTTTTCTGGGGTTATGACCTGAACAGCTAAAGGGACAACATTGGAATCCCAGAAACATCATTGTGGGTCTCAGATGTGCATGTAACTGAAGGATT
The DNA here is from genome assembly GCF_020740685.1 of Jaculus jaculus. Taxonomy (NCBI): domain Eukaryota; kingdom Metazoa; phylum Chordata; class Mammalia; order Rodentia; family Dipodidae; genus Jaculus; species Jaculus jaculus. The sequence goes on from NC_059102.1 coordinate 71,206,945, forward strand.
TGATGTTTGTTGCTTGTTTTAGAAAGTGCATTGCTTCTATCTTTCCTTGAAATGCTATCTTTTATAATGCGAGTATCTACTCTGTGCTCTTATGTGTTTTGGGTTTTATAGGCTCACAATTAAAAGACCTCGGGCTATGTGGATGCTTGAGCAGTGCTGGGATTGATGAAAATTGGGTTCTTTTAAAATTGGATGGAATGTATTACATGTTCCCTCATGGTTGTTAGTATACGGGGGTCAGAGGTAGAATGTGGTTGCTTAAATCAAAAGACCCCCATAAACTCATATGCTCTGCATCCCTGGTCCCTAGAAAATGGCAATTTAGGAGGAAGAGATTTTCTGGAGGAGATGTGGTATTTGGGGTGTGCTTTGGGGTATTATAACTAGCTCTTTCTTGCTGGAGTTTGGCTCATTACATGCCGCTTTTATCCACCTGATTTTGGCAATGTGATGATGTCCAGTCTCTGCTCATCTTTACCAGCCATCGTGAAGATTTCCCTTAAAAAAAATACACCTTTCCTCCAATGATTTGTTTTCCTTTCGGTCAGTTTCTTTATGCCAGCAATTATAAAGTGTCTGTAACATTTTGTCTTTCCAAACTCTTTGAACAAGCTGTCAAAAATCTGGAAATACTCAGAGAGAGAGATCAAAGATAATGGCTTGGGCTCCCTATTTTACTTAAGTATGAGGAAGTTTAGTTTGATGAAGCTGACCAAGCCAGCCCATATATTAGTAATGTTTCAGTTAATGCAAACCTGCTGGATGATCATGCACCACTATTACATCATGGAACCCATTTGTCTTTTTCTTTTTTTTTTCTTTTGCTTTTATATACATTTATTTTTTTATTTTTTTTTTAATTTTTTATTTGAGAGCGACAGACACAGAGAGAAAGACAGGCAGAGAGAGAGAGAGAGAATGGGCGTGCCAGGGCTTCCAGCCTCTGCAAACGAACTCCAGACGCGTGCGTCCCCTTGTGCATCTGGCTAACGTGGGACCTGGGGAACCAAGCCTCGAACCGGGGTCCTTAGGCTTCACAGGCAAGCGCTTAACCGCTAAGCCATCTCTCCAGCCCACATTTATTATTATTATACATAGTTTATACTGCTACATCATATGTTGTTGACCTTTTTTGCCTTGCCCCTGTCCGAATTCCTCTGAGGACCCTCCTCAGTGGGATTCCCCATGGGGTTGTGGGTTATGCATTGTATAAGTGGCAATCAGTTATTTTTGAGAGGGGGGAATGCCTCTGGGCATGATGTCTCAACCTGTGGCTCTTACAATCTTTCTACCCCCTCTTCTGAAAAACTCCCTGAGCCATGGTGGGGGAGTTTTAAGTCTACTTCAGTGATGAGCTTTTATGAGCCTCTAGATCTCTGCTTTGGTAAGTGTTGAGTATTCTCAGGGTCTGTCTCCAACACACTGGCGCTGATTATCAGGTTCCACATGGAAGCAACACTCTTGCTCAACACCCCAATTCTTCTGTGGTTCAGCTATGTCTTGGGTGAAGTATGAGGGATAGTTTGTCTCCTCACTCTTCATATCTTCTGGAAAAGAACAGATAGATACTCTAACAGATTCTCCAAAGGTGAGTAAAATCAGCACATCTTAAATGGGATAAGCATTATTAATTTAGAGAAAAATTAGCTATGTAATTCCTCTTTTAGCCAAAGACTAGTGAGAACTTGACACTGGGGATCATAATCTTTGTATGCATAAGATTCTGATCTGGCTCTCAATTCCAAATATGGGTTACTTTACACTGAGTGTATCTCTTAGCCAATCAGAAAGCTATAATGAAAAGCACTATCAGAATAAACAATAATATGTGCTGTTGTTATTATTCTTGAAAATAAAATCTAACTAAAATGGTATACTGCTAGTCTATTAATGACACAGAATGCCATAATGCTATGAATTATATGATTCATTTGTCTTGAAAAAACCTATATATTAACAAACCTTAATATGAAGGAATTATTTAAATTTTTTTAAGAACCAACCCTTACATATTATTAAAAATTTAGAGCCGGGCGTGGTGGCGCATGCCTTTAATCCCAGCACTCGGGAGGCACAGGTAGGAGGATTGCCAAGAGTTCGAGGCCACCCTGAGATTACATAGCAAATTCCAGGTCAGCCTGAGCCAGAGTGAGACCCTACCTCGAAAAACCAAAAAAAAAAAAAAAAAAAAATTAGAAAAAATACACTTGAAACTTAAAAAAAATATATCGTTACAACATGTCCATAATGCTGGGTATACTTGGCAGTATCAAAGGCAATATGAGAATATCAACTGGGTAGTCACATGGATAAATTCCAGAGAGGCTTTCACTGATTTGACTGCTCACCTGTATTCTTTAGTGCATGGTCTGTGTGATACTTAGGCTATGAGTCGTGCAGTACAGTAGATGTTTATGAATTTCTCCGGATAAGATCATTTTATGGACAAATCCAAGTTACTTTTTATTAATTAAGTGTTTAATGCATATTAATATCTGACCTGAAAATTTTCATTCACCTTGTTGAACATCAGAAGAGATTGTTGTTTACCATGTAAAGAAACTTTGGGTAAGCAGTCTTTCATACATAAAATGATATCACATAACTTTCTCTTTAGTACTTAATTGATTAATAGTTACTTTATAGTTATAGTTCTATAGACTTATAGTTACCTCTGTAAGACATTGTAATCATTTTTTGCAGAGCTTATATATGTTTGTGAATGGTTGTTTTTGACTAAAATTGCTCTGTTTGCCTTCCTCTATGTATTGAGATGATTGTTATTTTTTTCCTTCAGTCCATTTATATAGTATATTACATTTATTTATTTCATAAGTTAAACATCCCTGCATCTCTGGGATAAAGCCTACTTAGTTAGACTGAATGACCTTCATATATATATATATATATATATATATATACATATATATATATATATATATATATATATATATATATGTATTCTGTTTCCAAATACATTATTCAGAATTTTTACATCTATGTTCATGAGGGAGATTTGTCTGTAATTTTCCTTTTTTGTTTTGTCTTCATTTGTTTTGGTATCAGTGTGATGTCGGCTTCATAGAAGGAGTTTGGCAGTATTCCTTCCTTTTTGATTTTGTGGAAAAGTTCGACAAGCATTGGTACTAATTATTTTGTGATGGTCTGGTAAAATTCAACAGTGAATCCATATGGGCCTGAACTTTTATAGTTGGTAGATGTTGCAGTCAGGTTCACATTGCTGGTAGAAATCACCTAACCAAGAGCTGCTTGTGGGAAAAAGAGGTTTATTTTGGTTTATAGGCACAAGGGGAAGCTCCTTGATGGCAAAGAAAACTATGGCATGAGCAGAGAATGAATATCAGCCCCTGGCCCACAGAAGGTGGGCAACAGGAACAGGAGAGTATACCAAACATTGGCAAGGGGAAACTAGCTATAACACCCAATAATCCACTCCCTCCAGGAGACATTAATTCTAAATCTTCATCAGCTAGGAACCTAGCATTCAGAACACCTACGTTTATGGGGGACAACTGAATCAAACCACCATATTCCACCCCTGCCCCCATAAACTGATATCCATACATGTTGTAAAATACAATGCATTCAGTCCAACTTTGAAAGTCCCCACAGTTTTTTTCAATTCCAATGATGTTCAAATATCTCCATAGTCCAAGATCTTTTTTTTTTAAAATTTTATTTATTTATTTATTTGAGAGTGACAGACAGAGAGAGAGAGGCAGAGAGAAAGAGAGAGAGAATGGGCACGCCAGGGCCTCCAACCACTCAAACAAACTCCAGACGCGTGCACCCCCTTGTGCATCTGGCTAACGTGGGTCCTGGGGAAGCGAGCCTTGAACCGGGGTCCTTAGGCTTCTCAGGCAAGCACTTAACCGCTAAGCCATCTCTCCAGCCCCATAGTCCAAGATCTTTTAACTGAGCCATAATACCAAAAAAATCTCCAAAACACCCATAATGGCACAGAATAAGCATTCACACTGCAGAAGATGGCATTGGGCATATTAAAGAAATATTCAGCCAATATAAGATTTAAAACAACCAGGGCAAACATCAAACTCTGTAGCTTCAAATTCAACAACTCTAGCCAGTGACAAATCTCCAAGTCTAATAATTCTAACCAGCAGCAAGTCTCTGGAGTTCTAATTCTGCCCCTCCAGCTAGGCTACTCAGAGTCCTAGAAAACGTCATCAGGGCCGGTGGCTTTCTTTAGAAGCCATCTCATAGTCCTGGCATCTCCACTGGGTCTCCACTGAAATCCACAGTTCACCCTCATGGCTCCATCTGGTCTCCATGCAGGCAACCCTGCTTCACACTGCCCATGGCCATTTCCAAAACACAAGACCATGTTGCAAATTCAATGACCCTCTGTTTCTTGCATTTCTTATAGTCCACAATACCATGTAGCATGCCAATTTGTTCATCCAGGGGACAGGGGTGGGAGGAGGGACAAAGCAAACTTTGAAGAACAGGACACTCCTTGAGCACTCAGGCTCCTTAAAGGAGTCTACGTTCTTCCTGTTGCCCCATTGCAGGTCAGCTGGCCTAATCTCAAAGTTTGTAATCTCTCAGTTGCAGCAGAACAGGCAGCAGTTCACCCAAAGATTTTTCTTCCTGTGCCATATCCTTCTGCTCACACCAGATCATTTCTATGCAAAGCAACCCTGCACAACTCCTCTGAACAGGAGCATAACAGCAAGCTTCTCACACAAACTGCTAGCCCAGTCTGAGCAAAATTCTTTCTCACCCTCATAAGCCAAATATCATAGTCCATAGTTCTTACTGCATTCAGGTCTTTCAATTATGAACAGAATAGTCCATTAAGCTGTACTAATAACACTGCAAGGAATCTCAGGCCAAGGTTTCAAATCCTTCCAAATCCTCTCAAAAATCAGCTCCAAAAGGCCAAAGTCACAGTCAGCTGTCTAGCAACAATCCCACGCCTTGGTAACACTTTACTGTTGCAGTCAGGTGTGCATTGCTGGTAGAAATTATCCAACCAAGAGCAGCTTGTGGGGAAAAAAGAGGTTTATTTTGGCTTACAAGCTCAAGGGGGAAGCTCCATGATGACAGGGGAAAATGATGGCATGAGCAGAGGGTGGACATCACCCCCTGGTCCACATAAGATGGGCAATAGGAACAGGAGATTGTGTCAATCACTGGCAAGAGGAAACTGGCTATAACACCTATAAGCCCTCCCCCAATAATACACTCACTCCAGGAGATATTAATTCCAAAATCTCCCAACCTAGCATTCAGAAAACCTAAGTTTATGGGGAAGCACCTGCATCAAACAACCACAGTTTTTTTTTTAATTAATTTTGTATGGACAACTTCCTTAATTATAGAGACTAAACCATGGTAATTCCATCCTCCTCCTATTTTTCCCTTCACTACTCCACTCTCCTTCATATCTCTCCTCAGTCTCTCTTTTATTTTAATGTCATCATCTTTTCCTCCTGTTATGATGGCTTTATGTAGGTAGCGTCAAAGTCATGGATATCTAGTCCATTTTGTGTCTGGAATAGTGCATTGTAAAGAGCCCTATCCTTCTTTTTGCTGTTACATTCTTCCCACCACCTCTTCCTCAATGGACCCTAAACCTTGGAATGTATTATAGAGATGTTTCAGTGCTAAGCACTCCTCTTTGCATGACTACTACACCACCATCTTACCCAGAAGTCTCGCAACTCTGTTTTTTTCATCTTCATCCCTTTCCACAATGAAGAGCATAATTTCATATTTTCTAATTTTAGCACTATACAATACATAGATTTTCTTGGCCATTATTTAAGCTATCTTGAGCTGTGATTGCCTCAGAGGAACCATAGTAGACTTTCCCACAATTGACCAATAAATTTTAAACGGAAGAAACCATTAACATAGCATGTAGAGCTCTATAACTAGACCCTGGCAATTGGTTTGTGTCTGCCTTGATCTTAGCTAAAATAATACAGATGCCCATTAGCTGGGATAGAGTTATTTTTGTCCTGAACAACATAACATCTTTATGCAACTTCAGACACCAATTGCAGGGTACTATTTTCTCTTTATGCCATTGAGTCTAAATCAAGATGATAGCAGAGGAGCATAACAAATAATAAAATCTCCTTCAGTAACACTTTTTTCTTTCATTAAATGGAATTGGAATAATTAATGTTGCAGAAACCTTTAGTTCTAATGTTCAAAGAGTCAATATCCTATCCCAAGTGTTGTAAACTTTGCCAGATTAATTGAATATCTAGTTATAGAATCCATGTATGTAGTGAACTTTACCTCATTTTTCAGTTTGATACATAAGACTATATAATTTTACTCAAATAAAATTATGGAGTGTGTTGGACTGTAGAGATAGCTTAGTAGTTAAGGTGTTTGCTTGCAAAGCCAAAGGACTAAGTTTTGATTCCCCAGGATCCATGCAAACCAGTTGCCCAAGGTGGCACATGTGTCTGGAGTTCATTTACAGCAGCTGAAGCCCCTGACACTTCCATTCTCTCTCTCTCTCTCTCTCTCTCTCTCTCTCTCTCTCTCTCTCTCTCTCTCTCTCTCACACACACACACACACACACACACACTATCTGCTTCTTTCTATTTCTCAAATAAATAAAACAAAATTAAATTAAAATTAAAATTATGAAGTGTAAATACTCAATTCTATATCTCAATCTGAAATGTGCTAATGTTTTTGTAAGTACATAATCAGGATACCTGATGTTGTAGTTAAAAATATCAATATTTCGGCTTGTTTTTACTAAAGAGTATAAGTGGTTAAATGGAAAACAATTAAATCACTTATTTTAATATGAACAAACATCTACCATTAACCTTATATAGACTAAGAACCATGGGTCCTGAGTTTTAGTTGTAACTGATACTTCTATGATTTAGTACCAACAGAAAATCAATAAAATGGATATTAATAAACATGACAGGAAAAGCCAGAATCTTTTACTGTAATATATCTAGAACTACCAGTCTTGGAGATTTTTTGATTCTTTTATTTCTCCCTTTGCTTCAGAGGAAGCTCACTCCTAGATGGAGAGCTGACACAAAGACCAGAAGGGCACAGAAATAGTTAACAGGAAATGAATGAAAATCCACATCTGTGCTCCCCACTTGTGTGTTTTGTCCAGCTTCATTATTCAGTGATTGCTATTCTCAGAAATGAAATGGCATGGCATTTACACACAAAACCTCAACACATGGTTTAACTCTATTGTGATCTTTTCTCCTCTTTCTTGCTTCTCTTATCTGCCTTTTCTTTTTCTTATCTTAGAAGTCTCACTCTCCTTATCAGAGGACATATGCACTGTTATTGACATGTAATTTACATATACTGAAAGCCTGGGGTTACTTGGTATAAACCCAGCTTTTCAATCTTAGAGATGAAAACCAGCAATGAAGATAAGGCTTTAGTTCTTAGCTTGCACTATTAAGATTTGCATCTGATTACTACTTCAATTATCTTATTACATTTGTATATTTACAGGTATAGATTAAATGCTTTGGTAAAGTATCCACATCACATTCCAAAGTCTGTTTTGAAACATGAAATAAGAATCTGTTCCTTCTCCCTAGAATAAAAAGTCTAAGAAGATATTACTTTAGAACTTTTCTTTTCCTATTGGTCAAATAGTAAGAAAATGTCATATCCTTATCAAAACTGTTACTTTTTAATAGAATATTATTCTTAACTAAATCAGAAGACTGTTACTGGTTTTACTTATTAAAGAGGTCAGCATTGTGTATCACACAAATGTTATCATCTTGATAAAGTCTGTACATAAGAAACATGATTAACTTGTATTTGCACAGCATATTCTGAAAACCTATAATTTTTGCTGCTTTGATTGTGAAGTTTAAATCATCATTTTAAAGGAAGGAGTTGTCCTGTTCCTTGGTTGTGAGTCTAATACCTAAGATGCAGAAAGATGAAGCCTAACACTCGTTAACATTTGGCTGCAGGGCTAGTTTTGTGGGCTTGTAACCTAGAGGAGGATATGGGTGGTTGCCTGGCTTATGCTCTATTGCTAGTTTGGAATTATTTTGACAAAAAGAGTGACTTTTTGAACAAAGTCTTACTTTTGCATTTACAACAGAATAAATAAATTATGTAACTTATACTGTTGGCAATGAATTATATATTAAAACATCTACTGAATGTCTGTATAAGAAAGAAGGCAATTCTATATTTACTAGTTATAATAGTTACCTCTTCCCCCTTCCATATTTACCAGACTAAAGCTTCAAGTATACTGAAGAAAGAGCACAAAAACATATGTATAGAACCAAAGTACATAGAAAAAAAAGTCCAAAGAGGTGTCTGATATTGCTTTCTTTCTTTTCTTTTCTTTTTTTTTTTTTTTGGCAGATATAATTCAAATTCCTATACCTATAATAACAGTTACTTTCTCTTGGCTTGTACAGAATAGCTCACCAGAAATACCTTAGGCAATGGAAAAGTTTATTTCAGCTTACTATCTGAAAGGGTAGAGTCCATCATGACAGGGAAAGCACCATAGGAATAGGAAACGAGTATTTCATTGTCTCATTCAGTCCACAGTAAGGAAGAAGATCAGAAAAATGAATACTAGCATGCAACAAACTTGTAGTGCTCAGCAACCTTTCCTTTTTATCCTGCTAAGCACTCCCAACCCATAGAATGGCACCATCTCATTATTGATGTGGGAATTTGGAGTTCTTAGGGCTCTTCAATAATTTGTGAACCAAAAGTTTTGGGTTATGTCCTACCTTTAATAAGAAATAAATAAAAATGGACTCATAATGGACAAATTATGAATTATTAACGTAAGGGATAAATAACAAATTGTGGGGTTTAGGAAACACACTTATGTGGAAACACTACATCGTTTATAAGGTTCAGTTAAGACATATTGAAGTTTTGAGGGAAATAATGGAATAGAGCAGAAAACATATGGACTTAACAGAAACTGAGGCTTTTAAGTAGAAATTATGGTAGAACTTAAACCATGTGGACTTAGGAAAAACTGAGGCCTAACCATGCCACACCTCTCAGGGAAGAAGAGGCAACAGGTTTACGGTTCACTGGGTTTTCTGGGGGTGAGCAGACTCTATAGTCCTCTACTGGGAAGGTACATGGGAGCAAAGTAGGGAATCCACTGACTTTCATGCTCTCTGGTAGCCCACCAGTCCCCCAGTCCCATCAACCAGCCATCCTAGCCATAGACCCAGCTGCAGGTTCCTCCTGCAATCACGGCAGGCAAGTGGACCCAGATCAGCAGGCTAGCATAGCTCCATGTGCACCTCCAAGCTTGTGAATGCCATCCCACTCACCACCACACATCACACCCATTCTTGGTCCCATGCCAACAAAACTAGCATGCCCCTTCATACTACCTCCATGTAGGAACACCTTTCCACTTGCCTCTGTGTCCAAACCCAGTGTGCTGACCAAGGCCAGCAGCCTAGCATTGTCCCAGGGGACCTCCAGGTGTGAACACCAGCCCACTTAAGCCACCCCTCACCTACATATGCAGACCCAGGCCATCAGGCTAACAATCTCCCTACCACAACCAGGGACGCCCACATAACACTACCCCTCTGTGCATGGACCTAGGCCAGCAGGCTAGGGTTCCCCACTTCCTAGGCTCTCCTATCATAGGGGACTCCACATCCCCCCATGTCAACTGGTCTACAGCAATCCCATATCACTGTCCTGTGCTGTCACAGGACCTGGTAGCCCCATTAACACTACCCCCTCCACTAAAGGGACCCACTGTCCCATCCCTTCACCCTTCAGCATCTCAGAAGCACTGTGAATTCTCACCCCACTGTAGCCCAACCATACTACCAGTCTGCTTTGTCCCATTACCCCCCTACCCCCATCCCTTTGAGTCACATGACCACATAGTCCCATACCCAAAATCATGGAAAAACAAGCCCCATCATTAAGCCATTGGGCTCTTACCAGAGCCTCATGGGATCATTCCCTCTGAGAAGGCAGGCCTCATTGCCATCAGAAGCCTAGTGGAAGCAAACATAAAATGGAATAATTACTGAAGACATTTCAAGGGTACTCTATAGCTTCCTCCTAAATTAACTAAGACTCCTACACTGTGATGGGCAGACCACAGCACAAAATGAATAATATGAAAAATCAAATGCAAGTAAGTCCAACAAGATTGTGCAGTCCCACAGTGGATATTTCCAATAAAAACATAGAAGAGACAATTGGACCAGAACAACAAATGAAGATACAAGCTATGCAACCTTGACCAAGCAAAGAGTAGTACTTGCAAAAATCAACAAAGAGCCTATAATCATATGAATGCTGTCCTCACTAGATTAGACCTAATAGAAAACAACCAGGAAGGGTTGCAAAGATAGTTAAATGATCTGAAAGAGAGAGAGAGAAAAAATAAAAGTGTCGCGCCCACCTCGCCAGCAAGGAAGACACCACAATCAGGATTCTTCTGTACACACTTTATTGGGGACTGCCAAGCTGCTAGATGCAAAGACCTCGAACCAGGAAAGGCCACGGGTTATATAGGGTTCTTGACTGCATGTCCACTAATGATTGGTTACCAAAGGATATGTGACCGCCAGTGATTGGTTACTCCCTGGATACCTCATTAGCATCTGCCTACACCAGGTTGCTTGCGTAAGTGAACATGCGCACTGTGCTTATTTACTTCAACTGTGACCAAGAAGAAACCAGAAACCGGAGCCATCTTGTAATGGCGTCTGCACGGCTCCTTACATCTCCCCCTTTTTTATTATCTAGACACCAAGAGACCAAATCACCAATCTAGCCTTTCCCACTTCTGGCAACAGGCGATCAAGGTTATAAGGCCTTGGAAAACTCACAACTCACCTTATCCCGTGCAATGAGTTATTCCTCAGGGATGTGCAAAAGCTGAGTGTGAAAATAAAACTAGAAGTCTTATGTCTAACCTGGTGCAATGAGAACAAGCTCTCAGGGTGCAAAGGCCACAAGACAGCTTAACAGAGGAGAGAAATGTACAGGTCAAGCAATTGTAAAATTACGCACAGGCACATCAGGCAATTACCAAAGAGGCCCAGGGTAAACACCAATCCTCAGCCTCAGCTCATTATTGTTTCAGAGTTATCAACCAAGCATTAGGTGAATGTCCTGTTTCCAGTGCAGCAAATGCTTGCACTAGCATGGCATTGTCTCTGAGTCTTTGACTTTGCATCTTACAGAAACACCAAAGACATCTGACTGTAGCAGCGATCATCAACAGCATCATGGAACCCATTCCAGCCCATTCCTTCAAATAGAGGGTAGCTTTCTCTATCCAGTCCGATAATCCCGTAGCCAAAGACAAGTCCACTCATGTCAAATTCACATGGGTAATAGCAAGTCGAAGTTCTCGTACAGATTGATCAAATTCAGTAGTCCAGTTAGTAAGCAAATAACGTGATAGTTGGCGTGACAGATTTGTAGCATAAGTGAAATTATGATATTGAACAGAGGTTATACACAATCCAGACATTTTCCATTCACATCCCAATTGTGCCAATTGCCATAAAGTATCAACTTGTTCTTGCACTAAATCAATTCTTTGATTAACAATCATTAACCCTCCTCTTAATTGCGCATTAATAGAAGTCATGCATTACAGGTAGAGGTTTTGGGAATACTGAGAGTATTCCCCAACGGGGTTCTGTCCATATCCCCGGCAGGTTGAACAGGGTTAATATCATCAGCACAGTAATCACGATCTTCATCCTTTTCAGGACTCTCTTTGACCACTCGCGTCAGTCTGGCAGGAACCCAAATGGGATTATCTTGATCCTGTGGAAAAACACAAACAGCTCCCCTGGATCTTATTAAAACTGGATCCGGGCCCTTCCATTGATTAGATATAACATCTTTCCATTTTATTTTTTCTGAAACTGGTGATGGTGGCAGACAATGCCTGTCTGCTGCTGACCTACCCATCACGTCCAAATTTAAAAAATTAAGTGTAAAAAGAACTGGGGAAATAGTTCCTTTAGGTCCCAATGTTGTGGGGCCTATTCCCCCCTTTTGTTTAGATAAATATGTCTTGAGTGTACCGTGAGCACGTTCCACAATTCCTTGTGCTTGTGGGTTATAAGGTAGTCCTGTCTTGTATTCTACACCTAAGCGTTGACAAAATTGCTGAAAAGTCTTTGAAGTATAGGCCGGACCATTGTCTGTTTTAAGACTGTAGGGTTTTCCCCAAGCAGCCCAGGCCTCCAAGCAATGAGTGATGACATGGGACACCTTTTCCCCAGCAAGGGCTGTGGCATGTATAATACCAGAGTAAGTATCCACAGAGACATGAACATATTTCATTTTTCCAAAACAGGAATATGAGTTACATCCATTTGCTACAAATGTAAGGGGTGCAAGCCTCGAGGATTAATGCCCAGACAAGGAGTATGTCTGAACTCTGCACAATTAGGACATTGGAGTACAATATTTCTAGCTTCAGCTCTAGTTAGCTGAAATTTATATCTTAAGGTTTGAGCAGGTACATGATACAGTTTATGAAAATCTACAGCAGCTTCGTGCCTGTTTGCAACCCAAAAAAGGTGTTTTGTGGCGACATCAGCCAAATCATTAGCTCTAGCCATAGGGCCAGGCAACAGAGTGTGAGCTCGAATATGTTGTATAAAAAAGGGATGATACCTATTTCTGATAGAATTTTGAATATCATGAAAGATATGTGCTACTTTACTTTTAGCATTAATAGGACCAGCAACTTCTAATTGTTTAACAGCATTTACAACATAATGGGAGTCTGAGATAATATTAATAGGTCTTGAAAATTGTCGCAACACCAAAGCAACTACTGCACATTCCACCAATTGTGGGGAAGTTAAATTAAATTGTAATTGTACTGGCACTTGGTCAATAACATAGCTCCCCAGACCTGTCTTTGATCCATCAGTATAAATGTCTATAGCTCCTAAAAGAGGTTGAGAACTAGTAATCCTAGGGAAAATTATTTCTTGAGTGAGAGCAAACTGTAATAGTGGATGTTTAGGATAATGGTTATCTATTTCTCCAGAAAAGGTGCATCTTAAAATGGCCCACATATCAATAGTGGCACAGAGAGTTTGAACTGGAAATGTAGTATAGGGAACAATGATTGTTTCAGGAAATTTGGCAAAATGTGTGATGGCTAGTTGAAGTCCTTTTAAAGCAAGCTCTGCAACTAACGTAGGATAATGTCCAATAACTTTTCCTGGAGAGGAATGAGAATGGACCCATAACATAGGTCCATCCTTCCACAAAACAGCAGTGGGTAACAAGGATGATTGTATTATACACAGCGAAAAAGGTTGATCTTCCGTTATTCTAATTAACTGAGAACTTTGTATAGCCTTTTCTATTTTTTCTAATACCTTAATAGCTTCAGGGTTAAGATTACGAGGAGAAGTAATATGAGCTTCTCCTTCTAAAATTTGAAACAAAGGTTTTAACTCAGATGTGGAAATCCTCAAAAAAGGTCTAAGCCAATTAATGTCTCCTAATAATTTTTGAAGATCATTTAAAGTTTTTAAATGATCTCTACGGATTGTGACCTTTTGAGGGGTAATTTTATCAGGATATATTTTTGTACCTAAGAAACTACCTATTACTCCTTCTTGTACCTTTTCAGGAGCAATTATTAAACCTTTTAATTTTAAAGATTCATTTAATCTCGAATAAGCTACTTTTAGGTCCTCTCCAGATTGCCCACATAATAAAATATCATCCATGTAATGGCAAATTTTTATTTTTGGAAATTGTTGTCTTATTGGCTTAACGGCATGAGAAACAAACAATTGACACATAGTTGGGCTATTGGTCATGCCTTGTGGCAGGACCTTCCACTGATATCTAGCATCAGGTTCCTCATGATTGACAGATGGTAAAGTAAAGGCAAATCTTTGTCTATCACTCTGATGCAAAGGGATGGAGAAAAAACAGTCTTTAATATCCACTATAAGTTCCCAATGTTTTTGCAGAACTGACAATAAGGGCAGACCTTTTTGTATAGGTCCCATACGTCCTAACTGACTCTGCAAGGTCCTTTAACTGTTTATGCCCTATGGGCTCATGATATCGGCCCTGAGCTGGATCGTCAAACACTGGAAATATTTGTTGAATTTTTCTTATTTCTTGTGGCTTACAGAAAGAAGTTCCCTCCATGTATCTCGGCACTTCCCTATTTGTTAAGGGTGGGGCAGAAGGCACAACAGGTGGGTCAGGGCGATATCTCTCAGCCTGATACTTGGCAGCTTCCTCCTCTAACACAGCCTCATCATACAAGTCCAACTCCCCTTCGCTGTCTGAGGATTTAAAAGATCTTACAGAAGCAGTCTCAGAACTTGATGAGCTTGCCACATGTAAATGTTTGAATTCACTTGATAAAGGATATAAATTATTACCTTCTAAATCTTTAAGCTTAGTTTCCTTTTTACCACTAACCTTCATTACATTTTGTTCTTTCCTTTTATTCTGTTTTCCTTTTTGTTCCCTTTTTTCTGTTTCTGACATACTGTCCTGATGTTCCGCTAAAGTCCTCTGGCCCTCTTTCACTTTAATGAGGACACGGGGCAAGAAGAAAATCACAACAATAGGATCAACCCCCCAGGGCAGCATACCTCTCAGAAAAAAGTCCGGATCCGTCTGTCCCGTGTGTCAGTTCTGAATCCTCCTAAAAACAGGGATCTTCGCTGGTGCAAGATGTCTTTGTTCCCGGGTTTCGGCACCACTTGTCGCACCCACCTCACCAGCAAGGAAGACACCACAATCAGGATTCTTCTGTACACACTTTATTGGGGACTGCCGAGTTGCTAGATGTGAAGACTTCGAACCAGGAAAGGCCACGGGTTATATAGGGTTCTTGACTGCATGTCCACTAATGATTGGTTACCAAAGGATATGTGACCGCCAGTGATTGGTTACTCCCTGGATACCTCATTAGCATCTGCCCATACCAGGTCACTTGCGTAAGTGAACATGTGCACTGTGCTTATTTACTTCAACTGTGACCAAGAAGAAACCAGAAACCGGCGCCATCTTGTAATGGCGTCTGCACGGCTCCTTACATAAAAGACCTCAATAACTAGCTGGTAAACTAAATGAAGACATAAAGAAATGCAGGGATGAATTCCAAGAAGCACGAAGAAAATCAGAAAATGATGTGAAAAGGGAACTTGACAGAGTGATGGAAACTATACATTAAAAAGGTAAAAAGGCAGTAGAAAATACAAGTCAAATTAAACAAGCCCAAAACTCTGTAGAGGTTCTCAAGAATAGAGTCACCCATGTGAAGGATAAAATCTCAGAACTGAAAGAAAGACAAAACAGAAGAAACAGTACATGACTACAAAAGCTTCCACGTTCAAAATGTTCTGTGAACAGAATATGAGAGAACTGTGGGATACCTTTAAGCATCCCAATATTCAGATCATGGGAATAACAGAAGGGGAAGAAATTCAGACCAAAGGTGTGCAGAATTTATTCAACAAAATTATCGGAGAAACCTTTCCCACTCTCTCAAAATAAAGTCCCATCAATTTACAAGAAGCTAACAGAACTCCAAACAGACTGGACCAAAGGAGAAATTCTCCAAGACTTATTATCATTAGGACTCTAAACACTGATACCAAAGAGAAAGTCCTAAAAGAAGCTAGGTAGAAATGTTACATTACATGTAAAGGTAACTTCACCATAATTACTTCAGACTTCTCAATGGAAACACTGAAAGTCAAAGGGGCCTGAAATGGAACAGTGCCAAGGCTAAGAACCTATGGCCTCCAACCCAAACTACTCTACCCAGAACAAATATCCCTCATAACAGATGGTGAAAGAAAACTTTTCATGATAAAAGTCAGCTTTTCAACTATATGAACACAAAGCCAAACCTGAAGACAGTACTTCAGGGAATTCTCCACACAGAAGAATCAAGTAACCAACCTCAAGTACCTACAAGAAGTACATCGTGATAACAAAACTCAGAGAAGGCACAAAGAACTACAAAGTCCAAGAAAACACCAAACCACATAAACCACCACAATTTGGCAGGGATTAAATCAAACTTCACATTCATTACCTTAATTCATCCATCAAGAGACATAAACTAACTGCATGGATCAGAAAACTAGATCCCTCAATCTGTTGTCTTCAAGAACCGCATTTCACTGTTAAATACAGACATCTCTGGGTGAAAGTGTGGAAAACTATATTCCAAGCAAATGGAAATAAGAACAAGCAGGCATAGCTATACTAATATTGGATGAAATAGATATCAAATCCAAAGTGATCAAAAAAGACAAAGGCCACTTCTCACTTATCAAGAGAATGAGCCAACAAGAGGATATCACAATTGTCAACCTACGTACACCAAATGCAGGTTCACCACAATTCATAAAACAAAACCAACTTGACAGCAAAACAGAAATAACCACCAATGCCATCATAGTTGGGGACTTCAGTACTCCACTATAAGCAATAGGTAGAAAACACAAACAGAAAATTAATAAGGAAGCGAGAAAGCCAAACAAACCATAGATACACCTTAGACCTAGCTGATATCTACAGAACACTCCATGCAAAATGGGCAGACTACACTTTCTGATAAGCAACCCATGGAATCTTCCCTAAAATTCATCATATACTGGGTTGTAAAGCCTACCTCCATATATTATGGTAGATCAATACAATTTCTTACATGATATAAAATCACAATGCTGTATTGCTAGAAATTAACAACAAAAGATGTGCCAGGAATCCTATCAGCTCCTGGAAACTGAGAAACAGGCATTTAAACAATAAATAGGTACAAGACAAAAAGTAAAATTGCAATACTTCTAGAAATGAATGGCAATGATAACACAACATACAAAAACTTATGGGACAAAAGAAGTCAGTCCTTAGGGGAAAAAATCATAGCAATAAATGCCTTCATAACAAAGACAAAGAGATCCCAAACCAATAATATACCCTACCCATCCACCTGAAGGCACTAGAGAAACAAAAAGAATCCAACCCCAAAAGCTCCAGATTGAAAGAAATAATTAAGATAAGAGCAGAATTTAATTATTTGGAAACTAAGAAAACAATTATGAAAATTGATGAAACAAAAAGCTGGTTCTTTGAAAAAATAAACAAGATTGATAAATTCTTAGCCAATTTGATCAAACAAAAAAAGGAGATACTTCAAAATAACAAAATTAGAAATAAAAAAGTAGAAATCACAATAGACATAAATGAAATTGGGAGAATCATCAATATTTATTTCAAAAATGTCTACTCCAAAAAACTGAATAATGTAGAGGAAATGGATGAAGTCCTAGACATATACCACCTACCAAAGCTAAACTCAGTGCAGACTAATCTAAGCAAACCTATAACACCCTTCTATATTGAAAAGGTAATTTTAAAAAAACCTCCCAGGATGGGCTGGAGAGATGGCTTAGCGGTTAAGCACTTGCCTGTGAAGCCTAAGGATCCCAGTTCGAGGCTTGATTCCCCATATCCCAAGTTAGCCAGATGCACATGAGGGCGCAAGCATCTGGAGTTCCTTTGCAGTGGCTGGAGGCCCTGGCATGCCCATTCGCTCTCTTCTTTCCCTATCTGCCTCTTTCTCTCTGTGTCACTATCAAATAAATAAAAATAAACAACAAAAAATAAAAAATAAAAAAAAACCTCCTAGGAAAACCTCCCAACTCCTTCTGTGAAGCTACTTTCACCCAAATACCAAAACCAGCCAGAGATGCCACAAGAAAAGAAAAGTATAGGCCTATTTCCCTGATGAACTTAGATGCAAAGGTCCTGAACAAAATCTTTGCAAGCTGAATTCAACAACACATCAAAAGCAGTATCCACCTTGATTAAGTAAGCTTCATCCTAGGAATGCAGGGGTGGTTCAACATATGGAAATCTGTCAATGTAATACACCACATGAATAAGTTTAAACACAAAAATCACATGATCATTTCAATACATGCAGAAAAGGCCTTTGAGAAAATACAACATCACTTCATGATCAAAACATTGGAGAGAATAGGCAAGGATGCTGTTGCAGTCCGGTTTGCATTGCTGGTAGAAATCACCCAACCAAGAGCAGCTTCTGGGGAAAAGAGATTTATTTTG
Source organism: Jaculus jaculus (assembly GCF_020740685.1). Lineage (NCBI taxonomy): Eukaryota > Metazoa > Chordata > Mammalia > Rodentia > Dipodidae > Jaculus > Jaculus jaculus. Next base: position 71,225,084 of record NC_059102.1, read on the forward strand.
GCTTACAGGCTCGAGAGGAAGCTCCACGATGGCAGGGGAAAATGATGGCATGAGCAGAGGGTGGACATCACCCCCTGGATAACATAAGGTGGGACACAGCAACAGGAGGGTGTGCCAAACACTGGCATGGGGAAACTAGCTATAAAGCCCAAAAGCCCGCCCCCCCACAATACACTCCCTCCAGGAGACATTAATTCCCAAATATCTATCATCTGGGGAGCTAGCATTCACAACACCTAAGTTTATGGGGGACACCTGAATCAAACCACCACATTCTGCCCCTGGCCCCCATAAACTGATATCCATACATGATGTAAAATACAATGCATTCAGTCTGACTTTAAAAGTCCGCATAGTTTTTATCAATCCCAATGATGTTCATACATCCCCATAGTCCAAGATCTTTTAACTGAGCCATAATAACAAAAAATAACCTCAAAAAACCCATAATGACACAGAATAAATATTCACACTGCAAAAGATGGCATTGAGCATAGCAAAGAAACATTCAACCAATACAAGATTTAAAACAACCAGGGCAAATATCAACCTCTGTAGCTTCGAGTCCAGCAACTCTCACCAGTGACAAATCTTCAAATCTGATAATTCTAACCAGCAACAAGTTCCTGGCATTCCAATTCGGCCCCTCCAGCTAGGCTACTCACAGTCCTGGCAAACTTCATCGAGCCAGCAGCTCCTTGGCAGCCATCTTATGGTCCCGGCATCTCCACTGGGTCTCCACTACAATGCACGGTTCATCCTCATGGCCCCATGGGATCTCTATGCAGGCAACAGGCAAACCCATTTCACACTACCCATGGCCACTTCCAAAACACAAGACCGTGTTGCAAACTCAATGACCCTCTTTCCAGCATTTTATACTCCATGATACCAGGTAGGTGCCAATTTGTTAATCCAGGGAGGAATAAAGCAGACTTTGAAGAACAGGACACTCCTTGAGCACTCAGGCCCTTTCAAAAGAGTCTACATTCTTCTTGTTGCTCCAGTGCAGGTCAGCTAGCCCAGTCTCAAAGGTTGTAATCTATCAGTTGCAGCTGAATGGGCAACAGTTCACCCAAAGATTTTCCTTTCTGTGCCATATTCCTCTGCTCACACCAGTTCATTTCTACGCAAAGCAACCCTGCACAACTTCTCAGGACACGGGCATAAGAGCAAGCTTCTCACACGAACTGCTATCCCAGTCCAAGCACAGCTCTTTCTCACCCTCATAAGCCAAACCTCACAGTCCATAGTGCTTACTGCATTCAGTCTTGCAGCTCAGACCAAAATAGTCCACCAAGCTGTACTTACAGCACTGCAAGGCATCTCTTAGGCCATGTTGTCAACTCCTTCCACTTTCCTCTTGAAAATCAGCTCCAACAGGCCAAAGCCACACAGTCAGGTCTCCAGCAGCAACCCCACTCCTTGGTACCACTTTACTCTTGCAGTCAGGTTCACATTGCTGGTAGAAATCACCCAACCAAGAGTAGCTTCTGGGAAAAAGAGGTTTATTTTGGCTTACAGGCTCGAGGGGAAGCTTCACGATGGCAGGGGAAAACGATGACATGAGCAGAGGTGGACATCACCCCCTGGCCAACATAAGATGGACCACAGCAACAGAAGGGTGTGCCAAACACTGGCATGGGGAAACTAGCTATAAAGCCCATAAGCCCGCCCCCAACAATACACTCCCTCCAGGAGGCATTAATTCCCAAATATCCATCATCTGGGGAGCTAACATTCACAACACCTAAGTTTATGGGGGACACCTGAATCAAATCACCACAGATGCTTTATATACCAACATAATAAAGGCTATTTATAAAGCTCCAAAATCACAAATAATACTCAATGGGGAGAGAGTGAAGGAATTCCCATTGAGATCAGGAACAAGACAATTAGACCCCTGTAAGGATAGCAAACATTAAAAAAATCAAATGAAAACAAATTCTGGCAAGGATGTGGAAAGATAGGATAGGAACCCTCATTCACTGTTGGTGGGAATGTAAGTTGGTACAACCACTATGGAAAGCAATATGGAGGCTCCTAAAAAGGTTTCCTATAGAGTTACAAATAGACCTAGTTATTCCCTTACTGAACATTTATCTTAAAAGCTCCATGTCTCAGTTCAAAGCAATTTGCTCAGTCACGTTTACAGCTTTTCAAGTCACAATAGCTAATAGATGGAATCAACCCAGATGTCCATCATTTGATGAATGGATAACCAAGATGTGGTATATCTACATGATGGAATTCTGCCCAGCAGTAAGGCAAAATGACACCATGAAACTTGAACAAAAATGGCCGAACGTGGAACAGATCATTCTCAGTGAAATCACCCAATCACAGAAAGAAAATCATCACATGGTCTCCCACATTTGTGGCTCCCAACATGAATCTGCCCAAGATTCTGACATACCTAATAAGTATATGGAGGACCACGCAATAGGGTGGGAGGGATAGGAGGAGAGAGTATATGTGGGGGTAGGGGGATACAAAACTGGACCCAAATGGCAATGACACCATAAAATTCTACATACTAAAGGATAGACTAAATGGTCGAACATTCATCATGTCTGTAGAGAGAACAACTGAATCACAGGGCTCTGGAGAGGGTATGATGAAGACTAACTTTAATCTTCTTCTGTTTCCCTTTCTATATCTATCTATCTATCTATCTATCTATCTATCTATCTATCTATCTACCTACCTACCTACCTACCTCTATCTCTTTTCTATCTCTTTTATATTACCATTTTCTTCCTTGTTTTCCTTGGGGCTGGCCTGTAACTCCCAGTACCAACATGTGCTTAACATCCACAATGAGCTGCTGGTCCAAGAGAACCACAAAGTTTCCCAAAAGAAGTTCAGAGTACCTAATGATCCACCAAAGGTTGGTGGTAAGACCCTACTTCCATAGATATATGATGTTGGTATGGAACATGGATTGACCTGGCTGGAATGTGCAAGAGAGTCATTCCCCAGACAGTTAGCTCTACTAGTGCCAGGAGGTGCTACATGAGCAACTGGGATAAAATGACCAATATCTGTCCAAGCACCTCATGGTCTAAGCTACTTAGTGGCAAACAATCTGACATGAAGCTCACACAAGTATAATAGAGGTACACAGCCATGGTGGGTAACCAACAGCTCATGATTTGGCTAACTGATCAACTCAGTGGAATTGAACCCATAACTGAAACTGGGAAACACGTCAGAACCATATCCAAAAATGAGCCCACTGTCCATTATCAAGCTCCCACCAATCATGGGCTATAACAGCACCTATGCCAATTAAATTATCTCTAAAATAATAATGGTTATCCCATTTATCTGGTGCTGACATCACTCTCCATTGGAGAATTTGCTTCTCTTTTTAAGATGGACACAGATCCTAAGGAGAGAATTAGCCCATCACACCTCACCAAGGGTAATTCAGCAAGAGCAAGAGTGCATTTGGATGATGTGTTCTGTAGATATCTGCTAGGTACATTTTTTTTCTACACCTCATCTAATCCAGATGCTTCTCTGTTGACTTTTGGTAGGATGATTTATAAATTGATGAGAAAAGGGTATTGAAGTCACCCAGCACAACAGTGTATGGTGTTATCTGTGGCCTTAATTCTTACAGTTGTTTGTTTGATGGAATTGGAGCCCACATGTTAGGTGCATACATGTTTGAAATTGTCATGTCCTCCTGTTGGAGTGTTCCTTTAATCAATATAAAGTGATCTTTATTTTTCCTCACTCATGTTGGTTTGATGTCTACCCTGTCTGATATTGGGATAACAACACCTGCTTGTTTTCTAGGCCCAATTGCTTGGAATACCATTTTCCATCCTTTCACCCTAACATCATATTCATATTTTATGGAAAGGTGAGTTTCATGGAGGAAACAAATAGAAGGATCTTGTTTTTTAATCCAGTCTGCAAACCTGTGTTTAATCATTAGGGTATTGAGGTTGTTGATATTAACAGTTATTATTGAAAGGTGTATATTTATTCTTGCCATTCTTCTTGTTTTGTAGTTATTCCAGTTTTTCTTTACTCTCTTGGATTAACTATTACTTGAGTTTGGTTTATTTTTTCATGTTTCATTTTGTGTATGTGCTTCTTTCTCTTCAGCATGGAGGATCCTTTCACGTATTTTCTGAAGAGGGGGTTTAGTGTTCATTTATTCTTTCAGCATGTTTCTGTTGTTGAATGTCCTTACTTCTCCATAATTTTGGATGGATAGCTTTGTTTGACATATTAATCTTGCTTGACAGTTGTTATTTTTTAGAACTTGGAATTCATCATTCCAAGCCCTTCTGGCTTTTAAATTTTGTGTTGAATAATCTTCTTTCATTCTAATTGGCTTGCTTTTGTATGTGACTTGATTTTCTCTTTAACTGTTTGCAATGTATTTTCTTTTGTTTGTTTGTGTTTTTAGTTTAATTATAATATGATGGTGATATATTCTTTCCTAACTTTGTCTGTTTGGTATTCTAAAGGTTTCCTGTATTTGTCTTGGCATCACTTTCCCTATTTGGAAGAAATGTTTTTGATTTTGTTGAAAAAACATGCTATGCCTTTGGCGTGAAATTCTTTTTCTACTATGCCCTGAATTGTGTTTTATCTCTTCATAGTGTTTGAAATTTCTTGAAATTCCAATCCATGTCTTCATATTAGTTTGTCTTTCTCTCTGTATTAGATATGCCACCTGGTCTTCTATTTTAGATATTCTGTCTTCTCCTGATCCATTTTACTGATGAGACTTTCTATAGAGTTTTCTATTTGACTTTTTCTTATTTTAATTTCTAGTATTCCTTATTGGTATTCTTATATTATTTATATTTCCTTATTTATGTCTTGTATTCACCATCCTATTTCATTTAGTAGGTTTCCTGTGTTATTTTGGGATTCCTTTAGGAGTTTGTTTTATTATTTGACTCCTTTAGTTTCTTCTTTGATTTGTTTGACCATGTAGCACCTCTTTTGGCCAAAGAGTGGTAGGAGTTTTACAGTGGAGACAATCATGATCTGGTTCCCACATCTACTTATGCATTGCTTTCCACTGAGCAGATTTCTTAGCCAATCAGACAGCTATTGGTTACCCACCAGGGCTATGTTCCACCATTGTACACGTTATACACTTTGTCAGGCTTGTTGCTTTTGAGTGGCTGTAACCCCTGCTTGCCTACAATGTTGTTGGCCACTTTCCCCCAGAAATTTGGCAATAAATAATGTATAGGAAGTTCATGCATAGGTAAAATATTTGATACTTTGCCAAAAACATAAAGGCATAAAAGATGAAAGTTAAAGGTAATGAGTTGGACAAAGCTAATCTATCTTTTAAATAAATCACTGAAGTTACTATTCTTACCATATATATCTCTATTCAATAACTTATACACACACATTCTTACACTTACACATTTATTTAGAGAAAAAATATCGAGAGCCCTTGTAAGTTAGTGAAACAAATTGTGCTGCAAAATACAGTGAACTCCTGTTTCCTGCATTTGCTATCCATCCATAGTAACAAATAAGCACCAAATTTGTTAATCCTGGGGAAATATAGCTGATTTTGAAGAAAAAAAAATTCCCTTAGTATTCAGGCCCCCTGCTTTCAACAGAGTCAGCATTCTTCCTGCAGTCCTTGTGCAGAATAGTTGACCCAATCTTAACATTGTAATATCTCAAACAATTGCAGGTGAACCTTGGCTGCTGTCTTGTGCCCCAAATTTTTGTCTCTTTCTGTGCCATATTATTTTTGCTCATACTAGTCCATTTCTACACAATACAACCCTGAAAAAGTTCTGAGGACATGGGAAGAATATAATAGGCTTCTTATACAAACTTTCTCGGCCAGTTTCACCCCCTTCATAAAGCCAAACCTCAAAGTCCACAGTTCTTACTGCATTTAGTTCTCTCAAAGTCTGCCCATAAAGGTTCATGAATTTCTGCTTACAGTATTGAAATATGTCTATTAGGCTAAGGTTTCAAATCCTTCCATATTTCTCCTGCAAATCATGAACAAATCTTTTCCTATGAACCATATGCCAGCACAAGGGGGAAGGAGACCAACACAGAGAAAAGTCAACTCCTACCAAATCAGAGAGCCAGAGCCTCAGAGGCCCCCAACACCTCAGCACTGAAGCAGACCAAAAATGAACCCAACATATTCAGATTTTTAATAGCAATGACCCCACTCTTGGTACCACTTTTCTATTGTGGTTACCTTCTCAATACTGGTGAAAAGTACCTTATATAAAGCAACTGCTGTGAGAAAATTTCTTTATTTTGGCTTAAATTCTCAAGGGGAAGCTCCATAGTAGGGCAAATGCTGGATGTCACCTCCTGGGCAACATCAGTTGGGCAATAGCAATAGGAGAGCTAGTTGAATTTGAGCAAGGAGGAGGCAGTTATAATACCTGTGATGGAACCCCAAGAACATACTTCTTCCAACAAGGCATTCCCAAATTGCCATCAGCTGAGAACCAAGCATTCAAAACATACAAGTTTATTGGTGACACCTAATTCAAACCATCACAGTGAACTTCCTGCCATGCACTGTATTTTTTTTTTTTCAGTAGCAGTGAGGCTTTCATTGTTCCCAATGAAATTTAGTGGATCAACTGTGGAGCTAAAGGATAGTAATTTAGATTAAAATTGAGTCTTCAATTCTGATGGGTTGAATAGTCTTTGAACAGCAACAGAAATTTTGTGGTGCCTTGCATATTGTTATCCTAATGGAAAATGGAAAAGTAGCAATGTTCCCAAATAAGGTACATAAGCACTTTATCTTCTTTCCCAATTTATTTTCTATTTCACAGGGAAAATGTAATAGCTATTATTTGGAAAATTCAAACAGCATATCTCACAGTGTAATAACAATGGAGAAACTTTAGAACTGTGTCACCCATCATGTTGTAGAAGTGATTTGGTTACTGACTTGAGATGAAAACATTACTCTGTATTATATATATGACCTTATTGTAATCACAAGGATCCTCCACAATAGAAGAGAGTAAGAAGAAAAGGAGAATGGAGGTAATAAACTGATGCAATAGGAGACACTCAACCTGCATTTGGCTTTCTCTTTTAAAATAGAAGTGTGGGGCTGGAGAGATGGCTTAGCGGTTAAGTGCTTGCCTGTGAAGCCTAAGGACCCCGGTTTGAGGCTGGATTCCCCAGGTCCCACGTTAGCCAGATGCACAAGGGGGCGCACGCGTCTGGAGTTCGTTTGCAGTGGCTGGAAGCCCTGGCGCGCCCATTCTCTCTCTCTCCCTCTATCTGTCTTTCTCTCTGTGTCTGTCACTCTCAAATAAATAAATAAATAATGAACAAAAAATATTTTAAAATAGAAGTGTGGGTGGTACAAAGAAGTAAGGAGACAACATGTTTCCTAAAGCCTAGAGAGAGCTTATTCTGCTGACTTTAGTCTTTCAGAGATATTTGCATTTCCAGCTCCAGAAATTCATGCTACTTTAAACTCCCTATTGTTTGGAAATGTGTTCATTACATTATTAATAACAAACTAATATACATAAAACAAGGCAATTGGAATTCTTAGTATCTGCTTTACATGCCAGGTATCAGTTACATCACCTGTACTTGAAAGTGAATTATAAAATCACTGGTGCGGCTTGAGAGATGATTTAATGGTTAAAGTGCTTGCTGTAAAACCTAAGGACCCAGGTTTAACTCCCCAGAATACATGTAATCCAGATGCACATAGACATGCATGCATCTGGAATTCATTTGCAGTGGCTAGAGGACCTCATGTACTCATTCTTTCTCAGAAATAAGTAAATAAATAAATTCATAAATCTAAAATTATCTATGAAATGAGACAAAAGAACTCCAATATTAAGATGTTCAATTTAATATTAATTTTCAGAGATTAGGAGACACATGCAAGCTGATTTTAATTAACTTAAATTTAGAAAAATAGAAACTCTCAATAGAATGGAAATATTTTGAAATCTGATCTCAATTATTTTTACAGCTCAAAAGGCATATATTACCTATTTTTGTAAGCAATTTAAAAACTTACTTTTTTCTAACCATGCTTTGTCCATGTATGTATTTATTTATGTATGTATGTACACATATATTTGTGTATGTATGTATGTATGCATGTGCATCTATATGTATACACATATATACATATCTATGTGGTGTATGCATGTGTGTGTATATATTCAGGCATTTCATCCACCAAGAGGCCAGAGGAAGAAGTTGGGTGTTATTTTTTTTGTTTGTTTTTTTGAAGTCAGGTGTCACTCTGGCTTAGGATGACCTGGAACTCACTATGTAGTCTCAGGGTAGCCTCAAACTCATGATTATCCTCCTACCTCTGTTAGGATTAAAGGTATGTGCTACCATGCCCACCTCTTGAGTGTTATTTATTGTTATTCTGCCTTATTTCCCTGAAACTGTCTCTCACTGAACCTAATTCTTACCACTTTTTGGTTAGGCTGGTTGACTAGGGAGTCCCAAGGACTCCCTGTTTCCATCCCATTCAGCACTGAGAGGATAATAGTACATAGCCAGTTGTCTATAACAGGTTATACACGACTACCCCCACCCCATGAGTGCTCAAGATAGGACTCAGGTCTGTATGTTTACATGACAAGTTCTTTACTGCTGAGTAATTTTTCTAGTCTACAATTTCCAGTTTTTATATAACTCTAAATTGATTGATAAAAATTCTTTGACAGTAAACCATTAACTGCATAATTTTTGATAAATAGACTTAGTCTAGGAAATCCAATCTGTACCTGCTTCTTTTCCTTTGTTGATGTTTGAAGAATACTTGGAGATACTCTACACAAGTGAAAATTATAGCAAATACTCTTCTTTCTAACTCATTTATAATTGTCTTCATTTGTTTTTTTTTTCAGCCACTTTAGAAAAGGCAATAATGTTGAATTCAGAGAGTGAGTCATGGGATAATTTTTTTCTTACCTTATTTTCAAGGAGAGAGAGAAATGGAAACACACACACACACACACAGGGATAGAGAGAGGGGGGGAGAGGGAGAGGGAGGGAGAATTGGCATGCCACTGCAAATGCACTTCGGATGCATGCACCACTTTTTTCATCCGACTTTACATGGGTACTAGGGAATCAAACCCTGGAAGTCAGGCTTTGCAAGTAAGCACCATTACCACATATCCACTCATCCATCTCTTCAGCCCCTGAGGTATTTCTATATTCAGTATTGGTTCACTTCAGAATCCAGTGATCACCACTTTGCCACACTCTTCTGGTAACATTCCAAAGTGAGAAACCACATTTTGATTCTGAGTGGTTTCTAAGAAATGACTTATATCTCTCATTCTGCCTGTCATGATATTTAGTGAGAATTTTATATTATAAATATTGCCTGAACATTTTAGAAATTTAGTTCCTATGCAAGAATATGAGAAATTATGCCTACTTATATGACACTATCCATTTCATTAATAAATATAACAACACAGGATCAAACATTTCAGATTCTCTAATAAAAATTCAAACTCTTCAATAAAATCTCAACCAAAAAAATCTTCAATAAAAATACATGTGTGTGTATTTCCAGAAATAACATATCATAAAATATTAAATGATGGTGGATTAACTAGAAAATACATATTTCAAATCCTACAGAGAGTCACAGGTCATATTGTAAATATGTCTGTTTCATGATAGCCTTTTTAAAAAGTAGAGGATAAGGAGATGGCACAGTGATTAAGAACACTTGCTGTGCAAGTGTGAGAATTTGACTCCAGTCCTCAGCACCCGTGTGAAAAGCTGGACGTGACTGTACATACCTGCAACATCTGAAGTGAACATGGCCTGATTTCTGAGTAGCTTCTAGTGCTGAAAAACAGTGAGTTCAAATTCAGTGAGAGACCCTTTCTTGAGGAAATGAGGGAGAAGAGTGGTAGAAGATGACACCCTCCTCTGGCCTGCATTCATGTGTTAACATGACACACATATCTGTGCACACATATGCATACACCACTTACACACACAGACCACACATACTATGCACACTTACCAAAAAGTTTCAATTAACTGGTAAAAATTCTCACTAAAGAACCATTAATTACTATATTACAAAAACATACAATAAGAATATTAAGAATTAATGTGAGATATTTTGGTGGGAGAGAAGAATGTTTTACCAGCTGTCATGGTAGATATAATAAAAGTCAAGAACAAATGTTAAAAAGTGTATATGACATGAATAATAATATAGATTTGATGGCAACTTTCCAAAAGTATGAGTTATTGCTAGAAGAGTATGAGAGAACAAAGAAGTTTGTCTTTGTTTCTCTGTATTGTATATGTAGTTTCTAGTACGTACACTATGGTATATGTGTATGGTATTGTGTGATATGTGTTCCATGTGTGTGGTATGTGCATATGTGTGTGCTCATGTGCACAGAGTCCAGAGGAGAATACTGTCTGTCATAGTCTATCATTCTTCTGATTACTACATTGAAACAGTCTCTTGCTGAACTTGGAACTGCTGTTCAGTCATCATGGCCAACTGGAGAGCCACAGAATTCTCCTGTCTCCAATCCTCACAGACATGGTGTATGGGTGACCACATCTAGCTTCTTACATGGTGCTTGGAATTGAACTCTGGCCATCCTAGGCTGTCTCAGGCACTCATAGGCCCTCATGTATACATCACAAGTACTCTTATCCTCTGGACCATTTCCCCAGCCTGAGAATAAAGAGTATTGACATTCTTTATTCAATAGTTGAGGTTCACTGTTGATGAGTTGGACTTAGAGTTAGGGAAATAATTGTATTTGGGTACAGTTGTTTGGGGACATATCACTAAAATCAAGGCAAAAAATGGAAACCAGTGAAAGGTGCAAAGATGACCACAGCCGTGTAAGTCTACAGACTCTGAAGAAAGCAGGGTGCTCTACTACTCCATTCCTTATAGAAGCTAGCTGAGAACTTGCAGGTGAGAGTTCTCTCACTCCAGGTTCTTTGTTTTGAAGCTGTATCTCCCACATGTATTAACTTGGATGAAGGGAGAGTCTCAGTAGTGATATATAGCTTTAAAAAATGGAAAGGAGAACTGTGTATTTAATTCAGACTATGTGCCAAGCTTTTTGCCTTATTTTGTCATTTTGTCTCCTATTACTATAACAAAATATGAGATGGGGGAATCTATAAAGAATAGAAGATCTAGCTCATGGTTCTGAAGACTGTCAGCCCAGGTTCAAGCAGCTGCCTCCAGTGAGGACCTTGAGAAACCTCTGAACAGAGCAGAAAAGCAGGCCAAAAAAGTACATATGGAAGAGGCAAAGTACCAGACATAGCCTCACCTAATAGCAATCTGTTCTTTTGGTAGCTAATTCATCCCAATGTGTATATCATTAAGCCATGTATGAGTGCAGTGCCCCATGATTGTCATCTCTTCAAGGTCACATCATCACCTCCAGTGGGGTTGTACTGGGGAGTAATTTACCAAAACCTGCTAATTTCAGAGATCACATCCAAAACATAATACCTTATAATGGGCTTTTGCAATGCCCTATCTTCTTTAAATCGTACATTGATATTTAAGTAACTCTGTTTTCTATTTTATTAGTGAGGAAGAAGTCAGGGAAACAGAAATTCTGCTATGTAATATAAGAGAGAGAATTTAGTGTAGGCCATGGGTACAGGTACTAATTTACTCAAGGAAAAAAGTGAAGAGATTAAAATACTCAAAGAAGCACCTGCCATGTCTAAGAGTGGAGAAGTAAAGGGAAGAAAGTATTTAAATGCATCAGATGGTCAATGTTCTAAGGTACTAAGAAGTTTGGAATTAGATGTCTGAGTCACTGTCTGTAGTTGGCACCTGGGGAAGGACCACAAGACCAGCTCTGTAGTGCCAGAAGGAGCTAAAGAGTGGGTCTAGCTGTCGCTGCTGGATGAAAATGCCCTGCTAGAAAGATGCAATTTGAGAACTGCAAGCAAAAGGACAGAACAAGACTGCCCCCTTCTTCTGAATAAGTTAACCAGAAGCCAGCTGGCACCAAAGAAGTGGAATTGGCTGAGTTCCAGCAATGCTACACAAAGCAGAAAACAGAAGAGTGAATTAAGAACTGAGAGGCACCACATACTAATCAGAGAGAGTATATTACTCATAAAATGTGTGATTCCTAAAACCAACCCTAGGTCATATGATCAGTACGTGGCACATTCAGAATGGAAACTCTAGGCTGCCTCACACAGCCCACTCCTCCTGTGCTCCTTTCCCTTATACCACTTTGTCTTAGCTTTGGGGGTGGGTGTTTCAGTACATGCTATGATTAGAAGGCCCTTTGTGCTAACGCTAAGCCGCCATTTTGGTATACAGCATCAGCAAGCTATCTGTGATACTAGAGCCAATAGGGACTGGGAAGCCTTTTGAATTTTTTTTCCTTAATTTTTATATAATATAATTAATTTATTTGCAAGGAGATAATGATAGACGAGCAAGGAAGTGGGTGCACCGGGGCTTCATGCCACTACAAATGAACTGCAGAAGCATGTGCCACTTTGTGAATTTTACTGTATATGGGTACTAGGGACTCAAATCCAGACCAACATGCTTTGCAAACAAGTGTTTTAACCTCTGAGAAATTTCTCCAGCTTCCTTTTTGAAGTTTTGCTTGGGTAGAGATCTCTTTCTCATGAACTCTTGACTGAATCCTAGAGAATTGCTCACATCCTTGGGGATTCATCTCCTACATCTTAAGTAGGGCTTCATTGTATAACATTTCAAACTCTCATAAAATGTTCCTAAACACCATGTATATAAAGGTTTTGGAGAATGATATTTTACTTCCAGGGAAATGTTCTAGCCACATTCATCTATAGAAGAAGCATCAAAGGTTACTGTTTTTGTTCTGTTTACATGAATCTCCACACCCAGCTAAATGAACATGCATTTTGATAATAGTTCTAAAACATAATAGCTGACAAGTTTACCTAAATTGTCTTCTTCTGTATGAATCAACTTCAGACTATTTGAAACACTCTTATTGGTGAAATGTTAATGAGAGGCCTTGGCAGCTGAGAATCATTCTTAAAATTTCCTACTGCCAAGGATTCTTTTCTTTCTGAGTGCCACTCTCAAATAGAAAATGGAAAATTCATAGTATCCACAAAGCTAGATTTCTGACTTTATTCCCCTTGTAATGCTAACTTTAAGAGTAATAGCAAGTGGCTGAACAATTACTCATTTATAAATGTGAGAGCATAAAAGAAAATACAGTTAGGATTTTGAGTCATAAGGAAAACTTTCATAAGCAATAACATTAGTCAAAATTTGTTTGCCTTCACAGTTGGAGAAAATGTGTGTGGTAGAACATTTGAGACAAGTACATGTATTCAAGCCACATATATTACACATTTTCATAGAACAGCTATAAATCAAGTTGAATATTCACTGCTTTAATGTTTCTGGAACGTAAGTTCTCAGAAGTTACCCTAGTTCGTGCTGTAAAGACTTTTGTTACCATTTTTGTTGCTGTGAGAGTCAACACATTAATTTGTTCCATGGAATAATATTTATTTCAGGAAAATGCTAATTCTCATCATTTTCCCCTAAGCTTTTTAGTACTGAAAGTCTTTTGAAAGTTGTTTGCTTTTTTGAGTCTCACAGAGTCCTCTACTCATCAGTGGAAAACAGCTCCAGCAGCAAAAACAAAGTCAATTTGGAAGCACTGAGCTGGATGGAAGGTCTTACCATGCAGAAGCTGGGGTTCCTGCATTAGGGCCACCATCCTCTATGGAGACATCTTTCTACAAATGAGCTCCAGATGCATGTACCCCCTTGTGTATCTGGATAATGTGGGTCCTGAGTAATCAAACCTGGGGTCCTTTGCTTTGCAGGCAAATGCCTCAACTGCTGAGCCATCCCCCAGCCGGAGATACCTTTCTGTACAACACCTCTTTGATCTGACTGGTCCCATAACCCAGGGGCTATCCTTGACATTCCAAGAGCACTCTGAATCCATACAGTTTAACCAGCTAGGGAGTGCTGGTTAGAATTTTAAATGTACTTCAAGATTCCACCAGGGAGTTGAGAAGATGGCTGAGCACTTGTTTAAGTCACTTGTTTGCCAAGCCTGTCAGTCCAAGTTCAACTCTCAAGCCATCTACATAAACATGGACACAAAAAGTGTCACAAGCATCTGGCATTCTCTTTCAGTAACAAAAGACCCTGGCACATGTGGGTGCATGCAAATACATACATACACACAAGCATACACACACATAACTGAATAAGTAATATTAAATATTCCTGTAGGAAATAGATTGATTATAAACTGACAAAATTGGTCTTTGCTGAAACTGCTTTATTTCAAACTGTTCCTTTACTTTTTTATTCACTTATATTTTTTTATTTATTTATTTTGTATTTCAGCTTTAACTATACATAAGCCTCTTCTGCCTGTGAGAGCATTTTAAGCTAGTATAACTAATTTTGTAATACTATATTAATGGACTATAATTTCATATTATGGAGTCTCACTTCTAACTGTCTCCTAGGAAAAATTCATAATATATTGTCAGGCTATGGTTGTAGTTCATACAGTATTTGCCTGGCATGCACCATGCCCTGGATTTAATCACTAGTGACCTAGTAGTAAAAGACAAAAAAGCCCATCATTTGATTTTCAGCACAAAGTTCCCACAGCATTCACTTTAATTAGCTGAGGAGATGAGGAGATTGAAGAGCTTTTTATCTAGATGATGAAAATTTAAGAAACAATTGTTTGTAAAGGTGTAAAAAGAAGAAGAAAAAAATATTGAGCTGGCATTCTTCAGAAAACAATCATCTATCTTTAAACAGGACTTGTGAACTCAGTGTGTTAATTAGCAGTGTCTGAAATAAATTTTTGTTGATTTGCATATTTTTGTAGGTAGAATTTAATTTAGAAAAACAGAGAGTAACTAAATACCTACAAAGTAAACACTTTCATATGCATTTACATAAGGAAACTCACACACATACACACACATGTTGAACAACTCCTAGCTAGTTAATTATCACTAGGAAACAAGCAGTTTTTACTCAGTTACTAGAGGAGCTGACATAGTTCTGGCTTCTTTCAATGCTAGCATTTTCAATGTGCATATACAGGCCAAAGGAAAAAAAAAAGCTAAACAAATGTGCACACGTGCATGCTTGTGTGCATGTACACAGACACACACACACACACACACACTTCCACTTCTGAGGTCATGGTTACTTTTTGATCAGAGGTTTTGCAAAACAGCCAAAGCTATGAAAGGAACCCAGAGTCTGAGGAACATTTGTAGTTGCTGAAAATCTTCCAACCTTCCTCATGGGAATATTGTGCACTTTCCATCCTTCCATCCTATTGTAGGAAAGCACTGTGGTTTATGGATAAGCTCCTAAGCAATTAGAATTCCATAATTCAAATTAATAGCCTTATAAAACACTGCCGATTATGCACTTGATTTTTCTAACCTATAGCCAAAGTTCTATTCTGATAACACTTTTGAAATTACTTGGAATTCATCCTAGGTCTGCCAAAAATAATTTTTAAAAACTGTTAGACATTTAAAATAAAAGAAAGATTTCATATAAGGAGGCTTTAAAAATATCACAGTTAGATTTTCATATTTGTAGGACATGGAAACTCTTTGCTTTGACTAGTTTTTGCTTTATTGGGAAGTGGATGTAGATCTTAAGGTCATGTTTATCTCATGCTGACCTTTTCCAAGCAGAAACGGCGAATGGCAGAAAAAGCTGGGAACACAACTTCATTTTCTTATGTTTCTGTTAAGCTTCACCACATTGTATAGTGAAATGAATGAATAAATTAGGTTTCTGGTTTCACATGTTAGATTATATATTTTGTATATGTCCCTACTTTTAATTTCATGGGACAGTCCTTTGCATTATATGGGTCTCATTAAAAGACATGTTATTATAAAACCATATGCGTTAGGTTTAATTTTCAGTCAACTTAAAAAGAATATTTTTGGAGAGCAGTGTACTGCAGCACACACAAAAAATGATTAGTAGGAGTTCCCTTTAAAGAGAGGAGCCAAATGTGTGAGTTGTGCCTCAGGGGCAAATAAAACAATCAACTAGTTTGAAATGAGGTTGCAGGTCTCGCATAAATGACCAGACCGCTCTATTTTCAGACCTCCTGCCTTTTGTTAATGGCTATTTCTCTTTCTCTTCAGGCAACTGATGAAGAAGAGCCAAGAGCAGAAAGAGAAGGTGGGCTCTGGATCAACTAGGACAAGACCCCTGAAGGGATGTCCTTAAGGATTTTTTATTGTTTTTGTACCACTAGAAAAGTTAATCCAGCTAATGAGGTGAGAGATCCCATTTCAGTCCAAGTCTTTACCTAATCCAAAGGCCCTTAAACCTCACTGATTATCAGACCTAAGCGAGTGAGTTAGGAAAACACAGAATATTTCACCACCCCAGAAATTCTGAGAGTCTGGGAATGGGACAAAAGAATTTACTCTTCAAACAGACTTCCAATTATTATGGTTTGATATTGAAATATTAACAGGTTCATATTTTAAACATTCATTCCCCTGCTAGTGACATTATCTTGAGAGGTAGAGAATTTTTAGGAGGTAAAGATTAGCTGGAAGAAGTAGGGCTATGGGATGTTAAGGAGGAAAGTTTTGAAGTTTGTACCTGCTCCTAAATCCTACCTCCATCTATGCTTACTGGTCTCTACACCACATACTCTTTCCCTATGAACTGAGTTGCTCTGCCATACCTTTCCCTCTATAATGGAGAGAAACCCTCTGAGATCATAAGTCAAAATGAGTCTTTCCTCTCTTAAGCTTTTTCTGTTAGGTGACATGCTCATAGGACATAAATGTTGTATAATACCAAGTGGTCCTGATGCCATTGTACTGGGGCCACATTTTGATAATAGCTAATCTAGAATGTATTATGAAGGGAAAAATGACTTCAGACAGAATAAAGGCACACCAGAATAGAAAAAAATAAAGTACGGGTTTTCCTAATAAATTAGTGTGTAGTCCTCACCTCCTGAAGGTTGCAGTTATAAATGGTCAACTGATTATCCACAGCAGGAAGAGTGTTTGAACATAGTTAGATCTCCCCCCTTCCTCCTAATACTTTACCATCAAAAACATTCAGCACTGGAGCATAGGGATTTCTATTCTCATGTCATTACAAGTATGTGGGCTGTTAAACATGGCAGTTGGAAAGCCATAGGAAGATGTTAATTGTTTGGAATGGTATTAAGGTAATTGGCATTATTAATAGTTTTTTTTTTTCTCACATAGGCAGCAGAAATTAGCTTGGGGTCACTTAAGATGAAAGGGTTTCCTTTTGGGGGGTTATCATTAGAATACCTGCAGATACAAATAAAAGGATAGAAAACCAGGATTGTGAAGAAAAGGCATCTGAGCAGTCCAGACTGCTGGTTTCAGACACTAAAATTTTAGGTGAATGAGTTTAAGAATCATCAGTGTTTTCCCCCTTTGCATAATATGCAAAATCCAGAGGAAAAATTATGAAATTTTCTCAGATTTGTTGATATGATACTTTTACAGGAGAGAAAGGCAAGAATACTTCATAATTCCAGTGAACTCTAAATGTGTATGTGTATGTTTGGGGCAGGATTCTCCAGATTAGAGTTTTTTCATCAAAAGCAAAAATAAAATGGACTCCCAGGAAGGTTCACATGTCCCCATCTTCTGTGAATATTGTGATTGAAATGTAAAGTACCCATTATAAGGCTCATGTGTTTGAATAACTGGTGCCCAGCTGGTTGGGAGGCAAGTTGTGGAACCTATGGGGTGTGTGGCCTAGCTGAAGGAAGTGTGTTTCTAGAGCTGAACCTTATATGGCTGTAGGGCCAACTAGAGAGGATTTTTTTTCCCTTAGTTTCAGATATGCAGGTGCTCCAGTGGCACTGTAGCCCAAGCTGGCAGCCGAACTTGGCATTGTTGTTCACACACAGTTGGTTTTGCAGGTAGGCACCATGTAAGAGTGAGTGAGAGGGTAATGGAAGCTTTCAGCAAGGTTGCCAGTCTACAAGGTCAACATATATGTAGCAGTGTTGATTTCCTGCATGGAGCTTATGAGCTGGCTATGAGTGAATATGTGAACCTGAAGACCACATTGCAGTGAAGGGCCCAGGATAACAAACATGCCAAAGATATGGGATATTTGCTGAAGAAAGCTTCAGATACCCACTGGGGCTAGTCCAACAGAAAGTCCACAATTGCTTTTGGTGAAAGAGGTGGAAAGACAGGGCCACTAATATCTGTGGGAGCCCAGATGATGCTATCATGAGCCCTAGTTGCCAGGCATGGAGCTGCAACATAAGATGTTTGCCCTATTGGGTTTTGTCTTGCTTTGTTCTGGTCTTTCCTTACTATCCTCCCTTTTAAAATGATGATGTTTACTCAGTGCTACTGTATGATGAAAGCATGTAACTTTGTATTTTTTTTATTGGACTTCACAGTTAAGATACTTCCTTGAACCTCGTAAGAGACTTTGAGCTTTTGAAAAATGTCAAAACTTGACTGTGAGGACTTTTGAGTTTGTACTGGATGCATTTTGCATTATGAGATGGCCATGGTTCTACAGGGTCTTGAGAAAGATGTTATAGTATGGATGCAAATTGTCCCCATGGGCCATGTGATTGAATATATAATCCTAGATGATGGCATTGTTTTGAGATGGTAGAACTTTTGGGTAAAGGCTAACTGGAGTGAGCTGACCTTGAGGTTTATAGCCCAGCCCTACTCCCTTTCCCTTCTATGTTTGCTGGTCTGTAACGATGGGAAAAAGCAGATCCTCACTTTCCTGATGCCACAGCCAACAGCTCCTCCTGTCACCCTGTCTTCAACAATATATTAGCAAACTGTGAGCCAATATAAATCCTCCCTTGAGTTGCTCCTTGTCAAGTATTTGGTTCCAGAAATGAAAAAAGTAAATAATTTTGAGAACCTTCAACAGAGGAGGCAGCTAATTTTCAAACTCCACAACAATACCTATAAAAATAATAGTAAGAAACTCTTACATAAAATTATATTTTACTTTGAAACCCAGTACTGAATTTAAGCTTTATTTTTTAATGTTTTTATTAATTAGTTTTGTATTCAGCAAATACAGTCAGTTTGTGACCATTATTAGGCTCATCCGTGACCTACCCCCTCCCCATTGGCCCCTCCTTGTTGAGGTATTTGGGTCATGCATTGTGGAGTTAGCCCACAGTTATGGGTAAGATAAATGTCTCTGCATATCATGACCCAACATGTGGCTCTGACATTCTTTCCGCCCCCTCTTTAGCAAAATTTCCCTGAGCCATGGTGGGTTCATTTTTGGTCTGCTTCAGTGATGAGGTGTTGGGAGCCTCTGTGTCTCTGCATATCTGATTTGGTAGGAGTTGATTTTTCTCTGTGTTGATCTCATTATAAAGCCCTGTCAAATTATTTTCTCTACATCGACAGAAATTTATTTAGGCATATTCTCCGTTTGAGTCTTCTTTGAACATTAGGGCCAGTGGGCTTTGAATTCCCTAATATATCCAGTGAGTGTTTAAGGTAACAACAATTCTTCCTTAATTTAAAATTAAGAACCCTAATGCTTTGATTAGTTCTCATAGGATATGTGCCACATCACTCTGATCATTCATCTTGTTCCTTTAAATGCATCTCAAGTTACGTCTAGACAGGGCCTCACTGTCTTGTTCTAGTGCTAGTCCTCTAACTGAGTTCAAAGAGCTCAGGTACCACATGGTAGAAAGGTTTGAGGTGCTACAGGAGCACAGGCTGCCCAAACTCTTGAAAAATTTGAGCTTCCTGCAGAATGGCACTTTGCATATATTTTCTTTCTCCTTGTTGGTTTAATGTACATTACAGACCTTGTATTTTAGTTCTTTCTTTAGTCTCTGGCTGTTCAAGGACCTCAAAGCTCATTTCTATTTTACTAATTTTGACTTTCTATAATATTAAATTTCTCAAGCACACCTTATGTATTTGGAAGAATTTGCAATCATGGTTGTACTAACTCCTCTGTCCTCATTTTCATCATAGGCTTTTCTGTATAATTTCACTTCCTCCGCTTCTAGCCTGACATCAACCAACATAGCTACCTGTGAAAGGCTTTCTTGGTGTAATGTTAGAGAATGACTAACTTACTGCTTTGACACTTCAGCCCACCTGCTTTGTTATATTCTAGGCTTCTTCTCAAATGGCATTTTAAGAAGCACTGACTTATTGAATAATCTTTTAGTCATATACTAAACATTTTGTGTTTTATCATACTTAATATCAAAAAATAAAAAAAAACACAAGTATCTATTAGTAAGTCTATGACTGTATCAAAATACCTGAGATAATTAACTTAAAAAGAGAAAGGGTTAATTTAGCTTATGTTTGGAACATTTCAGTTTATGATTTTTGGTGAGGCAGCACATCATGGAAGGGGCAAATGGCAGAGGCAGCAGAATTTTTTGGGCATGTCCCCAGTGAACTAAACACCTCCCACTGCCATCCCTTTACTTGGGGCCTAGCATTAGTTTATGAACCTTTGGCTGACATTAAAGAGCAGAGTGATTGCAGTGGTTTCACCTGAGTTGTCTTCATATAAGTTAAGTACCTTTACTGACTGCACAGCCAAGTTAAGTACCTTAGCTGACTCATTTGTAATCATTGAACTATGATTTCCTTTAAAAGCAGTGGTAGACATTTAAGCTTTAGGAAAATTGGCAATATCCACAATGCTGGTCTTTTATTCATTAGTTTTTGATTTCTAACTTTCATTTAAGTTAACATTGATTGTTCTAAATGTCAACATCTCATTTGGAAACCACAGATCATGGGGAGGTGGGGGGACTGCCTTACAATGCTGGTTGGTAACTTATGTGGGTAGTTTAGGGGAAATCCTTGAAGAGCTCATGTGCCACAGATGGCTGGAAAATGCCAAGCTTCTCAAGCTTTTCTGTGAAGTCATCCTAACTAAGAGGGAAATATACCCTGGGTGTTCTGGGTGACTCATGAAAAATAACAGCCCTCGTGTTTTATCTTAATGATCCTTTCAAATTGTGCATTAATGATGCATTTGTGCATTACTTGGTATAAATTATTTATGTGTTTAAATGTTATTGCTTATACTTGGAGAAATCAGTTTTTGTATTCCTTGGTTGTTGAAGATACGACTACACTGAGTTACTGAATTTTAAAACTGAAATGGGCTGAAATGAAATGTATGGAGGCCAGGAGTGAGAAATCTTTTGTGACATTATATTAAAAATGTAAGTATGGGTATATATGAGGAGATAGATCACAAGTCTTTCCTTTTACAGTTGTCAGAGTTCGGTTGTAATGACCACTAAATAAAAATGCCAAGAATATCTCCAAAGAGACAGTCCAAAATAGTATAACATGAATACTGTTTCATGGGGAATTTTATGAATCATTTCCTCACTCCCACAAGCAATTCTTTTCCAGCTCTCAACATTTATTTTAATTGCCATGATCTTGTTTTACTCAGGAATAGCCTTGGGAGTCTTTTGTGATTATTGATTGAGATTATTGAGCCTTGGAAGGGTACCCTCTGTGTTGGCTAACTTTTTAAAATCTCCTTTATTTTTCAGTTCAAAAATAAAATCTATATCATTCAGAGTCTGGCCATTTGTTAGAGGTTTCCATTTCCTTTCCCAGAGGAAATGGTCATTGTGGCCAGCGTCACTATCTGTGTTCCCTTACTAAGCCTCTGGGTTGCAATCCTCCAGATTAAACCAGAGTTCATCTGCACAGAAAGTTTTCAAAGTGACTTCTTATTGTTGAAAAAAAAAAAAGTTATTCAAATCACCAGACTTTTTAAAGTGAAAGTTTCCATTTTCTTCACCCCATTGATCACAGGGGAAGTCAGGAGCCATGTTGTTTGAGGAGAGTGTACTTGAAATGATGCAGCAGCTGCAGAGCCATGCAGAATGAGGGATGACCTTGGTGTGGCTTGCCACTCCCAAAATTTGATATGGGCACCTGTGTTCTGCTTGGCTGCCTCTTTTTGATCCAAAATAGATTTAGCTATGCCTATAGCACAGACTCTATCAAATAATCTCCATTTATGCAAGCTGTACCATTACAACATTTTGAAAATAACCTTGAAGTTAACCTTCAAAGATATTTTCTTTGCCTGTTTGTATCTTTAGTGAATTGTTTCTAGAAAAGTCTCCAGCTTTTGTATTTAGAAAACTACAATAATAATTTTTAAAAGCTAGTATAAACATGTAAATATCAGATTATTCTGTCATTTTAAAATTAAATATAAATGTACAGGTTTTGGTTTTGTTACTGATTTGTAGGAAAACTTACATTTGAAAAAAACTTCAAAAATGCTTTATTTTATAGAGGCTTGCTATTTATATAATTATTTTTTACAATTTTATTAAATGTCACACATATAAATATATTTTTACAACTCTTAATACTCATTGATTTTTATAATTTTATTTGTATAATACAGCTCACATAAATTAAATTATATTAATCATATAAATGTGCAAGAGTGAATGCTTCTGATTATCATATGATTCACATGTTTATTTCAAAATATAATTTGAAAATAAATAAACAACTTAATATCTAAAGTTGAAGAAGCTGGCACAGTCATGAAGGAGTTTGCTTTGCATACTTGAGAACATGAGTTGAATCCCTAGAATCCATGTATATATTAAATAACCATTCAAGCACAGTGATGCATGCTTATAATCCCAGTATAATCCCCTCCCCCACTTTCCCTTTCACAACTCTACTCTCCATCATATCTCTCCCTCTTGCCATTAGTCTTTCTTTTATTTTGATGTCATCATCTTTTTATCTTATTATGAGGGTCCTATGAAAGTATTGGTAGGCACTGCTTGGTCATGGATATCAAGGTCAATTTGTGTCTGGACAGTTGCATTTTAAGGAGATATACCCTTCCTTAGGCTCTTACATTCCTTCTGCCACCTCTTCTGGAATGGACCCTGGGCCTTATATGTTGTGATAGAGATGTTTCCATCCTGGATAATCCTCCGTCACTTCTCCTCAGAACTATGTTGTCTTTTGGGTCATCCTAGTGGTCACTGCCATCTGAAAAGAGAAGCTTCTTTAACAAAAGTGAGAGCAGTATAAATATATAAATATGAACATTAAGTATAGTACTTTCAGGGCAGTTTGGTAAGAATAATATATGCATTAATCCAAAGAAGAGCAGGCCTTGTACCTCTAAGGCTCATGACCTCCCCTGAAATAGGCTTTTGATTAGGTTTTCAGTACCAGACATGTTTTCCTGCCCATAAAGTGGGCTTTCAGTCCAATTAGAGAACTGTTGGTTTCCCCCAGAGCCAACATGCCTCTATTGCAACCGTTCAGTCATTTGACCTGTTTAGCCAAAGCTGAGGCTTCCAGTGTCCAGCTTTTTCCAGCTTTTTCCAGCTTTTTTTGAATAATCAACAGGGTGAAGGTTTTCAGCTCAGCCTAAATTGATTTCTCAGTGACACTGGGCAAAGGCATGTGAAGTCTTCAGCTGGTGAAGATTTTTATCGCCATTCTGTAGGTTGTCTCTTTGCTTTTTTCACTGTGTCCTTTGCAGTGCAAAATCTTTGTAATTTCATGAGGTCCCAGTGACTAATCTGTGGTTTTAATGCCTGAGCAATTGGTGGTGTATTCAGAAAGTCTTTGTCAAGACCAATATGTTGAAGGGTTTCCCCTACTTTTTCCTCTAGCAGTTTCAGAGTTTCAGGTCTGATGTTAAGGTCTTTAATCCATTGGACTTAATTCTTGTGCATGGCGAGAGAGAAGAATCTATTTTCATCCTTCTGAAGATATATATCCAGTATTCCCAACACCATTTGCTGAAGAGGCTGTCTTTTCTACAATGAGTATTTTGGGCATTTTTATTGAATATCAGGTGGCTGTAGCTCCCTGGGCTTACATCTGGGTCCTCTATTCTGTTCCAGTTATCTACATGTCTGTCTTTGTGCCAGTACCATGCTGTTTTTGTTACTATGGCTCTGTAATATAGGTTAAAATCATGTATAGTGATACCACCAGCCTCACTTTTGTTGCTCAGGATTGTTTTAGATATTCAAGGTTTTCTGTGATTCCAAATGAATTTTTGGAATTTTTTTTTAATTTCCTTGAAGATTGCCATTGGAATTTTGATGGGGATTGCATTAAATGTATATATTGCTTTTGGTAAGATTGCCATTTTCACATACTTTTAGAACTTGGAATACACCACTCCATGCCTTTCTGGCTTTTAAAGTTTGTGTTGAGTAATCTGCTATAATCCTGCTGGGCTTGCCTTTGTAGGTATCTTGATTTTTCTCTCTAACTTCTTTCAATATTTTTTCTTTGGATTGTATGTTTGGTAGTTTGATTATAATATGGCAAGGAGAGGTTCTTTCCAGGTGTTGTCTGCCTGGGGTTCTGAAGGCTTCCTTTATCTGCATTGGCCCCTCTTTCCCAATTCGGGGGAAGTTTTCTTCTATGATTTTGTTGAAGACACCTACTATGCCTTTGGAGTGGAATTCTTCTCCTTCTATTATGCCCTGAATTCTTATGTTTGATCTTTTCATAGTGTCCCAAATATCTTGAAATTCCCACTCATACTTTTCTATAAGTTTGTCTTTCTCTTTGTTGGACTGTATTAGATCTGCCACCTGGTCTTCTAGTTTAATTATTCTGTCCTCTCCTTCATCCATTCTACTGCTGAGATTTTTTACAGAGCTTTTTATTTCATTAACTCTTTTCTTTATTGCTAGTAATTCTCACTGGTTTTTCTTTACTATGTCTAGTTCCTTATGTATGTCTTATATTGTCCTCTTTATTTCATTAAATTGGTGGCCTGTGTCTTCTTTGATTCCTTTGGTTTCCTCTTTCATTCCTTTGATTTCTTCTTTGAACATATTTACAATCATTCTTTGGAAATCTTTCTCAGGCATTTCCTCTAACTCATTCTCACTGGAGGTCATTTATGATGCATTAATACTTTTTGGTGGATTTATATTGTCTTTATTTTTAGCATTTTTTGTGTTATAGTGTATATATTTTTGCCTCTTGGATTATGTTAATGCTTGGATTTTCTAGTTAGCTGGGTATTCTTAGCTGTGTCAATTGATCTGATGTTATATATCTTCAGGGTAGGAGTTTAAGGTGTTAGGTGTGGCTCTTAAGACTATCACAGTATCTACAAAGGTGTTCCTAGGGGTTGAGTTTGCCTGCTATGGGAATATTCAAGTAGGCTGAGTGGAACAAAATACAGATAGATTCTAAAATTTAACTAAACATTGTACACATTAAATGAAAAACAGCACTGAGTATTTATGCAAGAGTAGATCTTATAACAATCAAATACTCTTTCAACAAACAGGTTGAAATTTCTGGTCTGTTGAGGGTTCCAAGTCAGCTTGTGACCAAGTGAGACCCTTCCCTGGTGCAATCCCAGTTACCTTTTTGGAATATTTTGGTCTCAGTTATGGTGCACTGCGCTTGCGTCCCTCTTTGGTGCCCTGTGAGTTCAAGTAGGCTGGATCGATTGCTGGACCCCTGTTCTATTTTCTGGAGCTGGGCACTGGCTTTTCCTGTGGGGCAAGCCAATCCTGGAAGCTGTGGCCCTGCAGACCTGGCACTGCCACTGCTGGAGTTGCCACTGCTAAAGCCCCACTGCCACTACTGGATCTGCTGCTGCTGTAGCTGCTGCCTCTGCTGCTTGAGCCACCATTGCTGCTGGAGCCGCTGCTGCTGCTGCTGGAGCTGGAGCTGGAGCTGGAGCTGCTGCTGCCACTGCTGGATCCATCACTGCTGGATGGATGTGCTGCTGCTGCTGCTGCCAGAGCCAGTGCTGCCATGCAGGAGTCAGAGCCAGAGCCTGAGCCACTGCCATTGCTGCTGCTGGAGCAGCTGCTGCCAGAGCCTCTTAAGCCTGCCTGTGTGGGCTCTGGATGTTCTGGATCTCTCCTACTTCTCTGCTGCCATTTTAATTTCTTATACACCTCACATTTTAGTAGAAGTGTGTATTTTGCTGGGTAGTCTTTGGCTTTTTCTCCCCTAGACTGCTTTGGTGTGGTCCCTAAGCTGCCATCTTAATTGGAACTCTTCTCTCTTTTTGCAGTCAGATTTGCTCAGGGTTTATCAGTATTGTTTGTCTTTTCAAAGAACCAATTCTGTGTTTCATTGATTGTTTGGAATGGTTTTCTTTCTCTTTTTGGTTTCTATTTCATTAATTTCTGTCCTAATTGTTATTATTTCTTCCTGTCTACTAGTTTTTGGTTTGTTCCTCTTATTTCAAGGACTTAAGGTGAAGCATTAAATTATTTACTTGCAAACTCTCTTGTTTCTTTCTTTTTTTTTTTTTCTTTTTTTCTTTTTTCGGTTTTTCGAGGTAGGGTCTCACTCTGGTCCAGGCTGACCTGGAATTAACTCTGTCATCTCAGGGTGGCTTTGAACTCATGGCAATCCTCCTACCTCTGTCTCCTGAGTGCTGGGATTAAAGGCATGCACCACCACGCCCAGCTTCTTGTTTCTTAATAAAGGCACTTAGAGCTACACATCCCCCCTAGGACAGCCTTCATTGTATCCCAAAGGTTTTGGTATATTGTAATCTCATCATTTTTTGAGTGTATGAATTTATTGATTTCCTTTTTGATATCTTCAATGATCCATGGATCATTCAATAGTGTACTGTTGAGTCTCCATGAATTTGTGTCTGCTCTGTAGTTTTTCTTATTGCTGATTTGCAGTTTAATCCCATTGTGGTCAGATAGAGTAGATAGAGTACAAGGGGTTATTTCAGTTTTCCTGCATTTGTTAAGATTTGTTTTTTGTACTAATATGGTCTATTTTGGAGAATGTTTCCTGTGCTCCTGAGAAAACTGTATATTCTGCAGTGTTTGGATGGAATGTTCTATAGATGTTTGGTAGATCCATTTGTTCTATGATGACATTTAATCTAGATGTCTTTCTGTTTATTTTATGTCATTTTTTTCTGGGATGACCTGTCAACTGATGAGAGTGGGATATTGAAGTAACCCACTACAATTCTGTTTGGTGTTACCTGTGACCTTATAATTAATAGTGTTTGATCAAATAGGAAGCCCCCATGCTAGGTGCATATATGTTTAGGACTACAATGTCCTCCTGTTGGCATGTTTCTTTAATCAGTATAAAGTGACATTCTTTGTCAGAGACCATGACCTGACTGCCCTAGGACAAAAGAAGAACTAACAGCCTTCATATGGCCCCTCACTGCCCTGAGGACAAAAGAGAACTAGCAGCCCTCATGCAGCCCCTCCCCCGAGAACAAACAGCTGCTCTGGGAGATGTCACAAGAGAGATTCCAAGAAGATGCTCCAGAAGATTACGGCCAGGTGGCCCTCCTTCCTCCTTCCTTGTACCCCCTCCCCCTTTCCCCCCCTTATTGCCCTACCTGCTGGTTGATTATAAAAGAGCTAAAAAATCCAACATTAAACTAGACCTTGACAAAACCTCCACTTGGTCTCCTTCTTCTTTCCTGCCCATTCTTTCAGGTTGCAGCCCTCCTCGACCACCCCACGTAACATTGGCCCCGCAGGTCGGGGGCAAGTGGCACCCAACGTGGGGCTCGAGGCACGGGTCTCGACCGGACGACTAACTGTGCTGGAGATCTCCTCGGGATGCCGAGAGACATTTTGAAGAGTGCCCCGCCATTTCGTTGCTTGTGATTTCGGCCACGGACACGGTAAGTCAGGGCCCTTATTTTTCATTCTCATCCGATTTTCAGAATGGGCCAAAAGCTTAGTAAAGAGGCTCTTTTTCTTAAGGATTTAAAGAGCTCACTCAGGGAAATGAGGAATTAGAATTAAGAAAAAGGACCTTGTTAATTTTTTTTTGTGTTTTCATTGACAAAGTGTGTCCCTGGTTCATTATTTCTGGTCCTGATATTCATCCTGAAAAATGGCAAAAGGTCGGTAAAGACCTAAATCGCCATATTCTAGAGGAGGGACCTGATTCCATTCCCTCCATGATTTTCTCCTACTGGGGACTCATAAGAGACATAGTGGAGGAAGTGCATTCAGATCCAGATAAACAACAACTCCTTTCTGTCACTGAATACTGCCTTAGCCCTCTCTCATGCGGCATTTCTTTAGTTTCACTTTCCTCTCCTCCTGAAAAATCCCCTTGCCTGTCAGTCATTATCAATATAGGTTCTAACTCCAATAACTCTGGTGCTCCTCAAGCATTAGAAAGGTTGTACCCACCGTTGCCCAAGCCCGCTCCCCCCGAGACTGCTTCTCAATGTACACCCCTCATTAACCCAGTTTTTTCAAAAAATTCCGATCCCGAGCCTCTTGATCCAGGTGACGCTACATCTCTTGAGGAGGAGGCTGCTAAATACCACAATCCCGATTGGTCTCTGACTGCATTGGCCCCCCCTTTCAGACCGCCCCCTTACCCCTCCCAGCTTTGTGCACCCACTCTATTACCCACTCTGCTACCTCCAGGGGTTCACCCCTCTACCCTTACCGGTGCCAAAGAACATCTCACTAAACAGATAACTGAATTATGGGATGTGCTTAAGCTTCAAGAGTTTGCTCAATTATCTACAGATTTAAGCTCTTTACAAGCTTCAATTAATGAGACCATACTTAACCCCCCCCCAAAAAAAAAGTCTTATACTGTCTCTGATCCAAAACCATTAAATTCGAAATGAAGACATGATTATTCTAGAAAAGGGTGGTGTAATCCACTCAATATCAGCTTCACGCCAGAAGGCAAAAGACAGGATTGGACCAACAGAGGCTTTGAGTGGGGCCTTAGGTTATAGGACTACGGGACAGACCCTGGCCTCACTTTTAAAATTAAACTTCTTAAAAAAACCCCTCAATTCTCTAAAGTTGCTATAGGACCAAATCCCGTTCTTCATCAGCCCCCTCCCAGCCAGGCTAAAAACATACACCCCCCTCTCTCTCAACACCACAAGCTGTTACTGATGTCACCCTATTTCAACCTACCCTACCATTAGGATTGCCTTCATCGGCAGACCTTATTCTGACCATGATTAACGCCTCTATAGAGGCCATACATCAGACCAATATATCTGAATTTCAGGAATGCTGGGTATGTTATTCACCTCGACCCCCTTTTTATGAAGGGATAGCCTTATATGCAGAATTAATGGTAACCAATGACACCATGGCTTTATGGTGGCAATGGCAAGATGGGGTTGGCCTCACGGTTGTCCAGGTATCTGGGTGTGGGGTGTGCCTCCTGGGTCCGTCCATGCTTCCCCCTATAGAGCTTCAAACAACCTGCAATCTCACTCATGTTGTTAACTCTAGCTTTCTCTATATTGTTGCCCCTGCTGGCACTTACTTTGCATGCTCTACTAGTCTCACTCCTTACGTTGTAACTTCCACCTTCTTAGCTCACAAAGTGAGCAAAAAAGTGTCCTTGTACAACTCTTCCCCAAGCTAACAATACATTCCAAAGATGAGTTCCTCCATTTTGGGAGGGAGGAACATCTCCGTCACGTGCCAAACGGGGGCCTATCACTGCCATCACTCTTGCTGTTATCCTGGGGTTGGGTGCCGCCGGAGCAGGCACAGGCATCGCTTCATTATTCACCTTCCAACAACAATTTAATCAACTCTCTTTGGCAGTAGATAAGGACTTACAGGAATTACAAAAGGGTCTTCAAGGCTTAAAGGACTCTATGGTATCTTTGTCTGAAGTAGTCCTCCAAAACAGACATGGGATAGACCTAGTCTTTCTACAAGAGGGGGGACTCTGTGCTGCACTTAAGGAAGAATGTTGTTTTTATATGGACAAAACTGGCCTAGTTCAAAATAGTATTGACAAGGTCCGTTCCAGTTTGGAGGAACGAAAGCATAACCAGGAAAAGCAGGAGTCATGGTACCAAAACTGCTTCTCCGCTTTTCCTCTGTTTTCCACATTACTCCCCTCTATTTTTGGTCCCTTCATAGGACTCCTCCTTCTTCTTTCTTTTGGACCTTGGGCATTTAAACAACTAACTTCTTTTGTCAAAGAACAGGTTGATTCTGCCACCAGAAATTCGTTGTCTGTCCATTACCACAGATTGCAGTTACAAGAAGAAGAGGGCCAAACAGATGAGACACCCCTCAGCTCTCCTTCAGCCCAACTTGATTTTTCTCCCTTGGCTGACAACAGGTCATGGTTTCGATTCCCTAAATGGCTGCAAGGCTCCCAATGACAGGATTATTATGGTACCAAGCCCAGGGGCACACCGCTAAGCTATGGCTGCAGCCATAGATGAGAATATTGTAGGGCCCATTCCCTGGAGGCCATCCACATAGCCTAAGACAGGCTGATCACCTTCTGTGAGCTGTGATTGCGGCCAATGACGGGATTATTGTGGATCCAGGAGTGGAGGCAGACCTCATAGCTTAAGACAGGCGGGCCATCTTCAGTAACTGGTGCTGGGACTGGAAGCATACCATATAGCCTAAGACAGGGTACCTCGCCCATTTCAATTATATAAAGAGGGAGGAAATGTCAGAGAACATGACCTGACCGCCCTAGGACAAAAGAAGAACTAATAGCCTTCATATGGCCCCTGACTGCCCTGAGGACAAAAGAGAACTAGCAGCCCTCATGCAGCCCCTCCCCCGAGAACAAACAGCTGCTCTGGGAGACGTCACAAGAGAGATTACAAGAAGATGCTCCAGAAGATTATGGCCAGGTGGCCCTACTTCCTCCTTCCTTGTACCCCCTCCCCCTTTTTCCCCCCTTATTGCCCTACCTGCTGGTTGATTATAAAAGAGCTAAAAAATCCAACATTAAACAAGACCTTGACAAAACCTCTGCTTGGTCTCCTTCTTTCCCCCCCCATTCTTTCAGGTTGCAGCCCTCCTCGACCACCCCGTGTAACATTGGCCCCGCAGGTCGGGGGCAATTCTTTATCTTTCCTCATTAATGCTGGTTTGAAGTCGATCCTGTCAGTTATTAGGATATCAACCCTGCTTGTTTCCTAGGCCCATTTGCTTGAAATTCTGTTTTCCATCCTTGATTTTCCTGGAGGCAACAAACAGCAAGCTCCTGCATTTCAATACAGTCTGCAAGCCTGTGCCTTTTGGTTTGGGCATTGAGGCCATTGATATTAAGATTTATTATTGAAAAGTATATGTTTACTTTCATCATTCTTGTTATGTAGTGCTTCTTGTTTTCCCTTTACTCTCTTGTTTTAAGTATTATTTGAGCATGGTTTATTTTCTCCTAGTTCCTCATGTATGTGCTTTGTTTTCTCTCCTGCATGAATGATTCCTTCAATTACTTTTTGTAGAGCTGGTTTAGTTGTTATAAATTCCTTTAGCCTATTTTTGTTGTGGAATGTTCTTATTTCTCCATCAATTTGAATAGATAGCTTTTCAGGATTATGTAAACTAGGTTGACAGTTGTTATCTTTCAGAACTTTGAATACATCATTCCAAGCCCTTCTGAGTTTAAAGTTTGTGTTGAGTAATCTACTGTGATCCTGATGGGTTTGATATTATAGGTGACTTTGTTTTCCTCTTTAATTGTTTTCAATATATTTTTGTTTGGTTTCTGTGTTTGGTATTTTAATTATAACATGGTGAGCAGAGGTTATTTCCATGTTTTAACTGTTTGTTGTTCTAAAATCTTCCTGTATTTGCATTGGCATTTCTTTCCCAGTTTGTGGAAATTTTTCTTCTGTGATTTTGTTGAAAATACCTATTATGCCTTTGGATTGAATTCTTCTCTTTCTACTATACTATGAATTCTTATGCTTGATCTTTTCATAGTATTCTGAATATCTTAAAATTCCCATTCATACCTTCCTATTAGAATATCTTTTTCTTGGACTGGATTTGATCTGCCACCTGGACTTGTAGTTTAGATATTCTATTCTTTCCTTCATCCATTCTACTGGTGACTGTTTCCACAGACATATTTTATTTATGTCCTGTATTTTTCATTGCTAGAATTTCTGCCTGATTTTTCTCAATATTTCTATCTCCTTACTCATATCTTGTAATTACATCCTTATGTCATTAAGCTGGTTTCCTGGGTTCTCTTGTAATTATTTCAGAAGTTTGTTTTCTTCTTTGATTCTTTGATTTCTTTGAATATAGATAATATCATTTTTTTGCTTGAAAACTTTGTCAGGTATTTCATCTGAAACAATCTCATTGGTGGTCATTGCATATGGATTTATCATTTATTTATAATTGTATTGTCATGATTCTTTGTGTTTCTTGTATTATAATGTAGCAATTTTTGCATGATGATCTGATTTAATGCTTGGGTTTTATAATTATTTTATGATTTTAGACTTGGAAATCAAACTTTATGTACCTTCAGAGTAGGAGCTTAAGGTACCCAAAATAGCTCTAATACTCCATTCCAACTGCAGAAGTAGTCCTAGGCATTGAGTTTGCCTGATATTCAAGTATCATAATGGGCTCAGTGGAACAACATACTGGCAAAAATCTAAAATTCAACTAAGCAATATACATATTCAGTAAAAACCAACAGAGTATGCATATATGGGGATTGAAACAAACATAACCTTCTAAAGTCACAATCCCTAAGGGTTTGTGTTGCTCTAAACCCTTAGTCCTGTCTACTGGGAGGTTGAGATGTCTGTTCTGAAATGGGTTACAGGTCAGCCTCGGTCTGAATCAAATTCTGTCCCAATAATGACAGAAGAAAAGACAAAGGCCCTATGTATATGACAGCATCAAAGGCAACAATAGTCAACCTCTAATTACATCTTAATTGAAAATAGCAAAGTCAATCAGGAATATGTAAGCTATAATCTGCCCTGACATGGAAAGGGAGATTAGCACTTCCAGTGCAGGCCTATGTACCAGCTTGTGGTCAGTCAGTCTCCTTACTTGTTGGGGTGGATTCCAATATCACCAATGCTGAGTGCCTACCTCTATTCCTCCATGTTGTGCTGTGGAGCTTGTGCTCTGATCAGCTCCACCGAATATTTGGCTGGGGCTGCATGCACTCTCTACAGGTTTGTGGTTCTGATAGCTGGGGAATAGGAGAGTGCAGGAAGCCCCAGTTGGGCTGGAACTTCTCAGTTGATGCCACCTGTATCCCTTTCAGCAGCTCCTTAGCTGATCTCAGCTGTCTCTCCTTCAGGTTTGATGAGGTTGGAAAATCTCCTTGTTTGATCTATGCTGCTGCAGCTGGATGCACTGGGCTGGGCTGGTGCATGAATCTACACAGGTTGCAAGTACCTTTGTGGGATCCTGGCCAGTTTCCTCCTTTCTGGTAGATCTTGATCTCTCTGCTTCTCTGCTGTGGCCAACAAAACACTATACACCTCCACTTTTCAGAAGAAAAGCTTATTTTGCTGTGGTTTTGCTTAAATCCTTCCCTAGGATGGACTGGCATGACTCCTATGCAGCCATCTTACCTGGAAGTCCCAGAGAAACTCTTAAGATAAGGAAATTCATTCTCAGTGTGTAGAGTATCTTGTGGATGCAGTTTCTGGGGAGAAACTGACTACGTGTAAAACAGTAAAACAAAGCAGTGGTTTTAGAGGTTAAAATGCTAATCTGAAAAATTGAAAGAAATCTTAAGTGATCTAATAAGAAGAATTATTTTAAATTTCTATATTGTACCTTATTGGAGAAAGAATTAGCCCTGAAGGCCAGTAACATCAGCCAAGTCTGGGCCTATCACAGCAGCACTCCCTGTCCATGATGTAAATGGTGTGCTGGTGTTCTAATTACCAAGAAAATGATAAACTTCATATAGTGCATATGGGAACATTTTTCTGAGTGAATACTTTCATGATAAAGATTATCTGGCACAAGATGGGTGAGGTGGCACACACCTTTCATCCCAGCACTTGGGAAGCAGAGGAGGGAGGATTGTCCAAGAGTTCAAGACCACCTTGAGACTCCAGAGTAAATTCCAGGTCAGCCTGTGATAGAGCAAGACCCTACCTCAATTAAAAAAAAAAAATTGCTGACACAGAGTACATTTGTTTGAATCCTGTATGTTCATGTGACAATATTTCAAGCTAACACATGATGTGTCCATACAAAGATTCTACTTAACAATTAAAAAAAAGCATAAACAACACAACCCAATAATCTTATCCCCAAATTTCATAGTAAATTAAAGTTGTAGGTACATGCATCCTGCTTTTTCCTTGGCTTAGATAACTGAGAATGAGATACCAGGGACTATGTGGGCTCATTAGTTCCAGTTAAGGAGATTATCTAAAGGTTAAACTGCAGCAAATTTTAAGGATTTCTTGAGAGATTTTTACTAAGTCATATTCTTAAAAAGCTGAATGAAATCTTAGAAAAAAATCTTATTTTGATAAGGCTAATGACAGAATAGGAAAAATTAGATAAATTACATAAGTTTTATATTCCAAAGTTATGAAATTAGTCTTATTTTTTAAACTTGGTATCTATCCATCATTATGGTATCTTGCATATACTGAGTTTATGCTTGTTTTACTACTTCACTGAAACAAAACCTCCATCAAAGAGATTAACCAGATTTATTGGCTAAAAGTGATGGTACACAATTTCTTTATAGAATGTTATCTGATATTTTTCACATGTCATGTTAATTTATAATTGACAGTTTACTCGTTCATATGCATGGCTGGTTATCATTACTTGAGTAAAAGTTCCTTCAGCTAGGGAAAATTCCTTAACTAGCATTTTATCCTCTGGGCAGAGACCAGAAAACATATTCTATAAAGGCTAATAGTAAGTATATTTTTTTTCAGTCACATGGACTTTGTCCTTGAAGTCTATATCTTATTACTATTGAAAAATATGAGGAACATTCTTGGCTTTGAATTTACACACAAGGCATATGGTGGACTAGATATGGTCCATGAGCTAGCAGTATTCAATCTCCACTTCAAAGTGCTTAGCAGCACATACATTAGCAAATGCACAGTACTCTATAAAAAGAATTGATAACACATGAAATATTCCTTATTAATGGTTATGTGATCAGATATGTTTTGGATTTGGGATTTTTGTGGAATAGGGTCAGAATATTTACTTATACATAGTGACATTTGGAGGTGAGGCCTAAATCTGAACATTTATTTATGCTTCATATGCCTAATACACATACCTGAAGGTAATTTTATACACTATACTTAGCATGCTGCCATTTTTTTCCCCAAAGCCAAGCATAGTAAGTATTCTTTATTATACCAGAACTTTCTATTTGCAAAGATGACTTAACATGTTTTTTAGTTCGTTGGCTCTTACAGTGCTTTGAAAGTCAGTCAAATTATTTCCCATTTCACAGGTGAACTAACAAAAGTTAAGGTCATGCTGGAGAAAGCATTTAAGAACTCAGGGCTTGAGTTTCCAATTCAAGCAATAATTCTTAGGTTTTATGAATTTCTTTGGCTCATATCCATTGCTTCTCCCTTAGCCATCCAGAAACACTTATTGTGACTTCATGAATGCAGAAAAGAGCAGCAAGTCTACAGGAAGTCCAGACCTCTGCTTCTGGTCCTTTAGGTTCTTGGAGAGAAAGCCCTGAAATGGTCCAGGCTGTATATTCAATGTGACCAGTTTATCACCACCATTCCAGGGATATGGTGACGATGTCTTCCTCAAAAATTTAATGGAAGCATGTTTTGGGTTCTACTTCAGGGTCACAAGCCACTTACTTTTGCATTTTATATTACCTCCAAAATGTGAAGACTTTTTTACTTCCTGTTTCTTCTGTATACAGCTAAATCTGATGGGGAGATTTATTAAAAATCAGATGGGCATTGATCCCAACTAGAGGGCATCTGCTAACATAACTCAAGCTTCATTTCTTGATACATGTTCCAAAAAGTCCACTAAGTTAGTTGATAACATTGTGAACGGCTTTGGACATGAACTATGCTTGCATTTTGACTGTGACCTGACAAATGAAATATATATCATGTTGATTTTTTTCAGCATTTATTGGGTGTATATATGTGTGTATGTGTGTATACAAGTACGACATGTGTATATGGACTTGTGTGTCATGGTGTTCATGTAGAGATTTGAGGAAAACCTGGGATTATTTCTCCTCCCCTTCCAATTTCTT